>NC_091441.1:74450287-74750287 GCF_964237555.1 Oryctolagus cuniculus
GTTCCTTGAATAAATAAGCAAATGAATAAAAGATCCTCTTCTATCCATGTCAAAATCAATTTGTAAATGCTTTGGGGTGGGCAGGGGGTTGGGAGTACAGGGGAGGTCCTTGGTAATAGTCATGCATAAAACAGATCTAGAGGCCGGCGTCCCAGCTCACTAGGCTAATCCTCCGCCATGTGGGGCCGGCACACCGGGTTCTAGTCCCGGTCGGGGCGCCGGATTCTGTCCCAGTTGCCCCTCTTCCAGGCCAGCTCTCTGCTGCGGCCAGGGAGTGCAGTGGAGGATGGCCCAAGTGCTTGGGCCCTGCACCCCATGGGAGACCAGGATAAGTACCTGGCTCCTGCCATCAGATCAGCGCGGTGTGCCGGCCGCAGCGTGCCGGCCGCGGCGGCCATTGGAGGGTGAACCAACGGCAAAGGAAGACCTTTCTCTCTGTCTCTCTCTCTCCCTGTCCACTCTGCCTGTCAAAAAAAAAAAAAAAAAAAAAAGGGCCCCTGGCTTTCATCTAAGGATTATTCCCTACATTTTTCCTACATGAAAATCTTTTAAAAAGTACACAAGCCCTTTATCAAAATTTCAAATGTGTGGTTTTTTTCTTGACAAAAAGTTATCTGGAAATCCATGCCTTTCACAAGATAGTATTCACATATTACTTTCAAATCTTTTCTATATTACATTACATTATATAATCTTTTTTATAATTTTATTTATTTAAGATTTATTTATTTGAAGGGGAGAGAGAGAGAGATCTTTCATCCACAAGGTCACTCAACAAACAGTCACAGCAGCTGGGGCTGTGCCAAGCCAAAACCAGAAGCCAGGAATTCTGTCCTGATTTCTCCTGTTGGTGGCAGCAGCCCAATCACTGAGCCATTCTCTACTACTTTCCCAGGAGCATCAGCAGGGAGCGGCATCAGAAGCAGAACAGCTGGGACCTGAACAGGCACTCTGACATGGGGTGCCAGCATCGCTAGCAGCAGCTTAACCTGTTGTGCCACAGTGCTGGCCCCATTTTTATCTATTCTTTTTCTGACTGGGACGTGGCGTTAATGTCCACTTTCATATCAACATTTTATACAGTAATGAGTTTTCAGACTTAACTATAACAAAGTTTCACTTTTTTTACCTTTGCCTATTACAACTTATCTTTTTTTGATTTTATGTATCTCATAATTACAACATTAGAAACAACTTCTTAGCAACCAACATTTTAGTTTATCCTCCTCCTCCTCATTCTTCTCCCTCTCTCTCTCTCTCTCTCTCTCTCTCTCTCTCTCTCTCTCTCTCTCTTTCTCTGTACTTTGTTTGGTGTGTCCATATCCCTGAGTAATTCCTTTAGAAAAAGCCTGTGTGATAAAATTCATCCACTGGTTCACTTTCCAAATGGCCTCAACAGCAAGACTGAACCAGGATGAAGCCAGGAATCAGCAACCATCCAAGTCTCTCACTTGAGTGGTATGGATCCAAGTATTTAAGCCAGGGTGCACATTAGGAGGAAGCTGGACGGGAAGTGGAGTATCTGAGACTAGAACAAGGCACTCTGATGGAAGACGCAGGTGTCCCAAGCAGAGATGTCACTGCTACGCCATATGTCCAAGTCATCATTGCTGTCTTATATTCATTGTTATTTAAAACAATCCTGAAGGATTTTCCTGTCTCTGTGGGTCTTTGTTTTGCTTTGTTGTTTTATTTCTTCTTGTTTTCCTTTCAAACTTTTTTAAATCTTGGAATTCTGAACTTTTACCAGGGTGGTTGAAAGTGGATATTTTTTGTTCTATTCCTCCTGCTAGCTGCACATTAGGAAATGTTTCCTCATTTTTTTCTCTCATTTTTCTATCTCATTGAAACATCCAATGGAGTGCTCTCACACCTGTTGTCTTTTTCTCCTAGCTTTCCATCTCTTTTGTCTTCTGGAGAACATTTCAGAAATACTGGGGCTTCTTTTTCTAACTTGTTCTTGTCTTTGATGGTGACCATTCTGCTATTCAGTAGATCTTTTCTTTTTTATTCTCATAGGAATTGCTTTTTAAAATAATTTCCCTGGGTTTGTCATATGGACACTGGCATTCTACAACAGAGTGCTGGTTTGAGTCCCAAATTCTCTGTGTGTAAAACAGCTTCCTGCTAATGCACCTGGCAAGGCAGCCAAAGATGGCCCAAGTAGGTGGGCCCTTGACACCCAAGTGGTTAAAGCAGAGTAGGGTTCCAGGCTCCTGGCTTCAGCTTGGCCCAACCCCGGCCATTGCAGTCATTTGAGGAGTGAACCAGCAGATGAAAGAGCTGTGTGTGTGTGTGTGTGTGTGTGTGTGTGTGTGTGTGTGATGCCCATTCAATAGATAGATAATAGATAGATAGATAGATAGATAGATAGATAAAGGATTTTTTAAAGGTATTTCTCTTAATTCTTTTCCACAGCCTGCTTCTGTGATTAGAACCCTGGTGCTCCCTGGGCTCTGCAAGTCCACCTCACATAAAGTGTCTTCTGCCTCCTCCATGGACTCAAAGCTTCCCCCTCACCCCTGCCCTGGCCTAGCTTTTCAATTCCATTGTGTCAGTTTTCTTTAAATACTTAAAAACTGTCTGCTGACTATTCAGCTTGCAGGCTGAGAAGCTGGTTCTGCTTCCAGGAGCTTGCCTGTGACAATCCGGGACAAGGAGCAGGGCAAGCTTCTGAATGGGATGTAGCAGCTGCGTGTCTGCTTCAGTGGAGCACCTGCTCTGCTGGGAACTGCTGGCCCCTGATAAACCTCCTTCGGCATCAAACCCACTGCCTCCTCCAGCCCCAACAGACAGCGTGGGCTGCGGCAGGCCCAGAAACCGCTCAGCCAACCGCCATCACGGAAACTCCCGAAGGGTTGCGCCAATGGACTCAGTCCACTGCCTCTGAGCCTCAAGGTCGTGAGGTGCCCACTGTGAATCGTGCTCTATTTCTCCGTGAATGTGCTTTCTCTGCCAACTTGACTCTGTCCTAGGTTCCAATTTTTATAGAGCTCTCTGTCTCTTTGAGTCTTTCCCATCACCAAGGACTCTGGGATGGAAGTGGAAGTAAGAGACAGGTGCACCTTTTGTCCTGTGAATTCATTTCTCAGCACCCTTGAGTTCCCTTTTCCAAAATTGCTTCGCTCACTTCACTTGCTTCCGTTTTAAAATAATGACAGCAGGTCCATTTTTAAAACCATCACAACCCATTTCAGAACCAGATGCAATAGAAATAAATGCATAACCTTAAAACTTAGGCCCACATCTTTCTCACAATTTTCTTTTGAGCATTAAATAGGACAATCTATAAAAGACTATAAAATGTATAATGCTTTGTAAATATTATAACAAAAAGTATGGCACTCGTTTCCGGTTTATGAAAAAGCATGCACCATGTTTTAATTCCTTATTTCCTCACAGTAGGCAATTGTCTTTTCAATTGATTTATGAGTAAAAATCTGTTGAATGATGACCTTGTTCACTTCACATTGATTTTCAAAACATGAATTATGAGAGGAATATTTTATTTTATATGCATGCCAAAGGCACATATTCATGCAGGTAAAAATAAAGATACAGTTTACATTTATTCTCCATTTAAGATGTATGAGATGCTGTTATGGGCCGAACTTAATGCCCAGTGCCTTAGACTATAGCCATATGGAGACAAGCTCCTTCAAGAGATAGTTATAATACTTAGTGTGTGCCCTTATTTAATGTGGCCGATGTTCTTATAAGAAGGAGAAATTGAGCACAGAGGTGCACACACAGAGGAAAGACCATATGAGGACACAATGAAAAGACAGTCAATGCAAACCAAGGAGAGGGACATCGGGAGGAACCAAATCTGCCAACATGTTGATCTAGGTCTTCCAGAACTGTGAGAAAATTAATTTCTGCCACTATAGCCACCTAGTCCATGGTATTTTATTATGACTGCCTTAGTGAAGTGATACCGATACACTGCTGCCCTGTAAGGACATATCTCTTTTAAATATTAAAACAGCACTCTCAAGGGTCAGTGTTGTGGCACAGTAGATTAGCTGCTGCTCCTGGAGCTGGCATCCATACCAGAGGGCTTGCTGATCCCCTTCCAATCCAGCTCCTTGCTAATGCACCTGGGAAGACTGCAAATGATGGCCCAAGTATATGCGTCCCTTGCCACCCATGTGGGAGACCTGGATGGAGTTCCTGACTCCTAGCTTAAGCCTGGTCTAGACCTGGAGTTGCATGCATTAGGTGAGTGAACCAGGAGATGGAAGATGGATCTATTTCTCCCCCCAACCACCTCTCTCTATGTTGCTCTGCCTTTCAAAAAAAATAAATCCTTTTTTTTTTTTAGATTTCTTTAATTATTTGAAAGACAGAGTTACAGAGAAACAGAGAGGAGAGAGAGAATCTTCCATCCCCTGGTTCACTCCCCAGATGGCTGCAATGGCCGGAGCTGTGCTGATCCAAAGCCAGGATCCAATAGCTTCTTCCAGGTCTCCCACATGGGTGCAGGGGCCCAAGGACTTGGGTCATCTTCTACTGCTTTCCCAGGCCATAGCAGAGGGCTGGATCGGAAGTAGAGCAGCTGGGACTTGAACCGGCACCCATGTGGGATGCCTGCACTGCAGGTAAGGGCTTATTCACTACGCCACAGAGCTGGCCCCTAAATAAGTCTTAAAAAAAAAAAAAAAGCACTGGGACTGGTGTTGTGGTACAGTGGGTTAAGCTATCACTTGCAATGATTACATCCCATATGACTGCCATTTCAAGTCTCAGCTGCTGCATTTCCAATCTAGCTCCCTGCTCTTCCACCTGGAAAAGCAGTGGAGAATGGTCCAAGTTCTTAGGACCCTGCCACCTACCAGGGAAACCCAGGTAGAGCTCCTGATTCTGGGCTTCAGCCTGGCACAACCACATTCTTTATAGTCATCTGGGGAGAGAATCAGCAGATGGACGATCTCTGTCTCTTCTTCTCTATCTCTGTTACTAAATCTTTAAAAAACTAAAATTAAAAATCACTGAAGTCAATACATTCTCCCACCTGAATAGATGCAGAAACTCCAGGTTAGAGGTTTTTTTCTACAAGGTTAGTAGTTTCCCAGTGAAGTAATGGAGCAAGATTGGCCCAAGAATCTTTCTTTCTAGATTCCTTTATTTATTTGCAAGGAAGAGTGACTTAGAGATACACACACACACACACACACACACACACAGAGAGAGAGAGAGACAGAGAAACAGAGAGAGAGAAATGATTTTGTATCCTCTGGTTCACTCCCAAAATGGCAACATGTAAGCTTGGCCAGGCTGAAGCCAGGAAACAGGAACCCCATCCTGATCTCCCTCATGAGTTACAGACGCCCAAGTACTGGGGCCATCATCTGCTGTCTTCCTGGGAGCATTAACAGGAAGCTGGATTGGAAGCGGAATAGCAGGGCCTAGAACCAGTGCTCTGAAATGGGATGCTGGCTCCAGGAGCAGTCACTGAACTAACTGTGCCACACACTGCCCTTCAGTGTTCTTAAATGCTGTTCAGGTTTATATAGCTTTACGAAGACCGAACACACCAATTTAGGATTTGTTAAAAACGTGGTAAGATACACATAACAAAATTTACAACCTTAACCATTTTATTTTTAGTGCACAATAGTATTAAGTACATTTACATTGCTGTGCAACTAGTTTCCAGAAGTCTTTAAAAAATTTTTTTTTAGTTTATTTAAGAGGCAGTGAAACAGAGCTCCCGTTTTTTATTCACTCACCAGATGCCTGCAGTGGAGGGAATATTGTGACGGTGAAGCCAGGAGTAGGGAACTCTGTCCAGGTCTCCCCTTTGAGTGGCAATAACTCAACTACTTGAGCCATCATCACTGCCTCCCATGGTCTACATTAATAGGAAGCTAGAGTTAGGAGCAAGAGTCAACAATTAAACTCAGGTACTCCAGTGTAGGACTGGGGCATCCTGTAGGCTAAATACCTGTGCTCAACAAAACACTTTTTATCCTGCAAGACTGAAACTCTGTTCCCATTAACTTCTTCCCACAGGCTCTGATAACTCCCATTCTACTTCTTTATGTATTTGAATACTTCAGATCCTTCACATGAGTAAAATCTAACAGTGTTTGTCTTTGTGTAACTGGCTTATTTCACTTAGCATAATATCCTCAAGGTATCATATTTTGTAAAGTGTGAGAATTCCTTTGCTTCTTTGAAGCCAAATAGCATTGCATTGTATGTATACATTACATTTTGTTTATCCATTCATTTGTCCAGGAGCACTTGAATGTTTCTGCCTTTTGGCTGCTATGAATATGGATGCACAAATAGCTCTTTGAGACCCTGCTTTTGATTCTTTTGGGTATATAGTTAGAAGTGGAAATGCTGGTTCTTATGATAATTCTATTTTTAATTTTTTGAGAAACCATCATTCTACTTTCCATAGCAGCTGCGCCATTTTACCTTCCCATGCTAGGGCAAAAGCGTTCCATTTTCTTACCAATATAAGAATGTTGTTTATTTTATAGAGTTTTTTAAAGTAGCCATCCTGAGGTCTGTGAGATGCCAATTTTGCATTTAAAAATGTAACATAAGCTAAAACATACTTTCAGAAATTAAGAAAATATGGTTAACAAATATAGATACATCAAGGATTTACTATAAATATAATCCCCTCCACATAATGATATCACGTTTTTACCAATAATTTAGCATAAATGGAATTTGGGTTCCTTTCACAGCAACAATATCCAAAAGTATTTCAAAAAGTTCATGGAAAAATGAATTAAAAGGTGTTCATTTTGGTTTCAAAAATTTTGAAATTCATGAATAATTTTTAATATTATGCATTTCCATGAACCTTTAGAAAACACTACATACATTTATGTATATTCTATATACCACATTTTTTTCATTTTTTTCCTTAAATATACACTGTAACCCTACGGGTATATAATCATCTTCAGGTCATAATTGCCGACACTGTGTATTTACTCTAGTATAAATAATTCATTGAAGGCCTCATAATCAGCGGGCAGGAAAGCTGGAATGTGATTCCAAGATTTCTGTTGCAATTTATGCGCTTTTTCCATTGCTCCACATGATCATCATCATTATGATGGTTTTAAAAGTTAACTAAAACATTCAGTAAGAGTGCAATCCTTGGGCTGGCTCCATGGCTCACTAGGCTAATCTTCCGCCTGCAGCGCTGGCACCCCAGGTTCTAGTCCCCGTTTGGGTGCCAGATTCTGTCCCAGTTGCTCCTCTTCCAGTCCAGCTCTCTGCTGTGGCCCAGGAGTGCAGTGGAGGATGGCCCAAGTCCTTGGGCCCTGCACCCCATGAGAGACCAGGAGAAGCATCTGGCTCCTGGTTTCAGACCGGCCACAGCGTGCCGGCCATAGCGGCCATTTGGGGGGTGAACCAATGGAAGGAAGACCTTTCTCTCTGTCTCTGTCTCTCACTGTCTAACTCTGCCTGTCAAAAAAAAAAAAAAAAAAGAGTGCAATCCTTGAAAATAGGCAGATGAAACAAATTATTAAAAAGTAGTAAGAATACTAACTTATCATACATACAATGTCAAAATGCTGAACACTTACAAGTTATTCTTGTGTGTGGATATCAAGTTTGAAGCAAACAGAACAACAAAGAGAACAACAAAGCTATAGAATACATGAGAAAAAATAAAAAAAAATTTAATGCACTAAGATCCATGAGGTAAGTGCCAAAGATCATATGCTGCAGTAATCTAAATTGAGAGCAAGATACTTTATCTGTTGAGGCTTAGTATATGGCTTAAGTGGAGATTATTAAGGCATTATGAATATAATATGTAGATACTAACTTCGAGTCCTACCATTTAAATACAGACATCTGAACTTTGCCAATGAATACTCAGTTTCTAGTATATCTGCATTACTGCATTAGTAACAGGAATAATAGAGCAATAGCATTATTAAGCAACTATTACATTAACTGTTTCCTTACAACTCTCTGATCTATAAATTACTGTGGTCTCATTTTAAAGACAAGACAATGAGGTTTAGCTATTTGCCCAAGCTTAAGAAGTCAAAATTAATGTCTTGAGGTGAGGCTGACTATACTATTTCCCAAACTGTTGGCCACAGAGACAAGTTTGATAGAGGACTAGAAAACTGCTATCTAAACACCACACATATCGTACCAGAATCTCCAAACTTTTCTTGCAATTGATAAAGTTTCCAACTGAAATTTAAAATGCTGCTATTAAGTTACCTGTCTCTTTGAATAGCTTTAGATGCAGATAGTATTATGTCGTGTGCTAGTTAGTACTGACTGACAGTTTATTTGTGGATGTCATATAGAATGACCAAATCAGGTAGATCTGAAAGAATTAGTTTTTTATAATTTTCAAAGCAGTGTTTTTCTATAGGAGAAAAAGGGAAAAAACAGTTCTTGCAAAACAAAAATTTTAATTGCAAAATTAGATGGAGGAGAGAGTTTATGTCAAGTTAATGAAAGCAAAGTTCTTCAGTGTGATGTCTTGCTGGAAATCAGCTGACCAATTCTGCAAGTGCAAAAATAAGGGCTTGGAATAAAGAGAATGCATCCCATGCCGTGGAAGAAAAATGGAAAAAGGGATAAGATCGACAGAACAAGAAATAAAGGCAGATGGGAAGTAAATTAAGCTTCCGGTTCATTGCAGCATGATAAAGAGAGATAGAACTGAGGCTTGTATTCAGTGTTTCATTCCAGATTGTGAGGAAATTTCTTAACTGTAACTGCTCGTAAGGTGATTTGTTGCCAGTAATGAGATGATTATATTTAGAGTATAAGTCTGAAGTAGAATAAATCACTGTTCCACGGTTAATCAGGGAAATGATCATTCATGTAAGATTTCACAAGCGGAGGTTCACAACACGTCTTGTAGAATATTAAACTACGTATATCTAGAAGTTCACTTTTAAAACAATTTTATTGACAATCTGGCTGCAACATCTGTAATATTCAGGGATACATTTAAGAAAAATGATATTTGTCCTTTATTCAATGTTCAAAAGAATAAT
Organism: Oryctolagus cuniculus; assembly: GCF_964237555.1. Classification (NCBI taxonomy): domain Eukaryota; kingdom Metazoa; phylum Chordata; class Mammalia; order Lagomorpha; family Leporidae; genus Oryctolagus; species Oryctolagus cuniculus. The sequence goes on from NC_091441.1 coordinate 74,459,296, forward strand.
CAACAGAATGAACATTTTGAGGAAAAAGCGTAGGTCAATTACCATGACTTTATGTTAATAAATAATCACCACTTTCTCAATTTCATCTTTTAGTCCAAAGTTCCAAGAGAAGGAAGCAACGATCTAAACTCCTGCTTCAGCAAATCCCACCAAATTTGTAGTAGGTATTCTTCTGCTTTTGTATCATTTCCCTATAAGGCCCTATTAAAAATTTTTAATTCATTTGAAAGGCAAAGTGACAGAGAGAGAGAGAGAGAGATTGATCTTCCATCTGCTGGTTCATTCCACAAAGGCTCACAACAGCTAGATCTAGGCCAGGATGGAGCCAGAAGTCAGGAACTCCAAGTCTCCCCCATGGATGGCAGGTATCCAATTATTCAAGCCATCATCCATAGCCTCCCAAGGTACACATTAGCAGGAATCTGGATTGGAAGTGGAGTAGCTGGAATTTGAACTGGCATTCTGATATGGATTGCCAGCATCCAGTGGCTTAATCCACTCAACCGTAACACCATCCTCTACAAAGCCCCTCTTGAGTCCCAGGTTTGGGGAAAAACTCCCTTGGAGAATTTATCCTGCTGCAATGACCAGAATGAGGTGCTCACTTGCTTTTATTCTGAACCTTAGAGAATTTTTGAGATTTCTACACAAGTTATGAAAATGACAACTTTTAAAAGAACTGCAATACCATGACCTGGAGTTTTTCACAATAGTGAAATTAGGTATCTATGTATTTCAATATATTATTCTAGTAAAAATTAAAGAAAACCTGTAGGAACTCAGATATATGAGGGGAAAAAAATACATGATTGTACAGAAACTTGGGCAAAATAGAGAAAGATTTCCCAGTGGTGCCAGGTTGGGTACCACATGGAATCATTTCAGTCAACAGCAGACTGTACAGGGGAGAGTGGTTCTGTAAGACTTTCATGGAGATGAAAAATTCCTGCTGCCTGGTGAGGTCAGAGCTAGTGCTATGTCATAGTGCACACATTATGCACACATATGATGATGCTGGTGTACACACACCGCCGTGTGGCTGGTCACATAAAAGTGGAGCACATACAATCACAGGCAGTGCTTAGTGCTTGATAATAATCCTAAATGACTAGGTTATTGGTTTAGGCATTGACTGTGCGGTAGATTATATCATTATTTTAGAGTGCACCCCTTCTACGTTATATACGTAGATACTAAATATATATTATGTATGTTAAAATATATCACATACATATTGAAAAGCTAACTGTAAAACAGCCTCACACAAGTCCTTCTGGAGGTGTCCAGAGAAGGCCCTGTTGTCATAGGAGATGGCAGCCCAGGCATATTCTTGTCCCTGAGGATCAGCCAGTGTGAATATTGGGGAGGTGCCAGATAATAAAACTGACCATCCTGACCCTGTGAAGGTCTTAGATTTTAACAAAATGTTAAAAATATTTTAAAAATACAAAAATGCTTATAAAGATATAGAGAAAATAGTTTCTGTAATTGTACAATGTGGTTATGTTTTCAGCTAAGTATTATTACAAAAGAGTTTAAAAAATAGTTTTAAAAGTTAAAAAGTCTGGGGCAAGAGTATGTTATAGCGGTTAAATTACCAGTTAATTCTCATGCAAGAGTGCCTGGGTTCAAGTCCTGGCTCTACTTCTGATTCCAGTATCCTGTTAATGCAGCAAGTAATGGCTCCTGTAGTCAGGTTCCTGACAACCATAGGAGGCACCTATGATGAACTCCTGGCTCCTTCAGTGTGTGGGCATCTAGGGACTGCATCAGCATATGGGAACTATGTCTCTTTCTTTCTGCTTCCCTTTAAAATAAGCAAAATAAAAATAAAATTTTGAAGTTTATAAAGTAAAAAAAAGTTATAGTAAGTTAAAATTAACTTTTTTTTGAAAAAATGAATTATTGAAGAAAGAAAAATATTTTTCATGGAATAGCATAGCCCAAGTGCACAGTGTTTCTAGTCTACAGTGGATGATAGTAACATGCTCTCACTATCCACCCGGTCATTGACTCACTGAAGAACAACATGCAGTCCTGTAAACTTCACTCATAAATGCCCTCTGATACAATTTATCATTTTCTTAACTACTGTTCCTATTTTTACTGTACCTTTTCTACTTTTGGATACTTTTAAATGGACAAATACTTAACATTGTGGTATAGTTGCCCACCATATTCAGTACAGTAATGTGTTGTACAGATGTGGAGCATATTAGCCATACCATACTGCATGGGTGTATAGTAAGCCGTATCATCTAGGTGTACGTAAAAGACACAGTTTGAGCTTTGCACAATGGCATGGTTGCCTAATGATATATTTCTCAGAACATAACCCCTTCATTAAGGGACACATGTTTGTGTAATAAAATTTAAAGTGTTTGTTCATTTGTATTTCAATATTATAAATCCATGATGAAAACTCACTTACATAGAATAGCTACCCTTTTTCTCTAAAAATAATTATTATCCCTATGATAGTAATCAAATGATATTTTTGTACCTACTCACAGATGGTACTCAAACATTAGTGATATCCTCATATGTTCTTCCTTACTAAAAATCACACTAAAAGTTAATGTGATTGTACTCCATCAAATCTCCAGCTTAAACTCTATAAAAGGCAAAGTCTTGTCTTTTCTATAATTTCACCTACATTGTTGAGGAATTAAATATATTATCATGTCTGAGATTTTATTCTTAACCTGCTTACAAGCAAATGTTATATTGCTCTGGATAATGGATTCTGGTTGTTATAAGTTTTATCTGATATTATCTATCGTGGGTCAGAGCCAAATGACTTGATTACTCACAGAACAGCAGGCAACATGAGCCTCAGCATATTTGTGTCAACACCCTTGCCCTTGCGTCCCCATGGGGGCCAATGTGTTGGGTGCTATACATGCAGTGGGTTTGTGCTGTGGCTAAAACTCTGTGCCTGGAGAATCCACAGTCTTCATAGCCATAGTGTATAGTGCCTTAGCCTGTTTGATGTGTTAAAGATAGCACAAACGTTTGTTTCTCACGGTTCTGAAGACTGGGGACTCCATGGTCCATGGTTAGCAGCAGATTCAGCATCTGGTGAGGGATGATCCTGGTTCATGGATGACTGTCTTCATATGATGGGAGGGACCAGGGAGCTCTCTGAGGTCCCTCTTATTAGGTCACTAATCCCATTCATGATGGCTCCAGATTCATGACCTAAGCCCTTGAAGGCCATACCTGCTGCATCACCACATTCGGTGCAGGGGGTCTCAATATGCACATTTAGGTCCATAAAGTAAGCAAGAAAGCCTGCTCCTGTCTTGACCATATATAGGACCTCATTATCAGCAGGACAAAAAATATAAATATAGTAAAAAGCAATCTGAAAATACCATGAGTTTGAACTTGCAACCCTAGCCTAGCCAGCAGGATATGGAAGAAGCAGCAGCCCAAAGATGACTATTCCTTCCAGGACAGGACAGACAATAAGAAACAAAGGAGAGAAAAAGGTCTTCTTGGTAATAAAACACACCTAAGCTGGCCCTCAACAGATTTGTCAGTGCCCTCCCTGCTTCCTGCCCCCCACCCATGCTGTCTCTTTTCACTGTTTCTTGACTTCTTTTTCAACTTCTTGCTCATCTCAGGGAACTTTGCACGTATTATTTTTTTTCTACCTGCAATACTTTTCTCCTTTTATTCTTTTTTTTCTTTTTTTTTTTTTTTTTTTTTTTTGACAGGCAGAGTGGACAGAGAGAGATAGAAAGGTCTTCCTTTATCGTTGGTTCACCCTCCAATGGCCACTGTGGCCGGCGCACCACGCTGATTTGAAGCCAGGAGCCAGGTGCGTCTCCTGGTCTGCCATGCGGGTGCAGGGCCCAAGCACTTGGACCATCCACCACTGTACTCCCTGGCCACAGCAGAGAGCTGGACAGGAAGAGGAGCGACCGGGACAGAATCTGGCGCCCCGAAGGGCTAGAACCCGGTGTGCCGGCGCTGCAGGTGGAGGATTGGCTTATTGAGCCGCGGCACCGGCCAATACTTTTCTCCTTAATCTCCAAATGTCTCCTCATCATACAGGCCTCCGTCTTTATGTATGCAGTCTCTTTATTGAGCACATTCCTTACCTTTGCTTGATTTTCTGTGTATACTCCATATGGAATTACTTACATGAGCATTCAAACATTTACACACCTCTGTTTTTCTCTCACTTAATAAGATTGAATTAATGTTATTGTATGGTATTTTAGTATAGTCCCTGTGTTAGGTATGGGGGATAAAACAACAAAGCTACCATGGCCTCTGCTATGTTAGAGGGACTTGGAAATCAAACCATTGTGATCTCACAGTCATATGTGGGCTTCATGGAAAATCATTTATTGTGCATCCATATTTGTATTTGGGTACACAGTACTATTATAGCAAAACCCTGTTTTTAACAGTTGTGAAAACAAATGAGTTCAGTTATATAGTGCAGGGGGAGGTTTTCCTTTACCATTTTAGGTCTAGACCAAGAATGACATTGAATTGTATACTTTATGAAGCTAATTTTGAAGATTTGATGTTAGATTAATAATTTGAATGATATGAAGAAGCCACTTTTATAAGTCAAGAATGGTTAGATATTGGCAATTTTATATAGTTCAAGAATTAAGCGTATTTAAATGGAATAAAGTTTTTATTGGCTAGCATTATTGGAGAAACTTCCAAAACCTACAGGAATGATATAAGTTTCCTATCTACAGGGTGCTTAAAAGACTTGGGAAATATTTCCCATTATATGATCCTAAATAATAGGCATGTATCTTTTACTATAGAAGAATGACTTGGTAGAAGGAGAGATGAAACATTTCAGAGTGTGGTTCTCAGTTACTTGAGAACTGGCTATACATACTATATATGCTATGAAAGTATGCATAAAAACATGGTTATTAAGAGCAAAATCCACTTTAGTAAAAAGAAATTTTATCATTCTAATTAATAATAATAGAGTTTTTCAGATGCCTGGGAATAGAATTTACGGCCTGAAAAATGACCTCAAATTAGAAAACATCTGTTTTGTGTTGCACAAGAAATATTTCCATGGGTTATCATAAAATAAAGACTATATTATCTACCTTATGTTTTAGAAATATATGAAATATTTTGATGGAACTGTAATAGCTAATTTTTCAGCTGTCTGGTTGTCTTCTCATCCTCTTCTTCAAGTCCTAGTATAAGCTTGTGTGATGCAGATCCAACCCTCCTCCAGTTGAACCATACAAAAATGCCTGTATTTGACCACTCAAAATGTACAGAACCAAGAGTCGCTTATGGTTCAAAGCAGTAATTGTTCAACACAAGGCAACTGTGATTGGTCCAAGAGGTCTAAAGCAGGGCGAATCAAATGCCTTCCCTGGGTGATGAAACAATGAGAGTCTAGATCTTTGCTAACATTATTATCTTGGTGTACCAACCAGCAGTGATCCTCACTACATGGTAGGAGCTTGACTGAGCAGGAGAAAGAGTGTATCGAGATGCAGAGAAGGAAGACAGACACAGACAGACAGAATGCAGGAGGTACTGAGTCTTTCCAGTACCTAAGGCCTGTCACTCAGAACAATCCTGTATCATTCATTATAGCATCATGAATAAACACTCTTTGAGCTAGTTTTAATGCGCAGCTGAAAGAAATGATCGCAAAAAAGCAAGACAGGTATGAGACAGAAGGTGAGACACTCTAAGCTCTTTCTCTATGTTGTAAGAAAATGGATCAGGACAATGAACACAATGGGTGCCATGGATTGAACAGTTTGTTTCCCTCAGGATAACATTGCACCAGGGACATGGAAGTATGAAGGTTAATCAACTCAATCCAAATTTATGTTGAAAGGACAAAGATGTGACATAACTAATTAACCAATTAACTGAACTGAACTAAATAATTAATTAGTTTAGCCCTTATCTTAGGGGGAAAAAAATCATGTTAACTTGATATGCCTCAGAAAGAAGTTTTTATGGTGATTGTTGTACATGAGCTGGGCATAATCTGTTGTGGAAAAGTAGAAATGAGAAAAGAAGTGATAACACATGAACAGATGGACAAGGATGTCATTTTAAAGAGATGTTAGGGTGTGGGACCTGTTGGCCGGCGCCGTGGCTCAACAGGCTAATCCTCTGCCTTGCGGCGCCGGCACACCGGGTTCTAGTCCCGGTAGGGGCACTGGATTCTGTCCCGGTTGCCCCTCTTCCAGGCCAGCTCTCTGCTGTGGCCTGGGAGTACAGTGGAGGATGGCCCAAGTGCTTGGGCCCTGCACCCCATGGGAGACCAGGAGAAGCACCTGGCTCCTGCCTTCGGAGCAGTGCGCTGCGCTGGCTGCAGCGCGCCGGCCGCAGCGGCCACTGGAGGGTGAACCAACAGCAAAGGAAGACCTTTCTCTCTGTCTCTCTCTCTCTCTCTCTCTCTCTCTCTCTCACTGTTCACTCTGCCTGTCAAAAAAAAAAAAAAAGGGGGGGGTGTGGGGCCTGCTAAAACAGTAGAAGTGTGAAACAGGGAAGAAAAAGCAGGAGCAGAGTTGGGGAGGTCAGATTACATGAAGCCATCTCAAAGCATCAGCCTACAGGGAATGCAGCTAATCAAACTTAGTGGTTCTTTTTCTTCTCTCCCCACCCATGCACTATGTAGAAGGCTATATTTACAAAATTATTTGTGTTTTCTATACTACTAAAGACCAACCACAAAGAAATTGAAATGTAATTTTGTCCACATTCATGCCTTTTACCTTATAGACGTAATTATAAGCATGTGGCTTTATGTTAAAAAGAGAAACAGAATGAGAGAAAGAAAGGGAGAGAGAGAGAGATCAGAATTTACCTTTTTGCCCTCACGGTCTCTTCCTTGGAGGTAAACCATTGAAGTTTTGATTGAACATCTGAGGATATGTGCTTTACTGATCAAATGATGTCAGACTGGCTTAGTAAGGACTGGTGGATGTGATTCAGAAAGTTAACAGCCAGGGTCTGTGAAAGCCTGAATCTGAACTTGTTACAAGTTGAGGAGAAAATTGAAGTCATAAAGATAATGATCGATAGATGTGCCACCATTCTAATTAAGAACACCAGAGTCTGTCAGATGTTTGGAAATAGAATTGATGACCTGAAAAATAACCTTGGATTAGAAAATATCAGGTTTGTGTTGCACCAAGGGCTACAGATACAGCGGTGTCAGCTGAAATATTCTTTCAACAGTGGATTATAATAGGTAGTATGGGGAACAGATAAGTCTGACCACTTTCAACAATATATTATGGCATTCAAGATAAACTAGGACAGTCACACAGATGTGGGTACATGCAGTGGTATAAGGATTTAGAAATGAGTTGTGCTGGAATCTAATATTCTTCCATTTAAAACATTTGTCATTCTAAGTGATCATTTCCCTGAGATGAAACTGCTCACCTGTTATGAATAACAGTGGAAGAATATTCCAGTGATAGCTACTTTCTTCTGTCTTATGAAAGCATTATGGAACTCAGATTTATGTTATGTTTTTAACCTAACTGGAGATAATTTTAGGCTGTCTTTGTCATTGTATGGGGACCTTTCAATGAAAGGGTAGACAAGTAGATATAGACATTAGCATTCTTAGTAATTCACTGTAAGAGGTTACAGTATTTAAATTTACTTTTAAACAGAAAGATATTTGTTTTCTTATAATTCAAGAACTGCAGAAGCTGACAATCTCTTTTGTGGAATGCAGAACAGAAAATTACTAGCTTGTAGCTTTCTTCACAGAAAGTACTATTTAAGTCTCGGTCTTCCAGATAGTTAATATTTCCTTTTCTTGCTATTTAGGGTTTCTATCAATGTGATTTACTCTAAATATATTCGCGAATCCACCCACAGGGAGATCTTGAAAGGGATTTTTCAGATCTCTGCATTCCATAAATTGTAAGCTTGAATATTTTTTGGTTAATGTTCATGAATTTAAATTACATAATATATTGTTTATGCAAGAGAGTTACAGAAACATATTCTCAAAATAATTGCAAAATGAAAGACTTTTATGAGCCAAGTGTTCTTCTAATCTAAAGCTTTCAGTTCGTACGTCAAATCACTTACTTTTCACATCTGCTGTAATTTTCTTTGTTTTCCCCCAGCAGAGGGTGCACAATATTAAACCTTGGAACTACTGCATAAGCTTCTATTAAAATCATGGTGATTTATAAATTCGAAGGGGAAACTTCCTTAATTGTTCATAGAGTCTGATTTGATTATGAAGAAGAGGGCTAATTAAATCACATTGCCTTTCTGAAGAGAGGGTTATGTTGATGAAGAATCATCCAAGAGACAACTTGACTAAGGGAGATTTGCAAACCCAGGGTCATAATAAAGACAACCAAGCCATGGAAGAATCTAACCTTAAATTTATTAAGCATAGCACAGCAATGTTTGATGTCTATAAATGCATATAATTTATATTTAAAATGCAGTAAAAAGCCCAATAAGCATCAGTTTAAGAGATCAAATATGATTTAAAGTGAAATCATCCTGGGACATGTTGACAGAGATGGCAAATAAATCCTGGGACTACAATGGCTAAATGAAGGTACCCAATTCCATGATGGTGACTACATATCTTCTTTATAACCTGATACGGCAGGTTGAACTGTTGGTCACAATTCTTCATCCCTGCCTGTATGGGTGTCTTTTGCCCCAAGATTTTCTGGGGAGAGGCAGGGTCTTCTCATAAGCTCTGTGTGTTCTTATCCACTCTACTGATTTAAATCCACAATAGCAAAGGCAAAAATGTAGATTTCATTAACAATTATAGTCTAAACCACTGGAACACAAACACTAGGTACAAACATTTCTAGTACAGACACAGAGTTTTGAAAGATGGCTGGCTTTTCAACAAATATGAATCCTGGATCTACTCTCTGCATAGAATTCTCTGCCAGGCTCGTAAAAAATTTATATACAAATAAAACACAGTTCCTGTCCTGCAGATAACTGTAACATACATACATACAATGGAATGCTACTCAGGCATAAAAATTAATGAAATCTTGTCTTTCACAGCAAATTGGATACAAATGGAGACCATTATGCTTAGTGAAATGAGCCAGTCCCAAGAAGACAAATATCATGTTTTCTCTGGTTTGTGGTAAATAATATATAAAGTACAAAGAAAAGTAATATATATGAGTGCAGTGGACATCTTGAGATTTGATTATTGTTTATAGCAGCCCTTGTCTACACTCCTGAGGAACAGAGGTCTTACTTCTTATTGCTGAATTCTTGGTTTAGTGGAGAATTAAACTTTTATTACAAAGTAAACTGAAAGTATGCCATCCCCAAAATTAAAAGAAAAATAAGAAAGGAAGGAAGAGGGAAGGCAGGATCTAGGGAGGGAGGGTGGGACACGCCATTATGTTCTTACGTCTGTGTACGTGCAATATGTGAAGTCTGTGCTCTTTTTTAAATGTAAATAAGAATCGTGATACTATTTGGAAGAATTAAACAAGCACAACATGAAAAATATAAATATCCCATAGGTATCCACAGATCAAAAGGTTATTGTCAATAGTGGTAGATAAGTCATACACAGCACCGGCTCTAATTCAAGGCATACAATATTGAATAGGAACTTGCTAATAGAGTTCAGAGGAAGGAGGCATTTGGACAGTTCAATAAAAAGAGGTATGATTTTTAAAGGGCTTGGAGTAGAGGGCTTGAGACTGCTTCCATTTTATGAGGTTTTAAGGATATTTAAAAAATTTAATGCCAAAAGTCAGTAAATATAAATATTGTGATCTGTTTTAATGTTTTATTGTACCAAACCACTAATGACGTAAATTCACAAAAGCAACTTCACAAACTTATTTGGCGATCATATTTAAATGTTAATTCAAGATATTTGATGAATGTGAGACAAGAATTAAATAGCCCAGTCTTTCCTGGGTATGGTGCTCATCTGAGAGATGATTTGGAACCTGTCTAGCAGAGTAAGGAAAGGGTAGGAAAGGCCTTGTGTGGGCAGGAATTTAGATTATGAAATTGTATTAAATGATTTTTGGAAACTGTTCCTTTCAGGTAGGTCTTGTTGGTTGCACTAGTGTATGCAGTGCTAGTGTGTGATATTAATTAAAATAAGAAGGCTAAAAATCATAGATGCATGCATTCAAAGGCAAGCAGTGTTCAGATGGAACTTAGATTGCTGTGCCTCTGGTGAGGGTGCAACCGATAGGCAACAAAAACAAGCCCAAATCCCAAGCTAAACAAGCAGGATGTGTGTTCGTTCTTTTCTCAGGTAAATTGCATGAAATGTAGGAGTAAAATACCAAATCACTGCTAAATGAACAAACTGCTCCCTGCTGGGTCAACAAAAAGCAATCACTCAAAAGTGGGCAAAAAATGAGGATATTTCCTTGAGAATATTTCCACATATTTAATTTGCTCTGGATGAGGAGTTGGCTACTGGTTGCTCTCATTCTTGATTTCAAGAACAAGACAACATCAACATCATAATTATTATCCTATAAAGACTCATACTGATTGAGGGATCATTGTGTCCTAGACACTATTCTGGATATCCACATGCATTAATGTATATACTCCTCACAGCAGTTATGTGAGTGGTTACCATTTTTATCCACCTTATAAAGCTAAAGAGCCCGAGACACAAATGGTTAAGGACCAGAGGTCTGGCTCAAATGCCTGGATCTTAGTTACTAGGATCTACAGGGATCTATTGCTACAAAACTAAAACCATTAGGTACCAGAGAGACTCTCTGGCATAGAAATTAAGGATTTTTTTCTCTTAAAATTTCTGGACTCTCTGGCATAGAAATTAAGGATTTTTTTCTCTTAAAATTCCTGGATTATGGCAGTCTTGGACCAGAGTTTAAGGAGCAAGAGTATATAAGATGTCAAACAATGCCTAAAATGCTCTTTCAGGTCTTCCCTGAGGGTACCACTGTGTGAAACAGGCATGGACTGGACCCTAAGAATCCTTCTAAGCCGAGAATTTGTCTGCATACTATTTTCTATGGGGTATCTGCTGCTTACCAGAGCTATATCTTCAAGGAGTGATGAGTTTCATTGAGTAAGTCGATGAGGTATATAAGAAGATTCCTAATAGACCATGGCACTCCAGTGAATGTATGAGGGGCATAATTCAAATGGGACATCTCAGGGGTTCTAACAGCTCTCTCACCACCTGGGCTTTGTGATATTCACTATATGACTAAACACATATTGAATGACTGATTAAGGTTTTCAGAAGGGCACAGTCCCTAACACTCTGACACCAGTTTTAAGCCTTAATCTAGAAGCCCAGTCTCTCCAGAAACAAATATCTTTAAGAATGAGACTTGATTTCAAGCATAGGCTTTGGAGTAACAATTGGTAGAAAGATTTCCTGAGAAGTTTAAGTTGTGAACTGCAGTCTCTCAGGAAAAGGCATTCCTAGTCCCCAAAAATCCATGACTTTCAATTAAGCAAGAATCTCCATATCCATGTCTTGTGTGCATGGTTAGTAAAACCTGGGAGGCCATGATAACAGGTTGTTTGAGGTGAAAAGATAAGAGCAGAAACGTAGGCTGCAGCTGCTGTTTGATGCCTATTTTTGGGCTATAAGCCTTTATGCTTCCTGCTAGCATCACTGTCTATGTGGTTTGGCTGGAGCTGATTCCATAACTAATTTCAATCATGGGAACTTTTACTCAAGGTTGTCAATCATAGCATCATCTCCCTCCAATTGGCTCATGGATAAGCAGGTCACCCATGCTAGGCCACAGAGTACACTGAGACATCCTTCTGGAAACTTCCTTTGGAACAGCTGGAGTTAAGAGCAGTCTCCTGTTTGACGGACATGCAGCTGAAAGGATGAAAGAGGTCACCAAACATAGGGGATATGTTTGAAAATGAATTCAATGTAAAGGATACAAGAGGCAAAGAAGAGACACTGAGTTCTGATGAGGTGATTTAACGCTCTGGATGCAGCTGTGCCTGAGCTAATGTCAGCCTGGGGTTTTTCATTTGCATGAACAAATGCATTTTTGGTTTTGTTGGGGCATCTATTGTTTGGAATATAAAGCTTTCTCCCCTGGAGTCCTAATGAGTAGGAGCAGGATGTAAAGTTGAGGACTCTATTTAATTTAGAAGGTAGTTGCAAGTTTTGTAAATTGAAAGGGTGGGATGGGGTGTGGAAGAGGTGACAGGCTGTGAAACGAATTTTCTATAAGTCAACTATAATTTACTTTAAAAAAGAAAAAGGGACAGATGGTGGATAATAAGAGTGTTAAATGAGTAAGGAAATTCCCTCTGGACTTTCTTAGCATTTGCATAAAAATACTTTAGGGTGAACATTTTGTGCAATGCTTAGGATGCTACTTGGAATGCACAGGTCCCATATTGGAGTGCTTGGATTCAAGTCCCAGCTCCACTTCTAATTCCAGCTTCCTGCTAATGTGCACTCTAGGAGGTGACAGATAATGCCTCATGGACTGAGGTCCCTGCCACCCATGTGGGAGACCCTGAACAAGTTCTGGGCTTCCGGCTTCGGTCTGTCCCAGTTCCTCATATTGTGGACATTTGGGGAGAAAAGCAGCAGATAGTGGATCTCTCTCTGTCTCTGTTTCTGTCTGCATTTCAAATAAACAAAAATGAATAAATGAATAAAAATTATTTAAAAATCAAATAAAATACTCAGAGGTCCTCAGAGTCACTTTTATAGCTTGATCACTCAGATGGATGGAGGCTGTAAAGAGGCACAGTATGTCATACAACTAGGGGTGTTCTGTTTGTAGTACATATCTATAAAACAATTTTAATTGCCTGGGTTTCAGAATAGAGAGCTGATCACATTTAAGCCAGATTCGGGAAGACAAGAGTGCTTTCCAAATATCTAATCTACAAAACATTGCAACAGATGCAGGAGGTTGGAGGCTTTGACAATTCTATTTAGCAAGCAGTAAAGGGAGAAATAGGGAAGGAGAAACCCATTTCCCCGCTCTCCCAGATTTAATGTCCAGAACACTTCCTGACTCACTGTAGCCCATATGCCTCTACCCACTTTATGTTGTAAGCCCAAATATTTTATTCTCAAATTGAAGGTAGTCGAACCAAATGGTTTTCCAGTTTCCAGGATGAGATACTCTGCCACAAGCCAGAAACCATTTAAAAAATCACCTACTACTTTCCCATGAGTCCTATCAGCAAGCAGATGTGCTACACAGAGAAAATGCATGTATCTCATTGCTGTCTGTGGCATATCCACAGCTATCCAAGTAGGAGGAAACATATTATATGGGAAATTTATATTTAAAATCTCTATTTTAACTGGGGAAATAAGTGATACAGGAAGCATAATAGAAACATCTTTAAATAGAAATAATGTTCACGTACTACTACTCTTAGCCTGCATTTTATAGACAAACTTTCTTCGATTTGCTTATGGAAGTGGGTTTTGTTTCTGCATTGATGGGTCTCAGTCAATGATGAGATTGCCTATGACTATTCATTACCTGTTACAGCTAAATCTCTGGTGAGATGTGAATATTTATGAAGGCTGTTCCCTTTTTGATTGGCTCTGATCCTGGTCGCCTTATTAAGAATAAAGTTTACGCTAGATTTGCACTCTTGGTAAACAGGGCAGCATACCAACTACAGGGTAGAGTTGGCACGTTTTCAGCAAAAGCAGCACCTGGGAGTATTAAAACTTGGAAGAGAATATGTAGCCCCCAGGCTCTTTTCTTGTAACGTATGCCAGTTTTGAGATCCTGCCATTCCTTGCTCAAAGTTAATGATGTAAATTTTAAAAACAAGAACTCTCTAAAAAGGAGTGGTGGGGAAAGTAGATCAACATTGGGAAAGAGGCAGATTTACCCTCAAAGGATCCATCACCGACTAGCAAAGCCATATGTCTAAGAACTCGTATCACTCTTTAAATACGTGATACAAAAATAATTCCTTAAAAGACACCAAAATAAACATTAATTTTTAAAAACAAGTAAATGTATATAAATATGTTCAGAAGAAGGGGTGTGGCTGCTTATGAAATTGTTCTATAGTAAATGTTAATGGTACACAGATAGATTTGATACATGAAGAATATAGACTAAGAGTAGTTCTCAATAGCAAATTTACAACATGAATCGAAGAAAGGACACTGGCGAAGGAAATTTTCACAATATACTCAGGGACACTATGCTTACCCATTTCATGTAGTAAAATACAAGTCTTCTTTGAATCAATATTTTGTTAGAATGGTTAAAAAGGGGAAAAATTGAAAATATGATTCAAGTAATCTATTTAGTTTATATGTATATAGCCATCATCCCAAATTTACACATATATTCCAAACATTATATGTTAGTGGGAAAGCAGAATTGATTTTGAAAAGCACAGTGTGATGATGGCTGTGTCTAGCAATTTCATAGTGGTGTGGGTCAGTCCCATAGTCCTACATGCTCAGAAGAGCTCCTCATTGAGTTTGTTATGCAGTAACTGCCTTGAAATTCTGAATACTTTTATCTTTGAACTCATGTTTGGTAAGTGAAATTCAACTGGGCAATGGGGTACGTGTTTGAGTGGAGGGTATGCTTCAAAATGTTTAAGAAACTGGGATTAAAAGATAAAATTTGTTTTGGGGTCCAGAAGTTTGAAATCCATGCATAGGAGGGTCTGCAAAAGTTAACGGAGAGTGTGTATTATGAAAAAGAACATTACACATGGGTTTAAAATTCTTTTGCTTTAAAATAAACAACTTTTGATTCTACTTTTCCACAAAACTTCTAAAGTGCCCTTGCATGCACAATCCATGCCTGCATTCCTTCTCACACCATTCACAGACAACATTTTTGGGAGGCTCATGTGCACAGATTTTTCATGCTATGGCCTTATATGTGGGGGAGGTCCAGTAAAGCCCCTATTGAGTTCAAAGTAAGCTGGTTATGTCTAAAAATGAGTAAACACAATGCCAACAGCCTTCAGAGCCATAATTTCCACTGGAATGAGAGTTTTGCTTCAATCGTAGAAAGACCAATGGGCCAAGGAGCCCTATTATGTCTGGTCTTATGTGGCAAGCTCGCTTGTAATAGTCAATCACTGATGTGCAAATTATAACATAGAAGGACAGGGAAAGATAGAACAACCCTTAGGTCCTTTTCCTCTTGGTCATTTATTTTATTCAACGGTAAGACAAAAGCAGATCACATTTATAGAATGTGTGCAAATCAGATTAAATAAGGTCTGTGTTAACTTTGTCCGATGTTTCTATGCTCTGGTGAGACAAAATAGAGTATTTCTAACCATTCTAACCACTCGTGGAAAATGCCTGTTATAACCCACATAATACCCATGGTGTGTCTGCCTAGACCACCTCATTAACAGGTTACTCAATGATTCTCAAGGTAGCACACTCTATCTTTACCATCACATTAGTAAGTCTTTATACACTAAGACAAATGCATCTGTTCAGTGCATTTTCCATGAGCTTTTTGAAGTTCCCTTGCATGTATGCATGCAGAAACTATAAAGTACAAATTTTATAATTCTGCTATTTCTATATGAGTTACATATTCTTATATTTAAAATGTCACTTGCAACTGACATTGCACAACATAAGATGCACAGTAAATTTCAAGCTAGCGATATGTTTAATTCTTGTTTACTTAGGATGATACTAAAAAGAAAATAAAAACATCATGACAATTCAAGAGATAGAGTCCATGGAAGAAAATTTTAAAACTTTTTCTTCAAACTTTCTTCTTAGTTTTTGGACAAGCTGTCCTACATTTTCATTTCTCACTGGACACCATAAATTATGTAATCATCCATTATCCATGTATAAAATTATTTAGCTATCATAGACAGAGATCTTTCCTCTGTAAATACTTGAGTAACACTGTCTTAATCCTCCACTTTCACTTTATTGTGTGTATTTCTTCCCTGCCCCAGAGATCCTGAAGATTATAAAGCCAGAAATAACTCCAAAGAAATTGCCTTATGATCATAACTTATTATTAATCAAAATACTAGAAATGTTTATTTCAAGGAATTAGCCATCTTTATTAACAAAAGGTAGTAGCCATCCCTCCCTTGCTCCATCAGTGGTGTTTCTGTCCCTGTGACTCATTAATCCTTACTTTTAATATATCTCTATTTGTGTTTTAAACCATCAACTAATGTGTCTTGGTATGTCTCATGTTGCATCTCATAGTTGAATATCTGCATGGATGTTTGTAGTTTCTGTGGTCTTAGGTGTCAGACATGTAGCAATCACATTTATGGGTTACAGTTTATAAATCTCTAGACCAGCTTAGAGGGTCTGTCCATGTGCATTCCATAGCTTGAATATCATTTTATTAGTTGGAGTCACACATGCAGTTCTGGCATGGTTGGCTGGGAGCAGGGCTGCTGACCTACACTTTAACAATCAGTTAATTTTTGCCAATGGCCAATTCATGTCTATACTTTTAATCCTAGTGTTGGAGAGCACTGTCATAATAGTTTGAAGATGCTCAAGAGTCACCTGAAGTCTGTTCCAATTTCGTCTTTAAAATAGCTCATGGTTTAGTATCTTTTTGTAATTATTGAAGAAATAATGGGAGAGACTGTTCTTTGAGAGCCACTATTTTGGAGAAATGCTTCAAGAAAAACAAGTCATCTGTTTTTCATGGTTTTCAACTTTAGATTTTTTAAAATAAATGTTTATTTTCTCATGTAGTTGAAATGCAAAGCGAGAGAGAGAGAGAGCGAGAGATATCTTTCATCTGCTAGTTCACTCTCCAAATGCCTGCAACAGCCAGGGCTGGATCAGGTCAAAATCAGGAGCCCAGACTCCACTTGGGTCCCCCAGGTGAGTGGCAGGGAGCTAAATACTGGAGCAGGTGCATTAGGGGAAAGCTGGATTGGAAGCAGAATATTCAAAACTCAAACATGCACTCCAATATGGGATGTAGGCATACCAACCTACAGCTTAACCTGAGTGCCACAATGCCTGCCTAAAAATGTTTTGATTACACTGATTGTACCCTGTAGCAATTGGACTTGATGTGACTCACACAGTATTTTACGAACCAAGGTAGAAATTGTGTAAGCAAGTAAATGCTTGGAATAACAAGTGGCAAAGTCTAATCCCTAAAACTATAATGACTGAAAGAAATGTTTCATCAAAATAAGTGCTTTGAATTTTTCTGCCTGCCTTAATGACAGTGGTGGGACAGGAGTGAGGTATGGGAAGAGGCAAAATATTTATTCTGGCATATTCCATGAAAATGGCTATTAATTCAGCATCTGTCCACCAATTCAACTAGACAGCTAAATAAGGAGAGAGGAGGAATCACACTGCAAGTGATTCTAGTCCTTGAATTTAGAAGTGCTGTAGCACTTTCCTATAACGGGGTGGTTTAAACAACAGAAATTTGTTTGGGAGGCCAGATGTCCACAATCAAGGTACCAGCATGGTTGGTTTCTTTCTGGTGGTTCAGCTTCTGTAGTTCCTGGAGATCTGTGATATGTCTTGGCTTGCAGGTGCACAAGGCCCAGTCTGCCTCTGTAGTCATGTGGCCGTCTATCCTCTGTGTCTCCTTTTGTTATATACATGTGCCCACATTTCGATCTTTTTATGAGGATGACGATCATTAGATCAGGACTTGCCTTAATACAGTAAGTTCTTATTTTAATTGAATAATTACATCTACAAAGACTTTATTTCCAAATAAAGTCACATTCACAGGTACTTCGGGTTGGAACTTAAATACACCTTTTAGAGGACATACTTCAACACACATCAAGTGCTTCTCAAATTCAGGTGCACATTGGAGTCCCAAGGACAGTTGTAAAATCCAGATGTCTGGGCACTGCCCCTAGAGAGTCTAAACTAATCAGAATGAGGAAAAGCCAGAGCATCTGGGATTTTAAAGTCCCTGCAAGTCATTCTAACGAGCAACAAAAACTGAGAACCACTATGCTAAAAGAGTCTGTTTCCTGGGTTTTGCAAAAAGATATTTTTAGCATAATGAATTGTGTGCTCCATTAAGAAAAATTCTCTTACCTTTCAGTGTTTTGAGAAAAAAAAAATTCAGAAACCAGTGATCTAAATGCATAGCAGGTAGGCAAAAGGAATTGTGGAAAAAGGCACGGGAGGTGTGCTCATTCAATGATTACATTCATGGTGGTTATGTGTTGGCTCATGTCTGAGGCCCAAAGGTGGCCATTAGAACCTCAGCAATGGGCTGCTCTTCCACCAGCCACTGAGGGAAGTGAAGGACTCATCGTTCTTGGGTGAGTTGTAAGTAAGCATGGAGATGACGACTCTGCTGTTAGCAAACAATGAAAATGGATCTTTTTGTTTTTATAGCTTAAATGACCAGGGTGAAAAGTTGCACAATTACAGCAGGATTGATTATTTTGTGCTATTTTATACTTTTGGTTGCTCATATTAAGGCTGCATTAAATTATTAAAGAGAAAGTATTTCAACAGAAGTAACCTGGCTGAAATGTAAACTATTCCTGTTGTCCCTTCTTCCGGAGCCCAAAAAGTCCATTCGATACAGATGCTTAGAAATGTTCCCAAAATGTTATTTGTTATGCAACTTGATAGGGTCATGAGGATCTGAAGTAAGCAACTGAAATCAACACATAGGAAATTTCCTATCTAACAGTCCTTTTCCTGAACTTAATTTATATCAATACTGTGAACTGAATGTGTCTTCCATGATTCAAAGTGTGAAATCCTATCCTGGGTGGTGGTATAAGGAGGTTGGTCTGTTAAGAGGTCATCTGGTCATGAGCAGGCTTAGTGATTTTGTAGGAACAGAACAGAGAGCCTGCTTTCTCTCTTTCAGCTCTTTGACGAGTGAGGATTCAATAGGAAGACAGCTCGTTGTAAACCAGGAAGAGGGCCTTTGGCAGAAGCAGACTGTGATGGCACTCTGATATTGGACTTCCAATCTTTAGAACAGCAAGAAACAGCCTTTGCTGTCTAAGCTACTTAAGTTTCTGGTGCTAATGATGACCATCATCGTTCTCACTCTGCACACAGGCATCCATTGATACCAGCATGGCACTGGTTCCAGGATCACCTCCACCAACCCAAATCTGAGAATGCCCACATCCCCTGTGCAGAATGGCATAGTATTTACATATAACCTATGCACATCCTGATGTATATTTTGCATCACCTCTAGATTATTTATAATACTAGATACAACGTGAAAACCATGTAAATAGGTGTTACAGTGCACTGTTTAGGAAATAATGACAAGATAAAGTCTGTACATTCTCAATACATTTGCAAATTTTTTCCACATGTTTTTGACTTGCAGTTAGTTGAATCTGTGAATATAACAGCTGAAGTTGGAGGACCAACTATAATTCATGTAAGATATTTTTTAAAGCTAGCAAAGAACCCAATTTTTGTTTTTATCTGGAACTACTTGGTGAATTTTCTTTTCCTTAAGTTTATAAAAAAGCCTTCGTGTCAACATATTAACTAAGATATTTTAGATAAAATATTTTAGAGATAGAGTACATTTACTTGTGTCCAAAAATCAGCATCAAAATAACAGTATGAGCAGGAATAAAATACAAATATGCAAGGAATGTTTTGTACATTTTAGCATATAAAATATCTTTTTTTTTTTTTGACAGGCAGAGTGGACAGTGAGAGAGAGACAGAGAGAAAGGTCTTCCTTTTTGCCGTTGGTTCACCCTCCAATGGCCGCCGCGGCTGGCGCGCTGCGGCCGGCGCACCACGCTGATCCAATGGCAGGAGCCAGGTACTTATCCTGGTCTCCCATGGGGTGCAGGGCCCAAGCACTTGGGCCATCCTCCACTGCACTCTCTGGCCACAGCAGAGAGCTGGCCTGGAAGAGGGGCAACCGGGACAGAATCTTCGTCCCATTCCAAGACAGGTTGGCATTCTTGAGGAGAACATTTTGGGTAGATTGATAAAATAGATACTTACTGAAACAGATACTCATGAAATCCACATTTAAAAATTGATTTAGGTAAATTGTTACTTTGTGCAAAATCCCCTATTTTCAATGAAGTGATACATGTATGTACATAATAATAACCTCTTCTTTAAAACATAATACTTAAATGGGAAAGCCAGTATTATTTCTACCAATATTTGGGGGAAAAAGAACATAAATAGAATTATTCAATCCGAAACAGATTCCTGGGTATAGGCACAAACATTAGGGTGAAAGTCTCTATATAGAACCAACTGTCAATTCGTGAGCTGTAAAGTTGAAAGTAGCCTCATTTCTTCCTTTAACCTTATCAAACCATTGCCATTTCAAATATCCATGAAATCTACCTTCAAAAACGAATTAAGAGGGCATTTGGAGGAGTGGTTAAGACACCATTTGGGACACTCACAACTTAAATAGGAGCACCTGGGTTTGAGTCCTGGCTCTGCAGCAGGTGATGGCTCAAGTATTTAGGTCCCTGCCACCCTTGTGAGAAACCCATATTGAGTTCCCAGCTTCAGCTTGATCCACCCTGGGCGGTTGCAGGTGCTTGTGGAGTAAACCAAAAGATGGGGGATTCTCTGTTCTTCTGCCTTTCAAATAAAGTTCATTTAAAAAAGAAAACTAATTGAGTGGAGCAGGTGTGATCAGGCCGCAAAGAAAAGAGGACAGGCCTCCGGGCTTGGTGGTTCCTGTCTCAGCCCTATCACGAATGAACTGAGGAATCCTATATGATCTTTCTTTGCCTTAGTTTGTTCTTCTGCATAGAAAACTAACATCTTGAGGATATTGAGGTTTCATTCTGGAATAACCACTTTAAGCCCAGTAGAAACAATTTTAAATACAACTTTATCATTTTTAAAAAAGACTCATTTATTTCAAAGGCAGAGTTAAAGAAAAAGGGAGGGAGAGAGAGAGATAGAGGGAGAGAATAGAGAGAATAGAGAGAGAGAAAGAGAAAAATCTTTCATTTCATTTCATTTCCCCCAATGGCCACAATGGCCAGTGCTGGTTCTAGCCAAAGCCAGGAATCAAAGAAGTTCATCTGGATCTCTCATGTGGGGGAGGCCCCCAAGTTCTTGGGCCATCTTCAGCTGTTTTCCCAGGCACATTAGCAGGGAGCTGGATCACAAGTAGGGCAGCGAGGACAGGAACCAGCACCCATATAGAATGTCAGTATTGCAAGCAAAGCTTTGCTCTATGCCACAACACTGGTCCTCTGAATTCTATGATTCCATGACTAAGTAATCCCGGTATCAATCTTATCTTCCATTAATGCAAACCCTTAAAACTTGGGATATTCCAGATAGGTAATGTTAACTGGAGAGGCCTGGGCTATCATATGTCTTAGGTGCTTAAAATTCAATCTGCAGACAACAGCCTTGGCATTGTCTGGAAGTTCAGCAGAAATACAGAGTCTCAGACCTCACCCCATACCTGTTGCATCAGCATGTGCCTTTTAATCAGATCCCCAGCCAATTCATGGGCACATCATAGTTTGAGAAGTGCAGGACTGGATGGCTGACAAAAATTCACTTTAACTTCAAAGGATATTGCTGCACTGAGCAGAGTCAGGTATTAGGAGTCTGGGTGACAGTCCGTACAATGCTAGAGGAATGAACTACCAGATATAGAAGTTTGCTTTTTTTGTGTTGTAGCTCCTTCATCCGTAAAATGATGGTTAAACAGAAGGCACTGATGTGGGCTAGGCAGGGAGTTAGCGAAGGACAAAGCTGAGAGGCTTCCAGCAGTCTCCATGTCCCAGATCTGCACTGCAAAAGCTCCACCCCTTTCCTGACAGATCAGGGTGGCCACTTTCCCAAGATGCCCCTGAGCTTCCTCCTTCATGCAGGAGGTGCAATAATGATCACGTGCGTACTGAGCTCCATATAGAGACACCATGGAACCTCCCCAGAGATCATCGCACGCACAGAACCCTACCAAACTCCACCCCATTTTTATACTCAATTTGGGTACCACCATCCCCACCCAGGAAAGGCGGCAGCCAAATTGGGGTGGGGGCAAATCTCCCCATGAGGCTGTCCACATTCACTTCTGTGCACTATCTCTTTAATCTCTTTAAATAAAGCCTGCTCTCATCTTTGCGCTATCTCTCTGCTTTGACTCATCTCCTACACCAGCATAAGAACTTGGAATAAATCCAGCTGGAGAAATGGTGTACACACAACAGTTACCTTATGGGGTTGGAAGGCTTGCAAAGCACTTTGAGGAAGCATGCAAAGCACGTAAAGCATTCAGCACACTGGAAGTTTGTTCAGTCACTAACCCATATGCAAACCCATGATATATAAATGAGTCAGATTTGTGCTGGGAGCTATGAGAGCAGCAGCTAGTGCAAAGTAACTTCCTTCAAGAAGCTTACATTCTTGTGACAGAAACTGAAAAGAAAAAGCACACAACATAGCCGTATGCTCTATGACCAATTCAGTAGAAGTTTCAGTAAACGTCTTCAGAGGAAAAAACAATACCTCAATTAGTTATTAATTACTATATATATAATAAAATTCCTAATAAATAAATAAAACCACTCAAAACAACCCACTCGACTCGCTATCATACGACAATTCCATATACCCCACAGCTTAATCTCTGCATTCAGGTAACAACTAGAACCCTGAGACAGTAACATAGCGATGGCTACAGGACTTGTCTTTCCAGAAATTTGAAGACTCCACCTTGCTTTTTACAGAAATAGATGTGTTTAACTTAGTAGTTTGGCTACATTCCAATTTATACCTTTACTTAAGAATTTCAGTCCATGTGGTTAGGAGATATTTTTTCTTCATTTCCCTTTGCTACACAGTAAACAGGCAAACAAATAACTATTATGTGGTGTCAGTGACATGCAATAGCTTCTATATTCCAACATGGCTAGAGAACCTTAATAAGAGGATGATGATCTCACACTTTAAAGTGCTTTGATACAAAAGGGACCATATAAAAAGGAAGTTATTATTCTTAGTTATATACCCTAAAAAAGGATTTGCCATCTAAATGGTTGCTGAAACTTCACTGCGGAATTGCTTATAATACTACAATCAGTTGAGGCCAAATTCAATAAAAACTCCATCCGGCTTTCACACTGAGAAGACCCACATGTGACTTTAATTTTTTTTTTTTAATTTCCTGGGCTTCCGGCCCAGAAATTGGATGGAAATTTTATTTAGACCTGCTCTTGTGTATCAACTTTTGGTAAATATCAGGTTTTTCAGTTGACTCACATTATGCTTTACATTTTGGGCCAGAGGAGGATATAGAAGGGTGCACATCTCTCTCCATACATATCTTTATCCACTTTTTATCTGTTTTAACTAGGAAACTGGCTCACATTAAATGTTCATCATTATGCCCACAAATTTTAGGCTGCCCCCCCCCTTCTGCTACAACTATAGGATTCAAAATTCCATTAAATCCCTTCCCAGTATTAATCAGCTTCCACCAGCACAGGAAAAGCAATTTGAGTCTGGAAATGACTAATTATTTGGAGAGGGCTGGGAGGGGCGAGGGTTTAGATTTCCCTCTAATTTAAAAGACTCTCTCCTGTCTTTTCTCCCTGTCATTCTGCTGCCTGGGGCAGCTCCTCCTCCTTGATAGAAATGCTCTTTCCCTTCCCATTAGCTAGGGTATATGTGTATGAATTTGAAGGAAAATGCATTATGAGACGTCAACTTGAAAATATTAAAAGAAGACCCATGCCTATGATGGATGTGGGCATGGCAGTAATTGCATGTGCGAGGTGTAAGGCATGAGCATAATTTGCATGTAAAGTTCTCTCAGCTTCTTCCAGAATACACCAGTTCTACCCAATAAAACATTTTGTCACACTCAAGGGGTTTGCCAACATGTTCCCAGATTGCAAGCAAAAAGATTATTTACAGTAACCAATAACAACTGAAGCGATCATAAACCACCTTTCCATACCTGTTCTATTTTTTTCTTTTGCTACGTAGAGAGACCCTAAGGAGTCCAAATTTACTGCGATTTAATTCTGATGGGAAAAAGCACATTATTTTTATTTATTGCAGTGTGCTCTATCTATCCCTGCCTCTTTCCTCTGCCCCCACTCCTAAAACATAAATAATCCCAGCTTTAAAAAAAATTTTTTTTTTGAATCCAGCCATTACCCTGACAGGGATAAGCAGCTTCCCGATAAAGTGCAAGACAGGACAAAAGTGGCTAACATCAGTTATGAACCTTGCTGGGTGCTCCAGAGGTCAGAGAGCATCACTATGGAAACAGTTTGGGGTGGGGCACTTGTTGCAGCTATTGAAGGGAGTTCTTTGTGTCAGTAGGAGGGGCTGGGGGCCTGCACGCCGGCTTCACTGTAGGGAGCAGTGCCCTGCACCTCACTGCCCTGGGTTCTGTCTCCTGTTTTTAACCCCCCTGCGGGAGAGCTCCAAATGCATTCTGAATTGCGGGGACTGCTCACTCCTTTTTTGGGGGAAATGGCCAAGACTGAGAAAGCGCAGTCAAAAGAAGCATTCCCTAGGAATTCATTTTCAGGTCAGGTGAGGTTGCTGCTCTTCACGGGATGTCACCTGGGCTGGACTGCAGATATTACAGGGAGTGCAGAGGTGAGACGAGGAGACCGGGCTGTGAGCTGCTGTTTGAGTCCAGTTAAGCAAACGTGACTAGATTTCTTAATGTAAAAGGAAAACTAACTTGTGCTCTAATTTTAAGTTGTAAAAGTAAAAAGTCGGCTCTAATTTCAGTCTCCCTCCCAATGACTAGGGTTAACAGCATCTTGGAACATCGTTCTAGAAACCATGAATGCACAAAATAGGCACCAGTGTGCATATATACAAGGCACCAAATTGCACGTAGTTTCTTGCAGCAACGTCTTTTTCCTAACAGCCCCTTTTGGAGGTCATGTATGCCAATACCGGGTAGAGGCATCTTTCTCGGTGTAGCGGCTGTTTTCTATTCCATTGCCTAGCTCCACTGCATTTTAACTAGCCCCTCCCCTAAGGATGGACGGTAAGTTGTCCCTATCTTTTCTCACCTACATCAAGTCGCCCTGTTTGTACAGGTGCCGCCATTCAACTCAAAGGCTTAGGACTTCAACCGGCTGACTTCAAATCCAGCTTCTCCTTCCAGCGACCACCGTCCGTAGGTACGTGGACAGATACAGGGGATAAGATCCCATCCAAGAATACAATTGCGTTTATTCTCCGACTCATGGAAACATTGGGCAAAAATACTTGGCCTCCTCCCTGAATCCAGGAACAGTAATAGATCAGGGTTGCGCCAGGGACTCTACGAACTCATTCATCGAAACAGCGCAACCCGCTGCCCCATGCACAGCAAAGCCTTCTTAATTACGCGCTCTAATGCCAGAATCCGAGATCTTGGCGCGCTTGCGGGAGCGCGGCTGCAGCAGGTTTTCTCAGAAGTGGGATTTCCTGCCTTAACCCCCCTGCTCCGCAGGAGCCAGCTGTGCGGCGCCCCCGCCTCCCCGCACCGGCTCCCTCTACCCCCCACCCGGCTCCAGCCGGCGGCAACCCGTGCACCGCCCAGACCCTGCGGGGTCCGGACACGCGTGGGTGCCAGCGGGGAGCGCAGGTCAGAGCGCGGTCTGCCGGCGCGGGGCTCGGGGGGCGCCGCGAGCGCGGGCGCGGGCCCCCGTTGGCTGCCGCGCCGCGTTCCCCGCCCCTCCCTCCCGCCACGTCCCCTCCCTCCCGCGCCCGCGCCGGAGCCGGAGCCAGAGCCGGAGCAGCTGAGGCGCACGCAGCGCTCTCTCGGCGCCGGCAGCAGCCGCAGCGGCCTGGCGCACGACGGCGGCGGCGGCGGCGGCGGCGGGCGGGCGGGCGCCGCGGGATCCGCGGGAACGGCGGGCGGGGCGCGGCGGCGGCGGCGGCGGCGGCTCGCGCGGGCGCGCACGGCGGCCCCCGGGCCCCGACGAGCGGCAGCGGCGGCGGCGGCGGCGGCGGCTGCGGGCGGGAGCCTGGCGAGCTGCAGGCACCAGGTAGGTTGATGCTGCCTGGTTTCCTGCCTGCCAGCCGGGCGCGGAAAAGGAGCCACCTGCCGGGGCCAACTTTCCCCGCGGCTTCCCGGCGTCACCATCCCGAAGTTTGTTGGCCGGGAATACACCTGCCGGCTGGAGAATAAAGGGCTTATCCCAGCCGTTTTGCCTTGGGGAGGTCATTTTCTCTCTTCCAGGGCGAGGGTTGCCTTTGGGCTTGGAAGATCCCGCAGCCTCATGTTGGGCGCGGGGAAATGCGGGTCGGGCCCTCTGCATTTCTTTCAGCACACGGGTTCGGCGAGTAAAGTTGGGAAATAAAGTTGTGAGCCGAGGGGTGCGGAGAAAGAAGCCCCATGCGAGGCGCAGGGCGAGGGGAAGTGTCGCCTCTGTGCTGGGACCCACACCTGAGTCCCGAGTCACGGGGCTAAAGGATCCAGGGTGCAGGAGGAGGACGCCTCGGTTAGCGCCCAAGTTTTCGGAGCTGCGTGCTCCTTGCCCTCCTGTCTGCAGTCTGGCAGGGACTCTATCGTCGTGTTTATCCGCCACCTTTTCTTGGATGGGCTAGACGCGGCCCGGGTTTGTTGACTTCTGTGTTCTCCCAGGAGCCCCAGAGTGCGAAACCAGCGGGTATCAGAAATGCAGAGGCGGAAAACCAGGGAGTGTCCCCCGCCACCCCCGCCTGAGCCACAGCACCAGCCAGAACTGTTCTGGTGTGGCGTGGAAGATAGGAGCGGCTCCGGGCTCCGCGAGTGCACGGCTCACCAATCCGTGTGTCCTTCCCCGTATCGCATTTCCTTATTGATTTACAACGAGGAGATGCGCTCCGAGAAGCGTTTTAATAATGCCCAGAGCCCTTCCAAGAGCTAAAAGGGAGGGGACAGGGGGGAGCAGAGCGCAGGGCAGGGGGCGGCCAGTTCTGACATCCCCAGCCCGGGATGCGGGGTAACGGAGCTGGAGCACGCCACTGGAAAGCCTGGTGTGCGGGAGGGAAGTCAGAGCCCAGCTCCCACGGTGGGGAGGTGAATCCAGAAATAATTTTAAAAATGATTAAGCAAGAATAACTAAAAAAAAAAAAAAAGTAGGGAGAATGTGCATGCTGTGGTTTCTGTCTGCCCCCACAGAGATGAATTTCACACTGGCTGAGAAAGAATCCTGATCTGTAAATAGATTAAAAACAGGAATTAATCAGAGCAATGAGTCAGAGCCCTTCGGAGATTGAGAGGAGGGGTAATTGCCAATGAAGGAGCCCTTGTGTCTCCACTGAAGTCCAATGTGTTACTTTCCATGGCTAGCTCTGTTTACCAACAGTAACCTGACTTTGGCGACAGTAACCTGGGATCCTAGGTGGTGGTTTTAACCCTTTGTGGGTCATGGCTCTGGGGGAGGGAGTTGTCTGTGGGTTGGTATATATCCACTTGTGAGGTGCTTTGTCTGAGCCCTCCTCGTTGTCATGGGGCAGGTTCCTGTAAATGTTGATGGCTAAAGGAAGTCATCTGATAGGGTTCACCCCAACTAAAAGGAGAGGTGTTTGCTTGACACTCCTAAGGAGCAGGGCCAGGGGTAATTGATGTCCAGGTGCTTGCTTGCCATCCACTTGAGAGTCAGCATGTGGTTCCAGAACCCCTCAAACGATTAGCATCGACTAGGGCAGCAGATTGTTGAGTGCTTTGGTTAGAGGAATGGTGAGGGTGAGGGCATGCAAGTGGCCCTCCTACCCAAGGGTGGGTTAGGTGAGACTCTTGTGAGTGGCTAATTGATTTGCCAGGTCATAGATTCAGGCGGTGGCCGCCTCAGACAATAACATTCAGCCCCATGTCGTCCCCACTGTCTGGGTGTCATTACTGTTAGCCTGACAATGTGAAGGCACTCAGCTCGTGTCTGCCGGAGAGCTCTAACTTTTAAATATCCTTCACAGCACAACCCGAGCCCCAGTGTGCCTGAAAATGGCCACAGACCATTTAATAGGACCAAAGCACTGAGCAATTTCAAGTGGGGCCAAGATAAGCTGCGGACAACAAGCTGTAGCCTTTCTGTTGCTGATTTATGTTCAATTTTATCACTGTCACATTTCATATATGCCTAGTTATTACAAACTAATAGCTTCTTCGCTCTGCTAGCAAAATATGCATCTTTCTCTTGTATGAGTTCCTAACTCCTTCTCACATATTCAGTATGCATCTTCCAGCTTTGTTTTTACTGCATAATTTAAGTGTCCGACTAGAAGTTCTCATTAACTCTTAATATGTTTTGTGCTGAAATAGTATATAGAGGTAATTGCCCCCCCCCCCCTTTCAAATTGTCGGATCTGTATATCGCTATATTGTGGCAACGCAACACAACAGAGAAACTGACAGGGTCGGTGTTCTGTGTTTTTCAATCACCATTTAATAAGTTGTTAGCAGTAGAATAATGTTAATTTTATGCAGTGGGAGATACTCAGATAACAGGAGAATTTATGGAAGTGGTGTGGGTTTTAAAGTCTTCATCACTACCACCTTTAAGCCTTATTATCCCAGTGAGTATATCTCTTTGAGCATCTCTAAGGTCTTGCCTGTGACTTTTAATATGCACATATGCATATGTATGTGATTTTTAATATACACAGACATATATAAGATAGTCACTTAGTGCTGTTGGAATATTACCTTCTTTATGCTAGATAAGAGTACATTCACTAATATCCCTTTTGTGAAAGTATTTGACAATAATGAGAATATTGGGGCTCAGAATATTTGGAGATAGGACATTTCTTTGAGTCTCAGACTGATTTCTCAGTTTTGGATCAAATTTGTAGAAAATTTTCAAAAGCTAATCAAGTGTGCTAAGTGGTCTTGGGTTTGTAATGCTGCTTCCCTCCCCCCCACCTCCCCGGGTCTTAAACACGGTAGAACATTTCTTTGGGAAATTTGCTGCAGCAGAAATGTACTTCCTGTTTGAAATTTTGTATGCCAAGTTTCAATCCGTAGTACATTTTTATTTTCCTTCTTTTATGTACATGTTATAAACAAGAAATAAGGGTTTGTAATAGAAGTGCTGGCAGAACTTTATAGCATTTCAAACAGCTCTGCTACTTGGAATGTAAATATTTGTAGAATCTTTACTGTGCAAGAAGCTGCCTTGTAAAGAGCGAGGAAAAATGACTATTTTATTAAGTAGAATGAGATAATTCAGAAGGTACACATACTCCTTATTGCAGATGTATTGGTGTTTGAAGAAATAGATTATCTACGTTTCAGCAATTGCAAGGCACTCTCTTAGGTGCCTTTGTAACTCACATCGTACATTTCCCATGTTCTAGAACAGGGAACAATTTTGTCCCACTTGTTTCCTAAGTCACTTGATTTTGATTGCCTTTCAGATGTTAAGACATGAGATCCAGAATTCAAACCACTTTGTGCTACTGATAGATCATTTGTTTTTGCCTGTCGCTAGATTATTTTAGTTGGGTAAAGAAATCCTGTGGCTGTTTCCATACTCAGGTAGCTAGCTGTATTATGGGGCACTTATTATGGTGCTGCCCAGATTCCATGGGTCTTTGGCTTCTCATTCTGTGCCATTCCTCACATTTGCCCACTTTCCTCCATCTCTACCCATGTCATCCTTACCCCAAGTCACCAGCTGCTCTCCTGGGACACCTGCATTGACTTCCTTACCTCCTTTCGTTTTCCCCAAACCATTCTAGACCACAGCCCAGGCAGTAATTTCTTTTAATATAGGGACAATTAATATTCCTCTACTCAGAACACTTAAGTGGCTTTCTGTTGCACTTAGGATAAAATGAGAAATGATTACATATCACCTGCAGAGCTGTGTAGGATTTAAACACTGCCGATTCCTTTAACATCTCATCGCCCTGCTTCGGGGAGTAAGAGCTCCCTGTTCTGCCATTTTGTTGAGCCTCTTCCCTACCTTAGGGAAGATTCTGTCCCTTTACCAGGGAGCCCCCTTCAGACCTGACCTCCAAGTACACCCACACATTTGCACACACACACATGCATACACACATATTCATGAGTATACATGCGTACACCCATTGGAGATTTTGGCTGCCGCTCAGCCTTAGGTTATAACTTATATATTGTTGACTTAGAGAAGGTTTTCACCTTCTAAATAGAGACACCTCTGTTGGCTGTCTTGTGTTCCATTTCCACACAGCACTTGTCACAACTTGGAACTGTACACTTCCCTATCAGATTCCTTCTTTGCTATCCTGTAAGCACCTTGTGAGGAGTTCCCACGTCTGCTTTACTCACTATGACAAAGCAGCTCCTATCACGACATGATAAACTTATGAGAATTAAGCTTCTGAGGATTCTCAGTTTGCAACCTGTGCGGGTAGCACACGTGTGACCAAAGATTGTATCCAGAAGTCCCCTGTCCAGCACGAGGCTCTAGCTGACCTTGCCACCATTCTTTCTGTCATGGTGCCTTGCTCTCGCATGTCTCTTGGACATCTGCTGCTCCACACCTCGTGTGTCCAAAAGGGAATTCATCCCTTTTCCTCTCAAGCTGTTTGCAGCGTGGGTGTTGCGTGCTTTCTGTCACTCTTACAGTGGTTGTCAATGCCTGGGGCACCCCATGGTCTTTGGGTCTATCCTTTCCCAGCACCGTTGCAACCAGTCACAAATTAAAAACACCGGAAGATTCCTCTGGATCCTTATGTGCCAGGTCACATTCTCAGCACTCTGTTCCTTCCACATTTCTTACATAAATGCAACCAACTGCAAAATGGCCTTCCTCCTTACTCCCTTTCTTGCGCCAGTCTCTCTGACCCATGGTGCTGTATTACTCCAGAAGCTGCGGGTGAGCTGGGCGTCCGCCTAGAGAAAACCTGCTACCTGATGCAGCCTGTGTGCATGAGGTGGCTTGTTCTCCCTAGCCTCCTCCTGAAACTCCACATCCCAACTGCAGCAGCCTTCTTCAGTGTCCTTCAGAACGCAGCGTGGCCCCACTGGCTTCAAGGTCCTTGCATGTGCCCATGGGCCTGTAACACCCAAGGCCTCACCTCACTCCCCTCAGCTCATCCCCATTCTCAATTTACCTCTGTTTCAGACAGGAAACCTCTTGGCTTCCACTCTGACAGTTGGTCTGGGTGACACCTACCTGTCCATCGCTCCAGGAAGCCTTGACTGACCTTCAAGACATAAGGGTCTCAAGATGCTTATTCTCAGTCATTACAAAAAAAAATTCCCGGGGCCCGGCGCCGTGGCTTACTTGGCTAATCCTCTGCCTGTGGCACTGGCACCCTGGGTTCTAGTCCCAGTTGGGGTGCCGGCTTCTGTCTCAGTTGCTCCTCTTCCAGTCCAGCTCTCTGCTGTGGCCCGGGAAGGCAGTGGAGGATGGCCCAAGTGCTTGGGCCCTGCACCTGCATGGGAGACCAGGATGAAGTGCCTGGCTCCTGGCTTCGGATCGGTGCAGCGCCGGTCGCAGCAGCCATTTTGGGGAGTGAACCAATGGAAGGAAGACCTTTCTCTCTCTCTCTCTCTCTCTCTCTCTCTCTCTGTCTGTAACTCTACCTGCCAAATAAATAAATAAACTTTAAAAAATTCTTCTTTCATAAAATTCTTCTTTAGCGAGAGAATATATTACAATTTAGATAATACTGTAACATTGCTTACCATCTGCCTTTTTTTGGTGGTCTATGAAGGGAGTGGCACGCACACATATCAGGGCTTTGATAGATATTTGTAGAATGAAAGTCTCATTGTTTTGGTTGGCATGAAGTTCTGTCATGCTTATGTTTGGGGCTTTGTGTTCCAGGACTACGGGATCTTTTGTGTATAATTTAAAGTTTTTATTTCTGCACAGTTTTTGAGTGACAGATCATTAATGGGCAACAGATGACTATCTTGATACCTGAATTTAGGAAATTATGTGACAGATGTATGATCTGAAGAAAGCATAAGCTAAAGCTTGTAAGTACTGAGGGCTGGTTCCTTTGTGTCAAGGAACTTTACTTTTCTTATTTTCGTGTAAGAGAGTAATTTGTAATCCTCAAACTCCATTATTTTATTAGAGTAAAACATTGGCGTATGAAATAAATACCTAAATGACTACTCACAACAAATCAAAAGCATATCTTCTTAAACTATCAATACTTAACAGTGAGGAAAGGCTTTGTGGGCATTTAGTAGTTACATCAGTCACCCATCAAAGAGAAAGCTTCAGGGCTGGTGCTGTGGCATAGCAGGTAAAAGCTGCCACCTGCATTGCCGGCATCCCATATGGGAGCTGGTTCGAGTCTTGGCTGCTCCACTTCAAATCCAGCTTTCTTCTATGGCCTGGGAAAGCAGTAGAAGATGGCCCAAGTCCTTGGGCCCCTACATGCACGTGGGAGACCCAGAAGAAGTTCCTGGCTCCTGGCTTTGGATTGGCCCAGCTCTAGGCTTTGCAGATTTGGGGGGAGTAAACCAGCGGATGGAAGATCTCTCTCTCTCTCTCTCTCTCTCTCTCTCTCTCTGCCTCTGCCTCTGCCTTTCTGCAACTCTGCCTTTCAAATAAGTAAATGAATCTTAGAGAGAGAGAGAGCAAGCCTCACTAACAGCAGTGAAATTCCTCTGTTTGTCTCCATTGTGTCCAAACTTCTGATCTTTCTGCAGAGATTAACTGGGGTTCTGCTGAAATAACAGAGGTTGCCCATCATGAGGTTTGCTGAATCATCTGTGGGATGAGGCTTGTTAACTTGCATTTTAAATGTTTTTTTTTTTTTTTTTCAAGTTTTCTTACTGGAGTTGCAGGGGAGAAGGAGTGAGAGATATCTTCCATGCTCTGGTTAACTCCCTATGCCCACAGGACTGAGCCAGGCCAAAAACAAGATCCTGGAACTCAACCTGGGTTTCCCATGTAGGTGGCGGGGACCAAACTACTTGAGCCATCACTTGCTGCCTCTTGGGTTGCACATTAGCAGGAAGCTGGATCAGAAGCAGAACTGAGACTTGAACCTAGACACTAGGATGTGGGTGTGCTAACTGACCACTGAACAACTGCCAAATAGCTCCACTTTTAAGGTTTTTATTTTAAAATAATTTTAGATTCAGAGGAAGTTACAAAAATAGTACAAAAATGCTTGCCTGCTTTTCAGCTTAGCTTCCCTGGTGATGCTGTGTACAAGAGCTGTAGAACAATGTCAGAACAAGGAAATTGACAGTGGCATATTACGCTTAACCACATAGATTTTTTCAGTTTTCATCATTTTTTAAACCTGATATCATGAGTATGTATACAGATAGTTCTATCCCCTGGTAGATTCGTGTATTCAGGATTTTAATTTAAAGAATGGATGTCCCAAGGGGTGCCATTTTCTTGTCAGCAGACATGATGTAATATTTTTGCAGGTGTCTTTACGGTTTGAAAGATTCTGCTTCCATAGACCTTTTTCTGTGCAAATATTTGTCTTGCTCTTAAATACCACGAACTCTTGCACCTTGGTGATGCCTGTATGTAAAAGTTGCTATGGAAATAGAAGTCCTGGGAATTTATAAACCAGGATGTGACATTTGGGTGCTTCTCTGTGGTCATCAGCTTGGGAACCTGTGGTGACTTCCCATGCTACGTTTGAAAAGTTCGGCAGATAACAAACATGCTTGCCTTACCCATGTTCAGACCCGAAGAGGATTTTTATGCTACCAGGGCAAGAGTTCAACTGGATACTTCCTTGAGGGTTCTAACTGCGTCACGGTCTATTTGTATGTCTTTCATAGAAATAGTTGCTCTTGAAAATAACTCAATGCATTGCAGACGACGTCATGACGTTTTTCAGGCAATTAAAATCAACCCGAACAATACAGCCAGTGAGCTAATCTGACGCCTGCTCCTCACTTGGTCTGGCCGTCGCCCTGCATGTAGAGCAACCCGACGTTGCCGATTACCAGTCCTCTTATTAGTGCTGGTGAGTGTTCTGAAGGCTCTGGAATGCAGATGAGGCAAACTGGTACCAAAGTCAGGTGTGTGTGACAGCACCTCCCTCATCCTTACCCATTGTCTCTGCCTACAAACGCTGTGGCATCTGTATGTATTAGACACGCTAAGTCATTTTCGGCTACTACTCCAATAGCCTTGCTAGGGCTTCTTTTTTATTTTAAGTAAAACCAATGAAAGACTTGGGGCGTAGCCTCTTTGGTTTTTAAATGTAAACCCTGTAGGCTCAATTTTCTCTCTTTTTCTTCCTTTTAAAATACATTTTTTAATTCATATACAATGTAAATATATACATGCTTATATTTCGTATTAATTTATTGGACTTGCCCCTATGGAATTGATTCTGTCGTATATAGTGGCATTGTTAACTCATAAAAAGAACAAGGGGCCAGCGTGCTGGGGCATAAAGGATTAAGCTGCAGCCTGCAGTGCCATAATCCCATATGGGCACCCATTTGAGTGTTGGCTGTTTCACTTCTGATCCAACTCCTTGCTAGTGGCCTGGGAAAGCAGTGAGAGATGGCACAAATACTTGGGTCTCTGCCACCTGCTTGGGAGATCCAGAAGAAGCTACTGGCTCTTGGCTTCAACCTGGCCCAGCCCTGGCTGTTGTGGACATTTGGGGAGTGAACAGGAGATGGGAAGTCTCTCTGTCTCTTCTTCTCTCTGTAACTCTATCAAATAAATAAATAAATAAATAAATCTATCTTAATTTTCTTTTTTTTGCAAGTTTTTTTTTGTTTATTAAAAGAGTTGTGGAGAAAGGTAGAGCCAGGGAGGGAGGGAGGGAGGGAAGGAGGGAGAGAGAAAGAGAGATCTTCCATCTGCTGGTTCACTCCTCAAATGGCTGCAACAGGAGCTTCTTCCAGGTCTCCCATGTGGGTGCAGGAGCCCAAGGACTTGGGCCATCTTCTACTGCTTTCCCAGCCATAGCAGAGAGCTGGATCGGAAGTGGAGCATCTAGGACTCGAACCAGCATCCGTATAGGATGTCAGTACCGCAGGCCAGGGCCTTAACCCACTGCACCAAAGCGCTGGCCCCAATAAATTTTTAAAAAATAAAGAAAACGAATGAAAGTCTCGATTTATGGGGTTGGTTATATCAGGAAACAACCTGTATCATCTGTGTAGAGGACATATCTTCATATAATGGGGAACTGGGATGGCTACATCATATGGCTTTTGGGGTTTTATACATATATGTGTGTGTGTGTGTGTGTATATATATATATATCCCTTTTTAATTTAATAGTGCCATAATTATCTTTTTCTGTAAATAGTTAAATGTTTTGACCTGTATAAAAAATCTTTTTTTGTTTTTCTAGAAATTATTAGGGACTTCTCTCCTGAGTCTTGAGTTTTATTCTTCATTTTTAATAGATTATTTCTCCTTCATCCTTCTTCCTCCCTGACTTTAATTTTATCACAACTTCCTACAGTCTCACCTGTGTGTGAGCACTCTTCCCCCTGCCCACTTCCTGCCCCACGCATGCATGTGGATGTACACACTGCACACCCCTAGATTAGGGGAGGTGATATAATTAGTCCTAGTGGTAAAGTTGCACAGATGGGGAGACACGTTGGATGATACATGGGTTAATACACCATGTTATTTAACTGAGTTGGTTTTGTCTTCATCTATTTTTTCCTCCTGCTCTTTTTCATCTTTCCTCTTCCTTACTTGCTTCATTTTCTTTTCCCTCTTGTCTCCTCCATACTGGCCCCTAGTGGATACATGCTTTCAGTTGAAAATACTAAACCGTTTGTTATGTTTTGTTTGGTGGGGGGCCGGTAGAACGGGGCTTGTATTGTACGAGGACTGTGGGCTTTAAATGTGATCTTCAGAGAAATGTAACTTCAGAAGAAGATAAAATGCAAGGATGGCGGCCACAGGGCTTCCTTGGAACTTGGGTGGGGACTTGCTTCTCTTCCAAGCAGCAGTGTCTCTTTGCTCTCCCCTCTGTCTGGACTGGTGCATTGGATTTGGACTAGAGCCTGGGGCTAACATGGTGATCTTGGGTGTCCTGCCCCTCTGCCTAGAAGGGCTCAGGAGCTTCCTTTCATGTGATCTTCCCACCCAGAGTCCACAGTGGAAAGCCACCCAGGCAAGCTTGTGGGGAACCTGAGGCCCCAGGGGGAGAACCACTAGCCAAAATGAGCAGCCAGTCCTGTGACTGAGGCCAGGACTGGTCCCAGGAAAATTGTTGGATGACTCAAGTTCCTTGAATGACCCCAGGGAAAATCCAGCAAACAACTGCTCAGCTAAGCTCTTGTCCCATTCAGAATCATCAGGAAAAAACTGTTTGTTTACGCTATTAAGCTTTGGCATATTTTGTGTAGTAATAACACACACTTTTTTTTTAAAAAAAGATCAGTAATTTAAACACTAATTTTCATTAAGAAGTAGATAATATGTATTTATCACATACAACATGTTTTGGAATTTGTGTAGATTGTGGATTGGTTAAATTGAGGCAATTAATATAGGCATTATTTCACAAACTTATTCTTTGTGGTAGGAACACTGAAAATATACTCGTGGCAACGTTATAGTGTACCACAGACTGTTATAAAAAACAGTCACTCTGTGGTTTAATAGATCATTTGCACTTACTCCTTCTGTCTCACTGAAATTCTGAATTCTCTATCATTTGATCAACATCTCTCTTCCCATCCCTCAGTCCTGGCAAACACTGTTCTACTGTCGGTTGCTCCGAGTCAAGTTTTATCAGATTACAAATGAGGGAGATCATGAGTATTTGTCTTTCTGTGACTGGCTTCTCTCACTTAACAGAATGTTCTCCGGGCTCGTCAGTGCTGTTGCAAATGGGATTTCCTTCCTTTTTGAGGTTGGATGGTATTACGGTGTGTGTATGTATCACATTTCCTTTGTCCATTCACCCATTGGTGGACACTTAGGTTGATTCCCCGCCTGACTATTGTGAACAGTGTAGCAATAAATGTGAAAGTGCAGATACTCCCATAGATGGATCTCATTTCCTTCAGATGTATAGCAACACTGGGATTGCTACATCAGATGGCAGTTTTAGTTTTTAATTTTTTGAGGAACATCTGTACTGTTTTTCTGTAATGGCTTTCCAAGTTTGCATTCCCACCCACAGTGTGCAAGTGTTTTCCTTGTCTGCACATCTTCTACAGCATTTGTTATCTTTTGTCTTGTTGACAGTAGCAATTCTAAAACATATGAGGTGATATCTCATTGTGGTTTTATTTGTATTCCTATGATAATTAGTTATGTTGGGCACTTTTGCATATACCTGTTCATCATTTGCATGTCTTCTTTTGAGAAATGTCTGTTCAGATTCTCTGCCCATTTTTTAAAATTTTTTTAAAGATTTATTTATTTATTTTAAAGAGTTACACAGAGAGAGAAGGAGAGAGAGAGAGAGAGAGAGGAAGAGAGGAAGGGAGGAAGGGAGGAAGGGAGAGAGAGAGAGAGAGAGAGAGAGAGAGAGAGATCTTTCATCCTCTGGTTCACTCCCCAATTGGCCGCAATGGCTGGAGCTGCGCTGATCTGAAGCCAGGAGCCAGGAGCTTCTTCCAGGTCTCCTACATGAGTGCAGCGGCCAAGGTCTTGGGCCATCTTCTACTGCTTTCCCAGGCCACAGCAGAGAGCTGGATCAGAAGTGGAGCAGCCAGGATTCAAACTGGTGCCCATATGGGATGTAAATATTGTAAAATATGGTTTGTAAATATTTTCTTCATGTCTTCAGGTTGTCTCTTCACTTTTTGTTTTTTCCTTGGCTAAAAAGAAATTTTTTAGTTTGGTGAAATCTCACCTATTTTTGCTTTTGTTGCCTATGCTTTTGAGATATATATATATTATATATATTATATTATTTTATTTTATATATTATATATAATATATATTTTATATATCTTATATTATGAGTATATAATCTATATAAATATATATTTATATATAAAATCATTGCCTGGCCTGTTGCAAGGAGCTTTCCTCTGACTTTTTCGTCTTGGGTTTTTATGGTTTCTGGTCTTAGATGAAATCTTTAATCAATTTTGAGTTGATTTTTGTGTATGAGGTGTTGACTGAGGGTCAATCTAGTCAAGAACAAAGAAGAACCACGTGTATCTGGGGTTTATTAGGATTGCAGTCCCGGTGACACACAATCCAAACAGCCGTGGTCTGTGCTCTGAGACTGTGAGACAGCACAGCTAAAACTGCAAGGGGATGTTACATCTTTACTTACATCTCTTACGTACAGGAGTTTGCAAGGAAGGAATTGGGCAGTCTCGGGAAGCAAGGGGAGTAACCTCAGGAACTGGCACGGTGTCTAGGGAATTTTGTTCAGAAATTACAGTTTGACGCAGCACAGCTCAAAAAGTTCAGCTCAAAAGCTTAACTAGGTATGTGCCTCAGTTCAGAAAGCTTTAGCTGTGTTATGTCAGTACGAGGTTGTTTTGATTACTGTAGCTTTGTAGTATATTTGAAAGCCACCTAGTGTGATACTTCCAGCTTTATTTCTTTTTGCTGAAGATTGCACTGGTCATCCAGGGTCATTTACAGTTCCATCTGAATTGTAGGATTATTTTTCTATTTCAGTGAAAAATGTCATTGGAATTTTGGTAGGGACTGTTTTGAATCTGTAGGTCACTTTGGGTAGTATAGAAGCTTTAACAATATTACATTTTCCAATGCGTAAAAGTGGGGTCCCTTTCCATTTACTCATATGTTCTTCAATTTCAAACACATCATAATAAAGAGAACACTTGTATGAATGTAAATATTTTTAGATTTATTTTTTATTTTATTTGAAAGGCAGAGTTACAGAGAAGCAGAGGCAGAGAGAGAGAGAGAGAGAGAGAGAGAGGTCTTCATCTGCTAGTTCACTCCCCAAATGGCAGCAACAACTGCAGCTTGGCCCATCCAGAGCCAGGAGGCAGGAGCTTCTCCCAGGTCTCCCACATGGATGCAAGGGCCCAAGGACCTGGGCCTTCTTCCACTGCTTTCCTAGGCCATAGCAGAGAGCTGGATCAGACTTGGAGCAGCTGGGAATCAAACCAGTGCCCATACGGGATGCCAGCACTACAGGCGGTGGCTTTTTACCCTCTATGCCACAGCACCGGTCTCTAATTAACTATTTTTAATTTTTTTAAAGATTTATTTATCTACTTGAAAGAGTTATACACAGAGAGAAGAAGAGGCAGAGAGAGAGAGAGAGATCTTCTGGTTCACTGGTTCACTCCCCAATTGGCCGCAATGGTCAGAGCTGTGCCAATCTGAAGCCAGGAGCCAGGAGCTTCCTCTGGGTCTCCCACGCGCATGTAGGGGCCCAAGGACTTGGGCCATCTTCTACTGCTTTCCCAGGCCACAGCAGAGAGCTGGATCTGAAGTGGAGCAGCCGGGACTTGAACCAGAGCCCATATGGGATGGGATGCTGGCACTGCAGGTGGCGGCTTTACCCACTGTGCCATAGCACCGGCCCCTTATTTTATTTTTTTAAATTTATTTGGAAAGCAGAGTTACAGAGAGCTTAGGAGAGAGACAGAGGTCTTCTATCCATCCTCAATGGCTGCAATGGCTGAGGCTGGGGCAGGTAGGAGCAGGGGCAGGGGCAGGGGCAGGGGCAGGCAGGGGCAGGGGCAGGGGCAGGCAGGAGCAGGGACGTGGCAGGGGCAGGGGCACAAGCAGATCAGAGCAGGGAGCTGCTACTGGGTCTCCCATGTGAGTTCAGGAGCCCGAGCACTTGGACGATCTTCTGCTGCTTTCTCAATTGCATTAGCACAGTGGTGGATCAGAAGTGGAGCAGCCGGGTCTCAGACCGGCACCCATATGGGATGCTGGCATCTCAGGTGGAGACTTAACCTGCTGTGCCACAATGCAGTGCCATTAAGTAACACCCATATCAGGTTGGCATGCCAGTTTTTTCATTACTACATCTGAAATCTACTGAAACTGCCCAGTTTTCTCCACCATCTAAACCCTGGTCATCATTTGTCTCAGTTACTACAGAAGCATCCTGTTACGGATTGAACTTGGTAATAAGCAATCCAAAACTCTTATTGGCTGGGGCTAGTACTGTGGCATGGCGAGTAAAGCCACTGCCTGCAGTGCTGGCATCCTGTAGGGCACTGGTTCAAGTCCTGGATGCTGCACTTCTGACCCAGCTCCCTGCTAATGTGCCTAGGAAAGTAGAAGAAGAT
The DNA here is from genome assembly GCF_964237555.1 of Oryctolagus cuniculus. Classification (NCBI taxonomy): domain Eukaryota; kingdom Metazoa; phylum Chordata; class Mammalia; order Lagomorpha; family Leporidae; genus Oryctolagus; species Oryctolagus cuniculus. The sequence continues at coordinate 74,499,327 of NC_091441.1, forward strand.
GGCACAAGTCCTTGGGCCCCCACCCCTGTCTGGGAGAGTTGGTAGAAGTTCTAGGCTCCTGGCTTTGGATCAGCCCAGCTCTAGCCATTGAGGCCATTTGGGGAGTGAACCAGTGGATAGAAGATTTCTCTCTCTGTCTCTCTTTTTCTGCCTCTTCTTCTGTGAAACTCTGCCTTTCAAAGAAAGAAAGAGAGAGAGGGAGAGAGAGAAAGGAAGGAAGGAAGCAAGGAAGGAAAGAAGGAAAGAAATCTTACAAAAAACAAAAACCAAAAACTTCTCACTGGCTTCTAACATCCCTCATCTGAGAGCTGTGGGTCCCTTGCGGATCAGCATGGCTGTCTTTCATGCTGTGAACTCTATGCCTTCCCTGTGCAGCTTTCTGAAGTTCAGGTTAAAGGGATAGCCCCTCAGTGGAAACAATAGTGCCCCATCCAGGTACACTAACTTTAGACCAGCATAATCACTCACTGCCCTTTTGGTATAGCACCTGGTGATGGCTCATGGCTTCATCTCTCTGTGGGAACTTCCCTTTGCCTTAGTGAACTATCTCAGCCCAAGATATGCTTCCAGTGGGTGGAACTCATGATTGGTGATTGATTGATATAGGGGTATAAAGACCTAGGTTGCCTTAACTTGGACTACCCTACTCTGAAGAGCCATCACAGTCCCAGAATGCCCTGTAGAGTCAGCTGAGCCCTCAGTTTTGACTACTTTCATTTTCAGGGCTTCCATTTGCCTGTTCATGCCTTTTCTTCCTTTACAGTTGTTTCTTTTTTAAAAAAATTATTTTGTTTATTTGAAAGTCAGAATTACAGAGAGAGAAGGAGAGGCAGAGTGAGAGGGAGGTCTTCCATCCTCTGGTTCACTCCCCAGATGACCTCAATGGCCAGAGCTGAGCCAATTGAAAGCCAGGAGCCAGGAGCCAGGTGCTTCTTCTGGGTCTCTCACGAGGGTGCAGGGGCCTAAGGACTTGGGCCATCTTCTACTGCTTTCCCAGGCCATAGCAGAGAGCTAGATCAGAAGTGGAGCAGCCGGGACTCGAACCGGTGCCCATATGGGATGCTGACATGCAGGTGATGGCTTTACCCACTATGCCACAGCGCTGGTCCTCCTTTACAGTTGTTTCTTTCAAGAATGCTTCTCAGTGACCCTTCTTAAGGTGAGATTTTTGTCCATAGGAAACCCAAGTGAAGATAGGCCCTTCTGGGGCGTGCACTGTGCTCTTTGGAGAAGACAGAAACCCAAGATGCTCAGCACAACCATGTAGTCACATTCAAAACTGTGGCTAGAACTGATCATGGATCAGACAGGGTTTCTCAACATTTCATTATTCAGAAGTCACAGGGATCATAAAGGGCAGAGAGAATTAAGTTAATGTTTAAAGGCAATAATATAGTTTACCTCTCTTAGTCTCATATACACAGATGCTCTCTGAATCACTTGCACACCTGCCTAATAAGTAAACCCCAAAGTCTGACCTAATCATGTCATCAGGCTCGATCTCTAAGACTTCTCTGTAGTCTCTCATCTTATGGCTCAAGTGCAAAAAGCTAAACCAAATCAATACTGGTATACTTGGGCTTCTGCCAGGACCTGGCACATGCCTCATAGACTGATATTAGATTTATATATATATATATATATATATATATGCCACGACATATATTCCTCATATAGGTCTCAGGGTAAAGGGTATTTGTTAACAAGAATGTAATACACCTATATGTGTTAGCCATTTATGCAATAATCCTACCTAGAGAAATTCCACAAAATGCCTGTATTGTGAAACAAGAGAAGTCTCTGGAGCTCTCCCTTGCTCACATTGGCTAGGATGGTTCTGCTGAACTCAGGTTTATTCCTGTTTGGGAGTAGGCTGATGGAGGCGGGGCTGAGCTGGGTTGGTTTGCTCAAACTGCAGGTGTATTTGGCTCTGTTGTTTTCATGCATCCATGGTGGGGCCTGGGCCTGAGGAGATGCTCCCGAGTGGAAATTATTTTCATGCCAGTTGCAGGAGTGCAGGATGCCCAGTAGAACAGACATAGAAGAGCACCTGAAATCTGACCTTGTGACTGGAACATTATCACTTCTGCCGCCTTCTGTTGACCACATCAGGAAACGGCCACACTCTAAGACAAGGGTGGGGAACCATGTCCTGCCTCATAGGTAGAAGGAGTTGTAATGTCACGTGACCAAGGACCTAGCGACAGGAATGGGTGAAGCATTTAGGCTGACAGAGCAGTCTTCCCTGCCACCAAACCTCACATCCATTAAGTACTGTGGATGCCCTCTAGGTTTAAGTCGCCTTTCAGATTAGAAACAGGAAATGTAAAATGTCACTTTAATGCCTATGAATGAATTACCATTCTAATTACTGCCTAAGTGCAGGAATCCTATCTTGGGCCAAATAATACAAAGAAGTGGCAAAAGACATGAAATCTCACAGAATGGATAGTCTCATGGTCGGGGGGATGGGGGGAGGACTAACATTAGTATTTGCAAGTCTCACAAGTGGTATCTGTTGTGCCTGTTGGTAATATGTATGCTTAATTCTATCAAACTGTCTGCCACTTTAGAGTTTGTGACCTTGGGCAGGTTAATTTTCTCTTTGTCTCAGTTTCCTATGTGCAGTTGGAATAATGGCTTCTACTGTATACATTTGTTGTAAAGAATGCTTGTAAGGAATACAGAAAGACCAGGTTCCTGGCAAAATTCAGTAGTTGCTGCCTGCTGTAGGTGTCTTACTGCTATTGCCTTATTATTCAGCATGTACACTTTATATGTAAATATAGAATAATAGATGCAGAAAGGAAAGAATGTGGGGAATAACTAAAGGAAACTGAGGTGACTGCCAAGTAGAATGATCTGGAAGACTTCATGTGAACTGCTGACGGAGCTGGATCCTCAAGGTGTGGGGGCTGGAAATCAAAGCGCAGCTTCCCTGGTTGGCATAAGCCGGCCTGGCACGTTGGTGAACCATTGTGGTTTCCCTGCTTTTTGTAGCTGGGACATGCTTGGTGAATTGTAAGTTGCAATAATGGAAAGCCTTGATTTGGTCAGATTTTTTTGGCTACTCGGATAGTATTAGAGTGTGGAAACAGATCAGAGGCCATGGGCTGTTTTGAGGCTAAAGTAATAGGCTGGGGATCGGGGGAGGGTTAAACTAGCTAAAATTTCTGTGTAAAGTGCTTTTGACTTTCATTCAAAAATTATCATAAAGTGTAGCATCTCTTTCACCAGCGAGACCAGAAAGATTCATAGGAAGCCTCAGGTCAGATAACAGGTTAATGACCTGACCAGAAGTGGGATCACTGTTTCTCGTGTCCAGAAGCGGGGCATTTTTCATTGCGGAACAGCGTCTACTTCTAAGAACATTTTTCTAACTGTAAGTGGGAACTGTCGCCTTCTCCTCCGCAGTCACTGTGAGAGAACCTCACCACTGTGCAGACCTCGGGTTGGATCTACCTTCTCTGCATTTCTAGGATTTCATCAAGAGGACTGGCATTTGGTGTGCCCTTCAGAACCTCTTTCTACTTCCCTGTTCACCTTACAACACCCTCTCCCCTTTGTTCCAGGCTATCCCTCCTGTTTCTGCTCTTTTGGTTGGAGAATTTTGGGTTATTCATTCCCCACCCTCCTCCTCTATTTTCTCTCTGTATCTATAAAAGAGGAATACAGAAACAAACAAAACTGACCTCATCAGCATGGGATCCATTGCTCAAACCATGAACTTGACTTCTTCCTTTTTAAGTAACACCCATATCAGGTTGGCATGCCAGTTTTTTCATTACTACATCTGAAATCTACTGAAACTGCCCAGTTTTCTCCACCATCTAAACCCCGGTCATCATTTGTCTCAGTTACTACAGAAGCATCCTGTTACGGATTGAACAGAACCTGACTCCCAAAGCTCATGCAGACTTTTCAACTTCAAAGTCTTAATGTTAATGGCTGAGGATTAGGATGGAGGCTTGAGTTAATTATAACAGCTGGTAATTGGGGCTAGTGGAAGATCTTTAGATCACTGGTGGCCTGCTTTCACAGGGTAGTTCTGGATAAACATTGGTTATTTAAGCCAAACTTGACCTAGCTTTCCTCTCTTCTTCCTGGCAAGTTGTGTGATTGTTCCTCTGTACCTCCTCCACCATTGCCAGCCTCTATCACATGCAAGACTAATGGTGCTGCCTGAACTTGAACTATAAACCAAAGTGGACCTTTTCCTTCCCAATAAGGAACTCTAGGATTCATTTTGTTTATTTTTTTAAAAAAAAGTTTATTTATTTTCATGTACTTGGAAGGTAGTGTGACATACAGACAGGGAAAGACAGAGAAGGAGAGAGATCTTCTATCCACTGGTTCACTTCCCAAATGCCCACATCAGCCAGGGTTGACCAGGACAAAGCCAGGAGCCTGTAACTCTGTTTGTGTCTCCCACTTTAGTGGTATGAACCCAAGCACTTGAGCCATCAACTGCTAGCTTTCAAAATGCATTAGCAGTAAGCTGAGCTGGCAGTAGATGTTGTCGGGACTCCAGCAGGCACTCAGGATAGGGGGTGCTGGTATCAAGTAGCAGCTTAACCTGCTGTGCCACACACCTGCCACTGATTTTGGATATTTTAGGTAAATAAATGAAAAGCTGACTAATATGCATCCAATCTTGTTTTTCCTGTCTCAGATATCCACTCTTGATTATTTTGATCATATTTCTCTAGTTCAGCTAGTGTTGTTTTCATCTGCTCCCCCTCCCTCCCTCCCTTCCATCCTTCCTCCCTCCTATTCTTATCTTCCTTGAGAAAGAGAGAGACAGAGAGAAGCAGAGAGAAGGAGAGAGCGAGCAAGAGCGCTCCCATTTACTAGTTCACTCCATCAGATGCCTGTGATGGTCTGGGCCAGACAAAAGCCAGGAGCTGCGGACTCAGTCCAGATCTCCTGTGTGGGTGTCACTGCTGCCCCTCAGACTGTGCGTTAGCAGGATGCTAGGCTTCAGAGTGGAACCAAAACTGGAACCCAGGCACTGTGATATGGGATGTGGGTTTCTTAACCAGCATCTTTATGGTTAGACCAAATGCCTGCCTTAAGTTTTCTTTTTAAATGTGAAATCTCATAGCTTCCTCCCCACCCCACGCATGCATTCATACTAAACTCAGTTATTGCATGCATCACTTCTCCTGATTTTTTTTAAAATGCTAGCCTGTATCTGAGATTGATTTTAAGATTTATTTATTTTATTTGAAGGTAGAGTTACAGAGAGGCAGAGAGAGAGAGAGAGAGAGAGAGAGAGCGAGCCTGAGAGAGAGAGGTCTTCCATCCTCTGGTTCAGTCCGCAAATGGCTGCAATGGCCAGAGCTGGGCCCATCTGAAGCCAGGAGCCAGGAGATTCTTCCGGGTCTTCCATGTGAGTGCAGGGGCCCAAGGACTTAGCTATCTTCTACTGCTTTCCCAGGCCACAGCAGAGAGTTGGATTGGAAATGGAGCAGCCGGGACTCAAACCAGCGCCCATATGGGATGCTGGCACTGCAGGTGCATCCTCCTTATTTTATAAGTTTCAAATTAAATGACACTTCCTTTAATAGGTGAAGATCTTTTGTTCTTTGCTTTATCACTTATTATTCTTATTTAATGTCTGTTTTTCATATTATATGTGGTCTGGAAACTTGTCTTTCTTGGCTGCCACTGTTCTCCAGTGTCTGGCATACAGTAGACCCCCCTGAAATATTGAACAAATTATATGAGATCCACAAATAACCTCAAACCACTCAAAATTTTTTGCTATTCTTATTATCCCTTGTATAGTTATGTACTTTTCACTATTTAATGTGGATTACTTATGTGCTAAGTGTTGTGCTAACCATTTCCTTACTGGTAAGCAAGGCAGCTTCCTTTCTTATGATGCTTATCATATTATTTCAACATATCTCCACATTAACTCTCTGTTAAGCTACAAGTTATTGTACTATTTCATGCCTTGTTATAATTGCCATGTGTTTACTTGTATACCCATCTAGACTTTCCCTGAGTGCTGTACACCTGTGCTTGGCACACCGCTGAGATCTCAGTAGGTATTCTGTGCCTATCTGAGGAATAAATCATCATGTGTAAGTTCGCATTAAGCGCTTGATGTTAGAATAATTAATTTTATCATATCACTGAGTTCATAGTAGATACTGCGAGAAGCATCTCTTCATTGGCTTTTTTATAGAACTGATATGCACTCCTTACTACATTAAAGGATATAGTATAACTCTGGAAATCACGGCATAGTGAATTCAACTGAATGCTCTATCTATTGCTGTGAAATGAACCATCCCAAAACTTGGCATCTTAAAACCTTTGCTTTATTGTTTAAAATTCTTCTTGGGCTAGGAGTTTCAACAGGGCCCTTCAAAGACAGCTCATCTTTGATTGACATGATGATGTAGGCTGGGGTGCTTTGCCCGAGGTTGGCGGATCCAAGATGCCTCCAGTCACAAGTTTGCTGTCTCAGCTAGGGTAGTGCGACTGGCCAGGGACTTAATGGCTGCTGTCGCACATACCCTCACTCAATAATGGAGGTTTCCTTACCCTTTGCTTTCATCCAAGAAGATGGAAGTGGAACCGGGAAGGCCTCCAAGGGTCCAAGGCCAGTACAGCTTTACCTCTCCCAGGTTCTGTTGGTTCAAGCACACCACAAGGCCAGTCTAGAACCAGGAGTAGGAGAAGCAGACTCTGCCTCTTTTATTTTTTTTTTAAAGATTTATTTAGTTTATTTGAAAGGCAGAGTTACAGAGAGGCAGAGGGGTTGGGGGTCTTCCATCCACTGGTTCACTCCCTAAATGGCTGCAATGGCCGGAGCTATGCTGATCCGAAGCCAGGATCCAGGAGCTTTTTCTGGGTCTCCCACATGGGTGCAGGGGCCCAAGGACTTGGGCCATCTCCCACTGCCTTCCCAGGCCATAGCAGAGAGCTGGATTGGAAGTAGAGCAGTTGGGACTTGAACTGACACCTACATGGGATGCTGGCACCACAGGTGGTGGCTTTATTGCTGTGCTACAGCATTGGCTCCCAGACTCTGCTTCTTGGTGGGCAAGAGCATCCTTTCTCAAAGAACTGTTGACTATTATCCATCAGTCTTCCACTCTAAGGGAACAATTGAATCTATACATTTTTGATATTTTCTTCTAGAAGTTTCCAAGATACCCTAAATTAATATCTATATATATATAATATATGAAAGCATCTTCTGTTAAATCTGATGTTTTATAATCCTGAAAGTGAATATGACTTGTAAAATCTGAAGTACACGGCCAGTACCGTGGCATAGTAGGCTAAACCTCTGCCTGCAGCACCCGCATCCCATGTGGGCTCTGGTTGAGTCCTGGCTGCTTCACTACAGATCCAGTTCTCTGCTATGGCCTGGGAGAGCAGTGGAAGATGGCCCAAGTCCTTGGGCCCCTGCACCCACATGAGAGACCTGAAGAAGCTCCTGGTTCCCAGTTTCAGATAGGCCCAGCTCTGGCTGTTTCTGCCATTTGGGGAGTGAACCAGCAGATGGAAGACCTCTCTCTCTTTCTCTCTCTCTCTCTCTCTCTGTCCCTCTCTCGGTCTTAGCTTTGCCTCTCAAATAAATAAATATATCTTAAAAAAAAAAACCCTGAAGTACTGTTAAAAACTCCAGGGTGACATATCCATTCTACTTTCCTCATCATTATTGTATTTATTTTTAGTATTGCTTAGAGTTATTTAATTTTTCTGATTAAGAACAATAAACAGAAATTAATCTTGATGAATGACTTATGAAGAAGTGTCACCTGCAGAGATGGCTTTTAACATTGTAAGCTTCTTTTAAACATGTTGTGATGAAGTTTGATTAGTTTTTAAATTTACATATGCAAAGTACAAATCCCTGAAAGGGAAACTCCCCAGTCCACAGTAATGGAAGTTAGCAAGAAGTTCTCCTCCTACGTGAATGTGAATGCTGCTCTAACTTCATGTATTTTTAAAAATAAATGTGCTGATCAATAGCATGAATAATTAAGTGAAAGGAGTTGTGGGATTTGGGGCTGTTTTCTTTTGAGTAATTGTAAATTCCATTTTGCAGTGCCACAGCTCGGTAGCTAGGAGAACAAAGTCTTGGTTACTCCTTTTATATTAAAAAAAAAAAAAAAGCCTGACTTATGAAAAGTAGTTCTAGAAAGATTTTTGGTTAGAAAAGATTTCTGCTAAGAGTATGGAAATTTTTCATCAGTTTGAAATTGTGTGAAGCGGTTATATATCTAATGAAATCATTATTTGAAGAGTTGTGATGAACTTTCCTAAAATAGCTACCAAGTACGGTTTTTAGGTTTATAGAATTGTAACCCAAACTATGAAGGACAGATTCATGGGTAATGAATGGAGCTCCCCTCTCCCATTACTAAGTTGCAGATTTAGAATTCTGTGTACCTGGAATGCATGGTGTGCCTACATTACTCTTTCTCTTGCCAGCGTAGTCAGGAGGATGGGAATACTCCTGTTGAATTCAGGACAGCACTGGTCATACTCCATGCAAAGGTGAAGAGATTAACCCTGGCTCATTTGTTGTTCTTATACTACTTACTGATGCTCTGTTGAAGACATTGGACCTAGGTCTCTTAAATAATAATATACCCTAAAGACAGCATCTTACTCTGTTCGGCCAGAAGGACCCCTGATGCTTGAGTTTATTACGCACTTTGATTTTGCATTCACTGATTTGCTTGGGGGAGTAAATTTTGATAATTCATGCTTTTTTTCTATTTCCTTTTTGGTGGGGTTACATTGTTTAATACTATTTTGAGGGGCCGGCGCTGTGGCGTAGCGGGTAAAGCCACCACCTGCAGTGCTGGCATCCCATATGGGTGGCTATAGTAGATAGATCTACAGCCCAGTAAGCCCCTGGCATCCACTAGAGAGTGTACAGTAGACTGGATGGTTAGAACCTGTTTGGAAGGTTCTAACCTTCTAACCTCAGGTAGCTGGGCATGTAGCTAGGGAATCCAATGTTGTATCTCTCCTCTTCCACGATCCCCAGGACTTCCACCCCTTCAATGTCCTCCATTCGAAGGCCCATCTTTTTAACTCCTCCAAAAAAGTCATTGTTCCAAATTACTGCATATTGGTGTGGCTTGGAGTGGGAGAGTGTTGAGATGGAGCTGTTTGTTTGATCTTTCATTTCTGATGGAATTTCTAAGTGGCACACCCCTCTCGAGATGGGCTTTGTATTTTAACAGATGCTAACACAGTAGAAGCAGCACCCAATATTAATCCTATTTTTAGGACAATCCCAAGCAAGTCAAGGCCTAAAGAAAGGTTTGTCTGGAAAGCAAAGCGCTGAGCTGCAGTTTTCTTGTTTGTCTAAGCAGCTGGTAGAGACTCTTGTACAATTAAAAATAGTTGATATCATAAAGACATTTGATCACTGATAGTTGTCATTCTTCCACTCACACCGGGATAACGTATTCTTTGCAATAATGAAAATGGTTTCCCTTCCTGTGAGTGTTTTCGACTTTTTAACTCCATTAGGAATTCTCAACTGGTAAGTTGTATTTTTGGAAATTTAAGGCATATGCAGTAGTCTCTCAGCTTTCCATCTCTATCCATTGTTCTTTGATGTTCATGAGCAAATTACTTTGGTATCAGAAGTTGTTAGGAAGCAGAAAAGAAAATGGAGCTTCTATTCTTTCCATCACTTACATGACTTCAGCTTCTGGAGAGAGATGATTCAGGAGGATCTGAAACAAAACTATCACAGAGCTAATGTATTATGTATGTCAAACCACAAAAAAGTCATTAATTAGCCACAACGCATTACATACTCCTTGTCATAAATTGTTCTAAAGTGAAAACAAATTTGCCAAGCTATAAAACTCTCAGTTAATTTGCTAGTTAGAATTTGTGTGACATCTTCTAAAAACAAAACAAACAAAAACTCAACATCCAATAATATATAAATTAGGATATTGTGTCAGTTTGCATATTCATTTACATCTTACACAGCTCAGTTATTTTAAGGCTATGTTTGTTCCTCAAACACAGTAGGCAGTCAATAACTGTTAGTTTTATGAAGTAATGAAAGATAGCAATTGTTGACTTAGTAAGTTTCACATTTTTATTGTGTAAATTTACTACAAAAGGGATTTCCTAGAGAGGATTTACGATCAACGAGACACATAAAATCCAGTTTTGTTTAAGGTTTACAAAAAAATAAGTTTACTAAAACTGTAAGAGGTTAATCTTCAGTTAGATGTGACCCACAATCATTTGCTGTGAAGCAAATCCCTACTGTGAATCTGTGCTTTATCTTCATTTTCTTTCAGGAAAACGGTGTCCCCGAATGTCCTTGTCACAGCCAAGCCACCCACGATAGCCACTGCCTGAAGTCTGAGGGATTAGAGAAAGCATTTGTGTTACTTTCTTTCATTTCTTACAGCGAAATCATCAGATACAGCGTGTGTGCCTGTGTGTGTGTGTCTCATTTTGTTTGTCTTCTTGCTAAGTGATATTTAGTGTCGGTGTGTTATTTCTAGTTCTCCAGTCTAATTTGACTCTTACCTCCCAGAATCAACATGTCTCTTCTTGTTCTCTGTTGACATCAGTAACCAGCGACTCACAGTTTCTTCCTGTTGTCCTCTCTTACATGGCGGATCTTCTAGAACAGGTGGCCTACACCTGCCCCCTTAATTTGTCTGCAGCCATGGTATCGGTAGCCTTGCAGTCTGCCTTCTCATCCGGCCACTACAGGAGCAGCTTCTCAGCGTCACGTTCCTGGGCTGTTCTCAGTCTTGCTCTTTTTATGTTCTCGGTGGTGTCTGCCACTGTTCTGAACACGGCTTCTCCTCCTTAGAGTCTCCTACGCCGGGATGTTCAGCGTCCTTTATGTGTGTTCACCTGCTGCTCCACCAGGCTGATGTTTAGCCTCCTTTTCCTCTGTTTCTCTCTCTCTCTCTCTCAATCTCTTTCTCTCTCTGTCTCTCCCCTCTCCCCTCTCTCTCCTCTCCCCTCTGTCCCCTCTCCCCTCTCCCCTCTCTCCTCTCTCTGGCACTTCTGTGCTCCCTTAGGTACCATCCGTCTTGCTTGTGCTGAGTCCCAAATTGCCAATTCCTGTCTGTCTTTTCCATCTGAATGTCTTCTGCTGATTTAAACTGGAGCCTGTCTGAACTTGAATGCATCCTTCACTCCATGTGTGTCTTCTTGTCTTGCACACCCCTGTTTCTGTCTCAGGTCCATCCATCCTCTCTGTCAGGGAGGCCAGAAACCTTGGAGACCCCATTGATTCTTTCCTCCATCACGTATCATGATGGAGACTTCTTCTCATGGTTCTTCAGATCTGTCTTCCTGCCACGCCTCACCGGCCTTTGTTGCCACACTCCAGTGACCTCACCTGCTTCCTCCTGCTTCCTCCTGTACTCATGTCACTGAACGTGGTACCCTTTGAATTACTTTTTAAAAAAAGATTTATTTATTTATTTTAAAGGCAGAGTTACAGAGAAGCAGAGGCAGAGAGAGAGAGAGAGAGACAGAGACAGAGAGACAGACAGAGAAAGAAGTCTTCCATCCTCTGGTTCATTCCCCAAATGACCAAAATGGTTGGAGATGGGCCGATCTGAAGCCAGGGTCCAGGAGCTTCTTCTGGGTCTCCCAGGCAGGTGCAGGAGTCCAAGCACTTGAGCCATCTTCCACTGCTTTTCCAGGCCATAGCAGAGAGCTGGATCAGAAGCAGAGCGGCCAGGTCTCCAACCGGCATCCATATGGGATGCCAGCACTGCAGGTGGTGGCTTTACCCACTACACCAAAGGACTGGCCCCTTGAATTACTTTTTTTTTTTTTTTAAAGATTTATCTTATTTATTTGAAAGAGTTATGGAGAGAGGTAGAAACAGAGTGAGGTCTTCCATTGCTAGTTCACTCCCCAGATGGACGCAATGGCCGGAGCTGGGCTGATCCAAAGCCAGGAGCCAGGAGCTTTTTTTGGGTCTCCCATGCAGGTGCAGGGGCCCAAGGAGTTGGGCCATCTTCTACTGCTTTCCCAGGCCACAGAAGAGAGCTGGATTGGAAGAGGAGCAGCTGGAACTAGAACCGACGTCCATATGGGATACTGGCACTTCAGGACAGAGCTTTAACCTGCTGTGACACAGCGCTGGCTCCCCTTGAATTACTTTTGATTACCACCTTTTTCATGTAGAGAAACATAAGACCAAAACCAAAACCAAAAATTCCAAAAAGTCTGCCAACCTGATCATCAAAGCTTCCCACGTTTCCACAATAGTATTCTTTTATTTGCTCTTCTGAGAATTAGCAATTCTCAAACCTCATTTATCTAATGAATACTTGCTAACATCCCCTTTATATGCTGACATGAGTTACAGAGAATATATAACAAACTTACTTGATTAAGAAGCAGACGACATAATGCCTAAGTATAATAGAGAGAAGAATGCAAGGAAATCAATTTGTAATATAATCTGACTCTGTAAATGGTTGGCTGTGTCTACCCCAGAACATTAGATGAGGTTGACAGAGCTCCTGTATGCTTGTAATAATCACATGTGGAATTCAGAGAAATACAGCAATAGTGAGCTGAATCAGACAGAGAGAGGGAGAGACAGAGAGAAAGGTCTTCCATTCGCTGGTTCACATTCCAAATGGCCGCAATGGCCCAGAGCTGGGCTAGTCCAAAGCCAGAAGCCATGAACTTCTTCCATGTCTCCCATGTAGGTGCAGGAGCCCAAGCACTTGAACCATCTTCTGCTGCTTTCCCAGGCTGTAGACAGAGAGCTGGATGGGAAGAGGAGCAGCTGGGACACAAACCAGTGCTATTATGGGATGTTGGTGCCACAGGCAGAGGCTTAGCCTTCTATGCCACAGCTCTCCCCTCTCCACCTTTTTTTTTTTTTTAAGATTATTTATTTATTTGAGAGGTAGAGCTACAGACAGAGAGAGGGAGACACAGAGAGAAAGGGTGAAATGAATCTTTGAGGGTCATCTTTCTTCCTATTTAGCAGTGAACACATATCTAAGTATAGAGAGAGAGAGGGAGAGAGATAGATAGATAGATAGATATTTATATTCATAGCATCACTGTGATTGGGATGGCTCTCACACAGGCCAGTACCACTGATTCTAGGTGTTGGGCACGTTCCCAGTAAAGGTGTAGCTGCCACTGGTTGATGGGTTCTCTGAAAGGAGGCTAGTGATTGGTGAATTATTATAAATTCACTCATTCTACGATTGACATAGGCACCACATCCTTGTATGTGGGTGTTAAGACCAGGCCGACAGTCATAGGTGAGTGCAGATAAGGGTGAGGAGCTTTTTCTCCCACATGACCACTTAATTTGAAGGCTGGGTGGGAATTGCAATGTAGGATCGATCGCTTGGTCTGTGCCCTCTGAAGAACCTAGTGGCCCCCAGTTAATGAATCCGTCAAAAGGCGCTCATGTTTTCCAAAAGAGGTGGGAGGGGTAAGGGGAGCTGTAACCACCACTGCTCTGGGCACTGCATAGGCATCCCTGCCTCCTTCTCCACACTCCTCTTTTATGTGTGTGTGTGTCCTTCCTCTCTTTGGCCAAGTTCTCACTCATCTGTTGGCATTCCAAATTCTGATCTATATCTCAAGCTTTCATGCCAATCCCTGTCTGCTTAATTTCTTATCGTCATTTGGCAAATGTTTTCTTATACATGTATTTAAAACAATTGTTGATCCAAAATAAACTTACTTCTTAAAAATTACTTAGTTTTATATAATTGAGAGGGAGAGAGAAAAAAAGAGAGAGCTCTTCTATCCATTGGTTCACTTCTCAAATATCAACAGCAGCTAGGCCCAGACCAGGCTGAATGAATAGGAACCTGGAACCCAATCTGAGTCTCCCATGTGGATGCCAGGGATGCATGTACTAGAGCCACTACCTGCTGCTTTCCAGGGCATGCACTAGTAGGAACCTGCAATAGGAAATGGAGTCAGGACTTGAAACAAACAACATTGCAAATCCTAAACTTATCTTCTAATTCTATTTGCCACAGATCTTTTGAGATACCCTCATAGTATATTTGTATCTGGTTACTTTTCCCATATGCATATGGTCCATTCCTGTATTAGGAAGTCTACATTCATTTACAGATCTCAGGTACTCAAGTCATTTTGGCTCAAACACTGCCCCCTGCTGCCCCCAAAAGTATTGCTTGTCTCTATTAAAAAATTCAAGATATATGTCTCTGAGCAAAGTGGCACGCCTAAGTTTAACTGTTTATTAGACAGATATCTCCATTTTTCTTTCTTGCTTTGCTGTTATATTAGGCAAGCTAAGTCCTGAAAATCATTATAGCTTAATATGGCCACAGCTTTTCTTTGCTCATGCAACATATCCACTCTAAGTGGCATGTGGGATCTACCCATTGTTGTTTCATGTTGGGACTTAGAGTGGTCAAAATTCAATTTTGATGGTGGTGCTTCCCTTCCCATAGTAATATGGGAAATGACACATGGAAAAATGTGCAGTTGTCTTTACGGTTCTTCTAGGAGGAGACACACATCACTTCTGCCCACATCTGGTTGACAACAAAAAAGCAAATGGCCATGCTTTTATTTGAAATTGCATGTGTGTGTGTGTGTGCACATGCAATCCTGTGTCTGAATGAGAATGAAAACACTATAACCATGACACATGCAAAGAAATAAGCCCTGTGTTCAACTCAGTTGTATTTCCTTTATGGCATCGTCTGCTTGCTAGGTCCATGGACCTCGAAGAGTCCCAAGAGGAGGAGGAGGGCTGCAACCTCCATTAGATGGAGTGAGCACCACTGAGAGGGTGGTCATTAAAGTCTGCACCAAGGCAGATTAGGTGTGCAGCAAGCACACATGGCAGGAGCTCCAATATGGTTTTCTTTTCTTCTTGATATATGTTTGAATAGTGTTAAACCTAATGTGTTGCTTGAATGGTTTTATGGCTTTATTCATGCATTTATAATACTATTAAGTAAGATGCTTATAATACTATAGTATGTGTCAGCACACTTCAAGTGCTTATGTTCATTGAATTTTCCATCCATCCCCAGAGGTAAGGACTGTTATTAACCCTTTTGATCAGATCAAAAAATGGAGACTCAGAGAGATGAAGTAACTTAACCAACATCTAGACACATAGGTATAGACAGTTCTATATAGGGGATTTGTACTTTCCGAGACCAGCTCTGTGGTCATTCATTAAGCAGGCTCTTGGTGTATATTTTTTTAAACAAATTTTTCTTCAGACCTTGCAGTGTATCCCTCATTGTTAATGCAAGGTAGAAGGCTGCAAGACGAAGGGGAGTGTTTCTGGTAGTCAATCCAGTAAGGACATTAATGGGGTACACAGATATATTTGCATTCTCCCTCTAGACTCATTTTATTAACGATTTCTATGTGTTCTTTTGATTAACTATCCACTACATGTCTGGGTGGAAACCGCCCCTATCACTATAGAGGAACAAATATTTTGATAAGTGGTTTTCTCAGATCTGGAATCTCTATAGAGAAATCATTGCCCTAGGCTATACGCCCTGCTTTGTTTGCTGCCTTGTCCTGTGCCAGCCAAGATAAGGATATTTTGCTTTTTCTTTGTAGTTTGAAGACATCTAGCAGCTTGTCACAACTTCCGAAATCTTTGAGGAAATGAAGTCTGAATGCCAAGACAGTAATTTTGCCATTATCCCAGTGGCTTGGTATTCTACTTGATACATTGTAATTTTAACAAGGAAGTTACAAGGAAAGAATTTCATACTGTGCCTCTGTGGAAAGGTGAAATAAAATACAATGCAATTCCCATTTGTTCTTCTGTAGCTCATTTTGACAGCTAAGAAAACGGTCTTAAATGGGCATGAATGGATACCTTGTTACCTGTATTTCTCCAACATTAAGATACATTTTTAGCTTTGTTTACTTGAAATAGTATATTCATTAACTTTTTGAGACAGCCATTAAATATTCCATAGTGATACATATAAAAATTATATGAAGGAACTAACTTGATTTTTGATTTTTACAGTGTGCTTTAAAATGTATATATACTTAATGTTTAATGATTAAATTAGGTTGTTTTTTTTTTCTGGATTCTACAAAAGACCAGTATTATTCTATGTCAGGGATTTTAGGTCAGATACAAATACAAAATTTAGGCAGTGCATTACACTTTGAAGGATGATCAGTTATTTATTGTGCTGTGGTTGTCCAAAACCTGATTTCAAAATGAGAAGTCGAATACAATTTAAGCCCACAAATGTCAGCCAATGATTAATTCTGTAGTTTGCAAGGACTTGATTCCCACAGTTTTTTTTTTTTTTTTTTTAAATAGAAAATCCATCAAGTTTGGACTTCTGTGCAGTTATTCTTTAACATGTAAAGTAGTGTGAATTAGATACCAACTTTTGTTTCAACTTTTGTATTCAAGTACTACGGAAAGTGCAGCTTAATTTGTGCTTCTCCCTGTAACTGTGATATTTGCAGCAGTGCAAACTTATGACTTATGGAAACTGACCCATCAGAATCCTTACATCTAATAACCCCAGGCATGAAACAGTCTCAGCTACAATATTTTATTAAAGTTAGATGTGCCACTTCCCACTCTCTTCCTTTCAGAGGGAATTATCAAGGAGGAAACACTCTTTGTATCTGTTATCTGCCTGGATAGATTAGAAAGGACCAGAGAGGAAAGATCTACTTTCTTGCTTCCGGATTTGGCCATCGCTTTGACTGGATGTGATCTGTCAAGCCAGGGTTCTTGTGTTGGAAGAGTGGTCCCCAGTGTGGCTGTCTTGGGAGGTGGTGGACTCTTAAAGACATGAGACCTGGGAGGCGGGGACTCCTGAGGTTTTGGGGGATACTGCTCTTGGAAGGAACTAAGTGAATGTAGTAAGAGTGAGGGCTTGACTCCTCCCACCGTGCTCTGGCTGCCTGTCTCCTGATGCGATCTCTCCTGCTCTGCACTTTCCCACTGTGATGCCACCTGAACTGAGGTCCTCACAAGAGCTTGTGCTATGCTGTTTGGACTTTCAGCCTGCAAAACCATGAGCAGAACGAACGTGCTTTCTTTGTGAGTCATCCAGCCTCTTATTTTTCATCATAGCAACAAAAATGGACTAATACATACAGGTGCTGTGTAAGGATGCAGGGCCTGATCCAGGACAACCAGCTTGAGAAGATTAGCCAATTTGCTGAGGCTTCATGCTGAAAGATGGCAAGAACCAGGGCTTGAACGATAAGATGGAAATCCGAACTGTACAGCCCATCTCCCTTGAAGTCTTGGAGCACGGTACTGCCCTAAGCCTTGTCACATGGGAGAATTAGTAGTATCCATTTAACGCTGTGCTCTGAAGATCATATGCCACAGTACATGTATCACACGTTGAAGTGCAAGGCAGCAGTTCATACCTCTCGAGAAACAAGATTATAATGGACATGCTGTTTTCCTTTGTATCATCTCTTTTGGGTGACAATTTTGTAAGGTGTCAGAGATGAAGCTGTGAAAGGTGTCACATTTGACTGTAATAAAATGAAATGCAGAATTCATTTTAATGTATAAAATACAAATAACCAAAGATACATCATGTGGAATTGTTTAGTGCACAGACATATTTTAACAATGTTATCAATAGTAGTAGCTTTGGTTTTGTGGTTCTTATTATCAGTAATGGCTTTCCTATATTGTATGAGCCCAGACGGATCATTTGGGTAAGAAGTAGGCACCGTTACCTTCATTTCTTTTCAGATGAAAAAGCTCAGAATTAGAAAAGATGAGTACCTTGCATAACATTGTGCAGATTTGGGAATAAGAACCAGGGACAAGAGCCAGGGCTACAGCTAGGCCTGTGGGTCTGCAAAGCCTGTGCTTGAAACAACTGCAATTAACTGTTGTCTCTTACTGGACCCATGAGTGAAGGATAAAGATGGAAAATAAGCAGTAAAAATAGCCAAAGCAATTTTGTGCTTCAAATGTATAATCGCTAATGGATTTTTTCACTTTTAAAAATTGAAGTGTAATTAATATGCAGTCTAGCGCACAGAGCTTGTATGTGTTCATTTTGATGCAGTTGGACAGTGGATTACCCCCAGGTAGTCACAAATAGGTGCCCACAAAAAATGATAAAAAAGTGACATTTCCCAAGGAATTTCTCTCATGGTCATTTTCAGTCTGTCCCACATCCCCATTCTCCAGGCAGTCACTCCTAATTCCAGCTACAGTAAGGTTTTGTCTATTCTCAGACTTCATAAGAGTGGAAACATAAGGTATATGTCCTTCACAGTGTGGGCATTTTGCTTAAGGTCACAGGTATTATATGGGTGTTGTTGCATGCATCAGCAGTTAGGTGTGTTTGTTTAGTTTCAAAGAACTGTTCTAATTTAGTAATCTACCACAAATTGCTTATTCCTTCGTCTGCTGGTAGGCATTAGTTTTTCATTCTTGAGTCATTTTTTGAATTGTCTTTTCTTAGACCCTGCATTTGTCTGTTTGGCCTTCATTAATGTGTGGCTGAATGACTGACTGGTGGCTGACATCTAACCTGCTGTCCAGAGCCTGCTCTCTGAGCCATCTTCTTTACCTGACTCTCCTTGGCCATGCCAGTATTTCCTCTTTCCTAGATTACCCTAAGGCCTGATGTCCACCTGCACACTGGAGCATGCCATAGTTATTCAGACAAGCAATTCTTAAGCGATTTCTCTTGCCACAACTTGCCCATCTCACAGAAACTCCAGGAAAAGCCTTCTGTCAGTCCCACTTCTGCCACCTGGCCAGCTCTGGGAGTTCCTTGTCTGGCATGGAGTGCGCTTTCTGTTGGGAACTAGGTATGCTCCATGGCTTTCGCCTCGCTTGTCTTCACTCCATCACTTGTAAACCTCCCCCTGCCCTTCCTTGGCGCTCCAGGTACAAATGAGAGACAGTTGCAAATGTAGATTCAACAAACATGTGGATTCCAGGCAGTTGGTGGGCAAGCATTCCTGAGAGTAGTATTTCCATGCCCCATGATGCATGCATGCATGAAACACATGTGTGCACTTGGTCTTTGGCTCACAGTGCTTGTTCCATTTCATATTCCCACCTGCTGTGTTCGGGGAATTCCTGTGACTACATTCTTTGCCAACATTTGTCAGTCTTTCTGATCTTAGCCATTCTACTAAATGAGAAAGTGTATCCTACCATGGTTTTAACTTGCATGACTAATGCTGTTAAGCATCTTTTCATGTGCTAATTTATCATTCATGTGTCGTCTTATGGGAAGTGTTGGACCAAGTCTACTGCCTGTTTTCTCTTCATCATTTTCTTATATATTCAGCACACAAGTGTACTGCTACTATAGCTCCTATACTATGCTTATCTATTATTTTTACTAATGATGTTTTTATGAGGAGAGATTTTTAAATTTGAAGAAATCTAGTTTTATTATTTTAAAACATTTTTGAAATCAGCATTTTGCTTGATCTACTGTGGTAATAGAAGTAACCTCCTATGAATCTTTCTGGAAGCTTTGTGATTTGCTATTTAGTCCTATGATCCATGCAAAATGGATGTGTATGTATAGAGTAACAAAGACATGGAGGATACTGTTCAAAATATAGATCTCCATTTTTCCAGGAGCATTTATTAAGGATTTCTTGTTCCATGCGTTACCTCAGTGTTTTGATTAAAAAAAAAATAAAGAGAACTAATATGTGGGGCCAATTTCTGAACTCATTGTTGTATCCTCTTGTCTATTTGTCTATTTTTATACAACATCCCCATTGTCTTCATTTTTGTAACATGTGGAAGTTGGCCTCCTTGCTGTTACACAGCCTGGGAGGCAGCAAGTGATCTCTCAAGGAGTTAGGTTGCTGTGACCCACCTGAGAGGCCTGGATTGAATTCCCTGCTGTCATTTGTGTCCTGGCCATTTTGTCCTGAGAGTGATCCAATAGAAAGGAGATGCCTGTCTCTGTTTCTCTGTTGAATAAATAATATGAATAAGTAAGTGAAAGTATCTATTGAATTAAAAATTTTACATATAAGTTAATTTAGGGTGAATGGACACTTTAGCATGCTTAAAGCCTTACACTAGTGAGCATAGCATTTTCTTCATTTCTTTAAGTCATCTTTAATGCATATTAGCAATGTTTATGATATCCTTATAAGATTATTGCGTGTATTTGTTGGATTTATTCCTGGGTGTTTGATATTTACATACTTTTGCATGTTGGATTTTTAAAAAAGATTTATTTTATTTATTTGAAAGAGAATTACAGAGAGAGATAGAGCAAGACAGAGAGAGAGGTAGAGCAACAGAGAGGTCTTCCATCCAATGGTTCACTCCCCAGATAGCCGAAATGGCTGGAATTGTGCTGATCCGAAGCCAGGAGCCAGAAGCCAGGAGCCAGGAGCTTCTTCCAGGTTTACCACACGGGTGCAGGGGCCCAAGGACTTGGGCCATCTTCCACTGCCCTCCCAGGCCATTAGTAGAGAGCTGCATTGGAAGTGGAGCAGCCGGGACTTGAACCAGCACCCATATGGGATGCCGGCACTGCAGACTGGGTTAAACACTATGTGCCACAGTGCTGGTCCCATCATGTTTGATTTTTAAACTTTCATTTTTCAGTTTTTTATTATTTAAGAATACATATGATTTGAATATATTGATCTTGTATTCTTTTTTTTTTTTTTTTTTTAACAGGTAGAGTTGTAGACAGTGAGAGAGAGACAGAGAGAAGGGTCTTCCTTCCATTGGTTCACTCCCCAAATGGCCACTACGGCCGGCGCTGCACTGATCCGAAGCCGGGAGCCAGGTTCCTCTTCTTGGTCTCCCATGCGGTTGCAGGGCCCAAGCACCTGGGCCATCCTCCACTGCCCTCCTGGGCCACAGCAGAGAGCTGGACTGGAAGAGGAGCAACCAGGAACAGAGCCTGGCACCCATATGGGATGCCAGCGCTGCAGGCGGAGGATTAACCAAGTGAGCCACACGCCGGCCCAATCTTGTATTCTTTTTTTTTTTTTTTTCTTTTGACAGGCAGAGTTAGACAGAGAAAGATCTTCCTTTCCATTGGTTCACCCCCCAAATGGCCACTACAGCTGGTGCGCTGCACTGATCCGAAGCCAGGAGCCAGGTGCTTCTTCCGGTCTCCCACAGGGGTTCAGGGCCCAAGGACTTGGGCCATCCTCCACTGCCTTCCCAGGCCACAGCAGAGAGCTGGACTGGAAGAGGAGCAACCAGAACAGAATCCGGAGCCCCAACTGGGACTAGAACCCGGGGTGCCAGTGCCGCAGGCGGAGGATTAGCCAAGTGAGCCATGGCGCCAGCCCCGATCTTGTATTCTTTAACATTGCTAAAGATACACATTATAATTCAGGTCATTTTTCTTTCCTTTTGTACATTTTGTGGTTTTTTAAATGCTTAGTCCCATTGCCTGTGAATGACAGTTTCCTCACCTGAATGGCTTTTATTTATTTATTTTTTAAGATTTTATTTATTTGAGAGGTAAAGTTACAGACAGTGAGAGGGAGAGACAGAGAGGCAGGTCTTCCGTCCATTAATTTACTTCACAGATGGCCACAATGGCCAGAGCTGTGCCAATCCAAAGCCAGGAGCCAGGTGCTTCCTCCGAGTCTCCCACATGGGTGCAAAGGCCCAAGGACTTGGGCCATCTTCCACTGCTTTCCCAGGCCATAGCAGAGAGCTGGATTGGAAGTAGAGCAGCCAGGACTAGAACTGGCGCCCATATGGGATGCCGGCACCACAGGTAGAGGATTAATCTACTATTCCATGGCACTGACCCCTATTTTTTTAGCTCCTCTTACTGCACAGTCTTTAGTCCCGTGGTGCATGGAAGTGATGAGAAAAGATTTCTTTACCCTCCTCTTGACAGTAGAACAATTTCCCACATTAAGAATGTTATTAGCTGGAGTTTTTGTTGATACTCCTTTCCCATCAGGGTGAAGCAGTTGTCCTAAGCATTTTCTTTGACCAAATGAAGGTGATGGTGATGATTTTCTTCCTTCTCCTCGTTTTTGTTAATATCACATGTTACACTGATGGGGACAAGTATTTTGAGTTTTAAACCATCTTGTGTTCTGGAACACACTCCACTTAAAATGTATATAATTTCATTTGCCATTATTTTAAATTGTCTGTATTTTTGGAAATTTAATTGATTTGAAAATTACATCTTGAGATACTATTGGTCTTTAATTTTCTTTTATAGTGTCTGGTAAAATGTGGTGTGATAATGTGGGTCTCATAAGATAAGTTAGGAAGTGTTTTTCTTTTTTTGTTTTAAAGATTTATTTATTTATTTGAAAAGCTGAGTGACAGAGAAGGAGAGATATAGAGTGGTGGCAGAGAGAGGAAAGAAACACAAAGAGAGGAAGAGAGAGGTCTAGATCTTTTATCTGCTGGGTTACTCCCAAAATGGCTGCAATGACTGGGGCTGGGCCAGGCTGAAGAGACCCAGATGGAGGTCCTGGTTCTCCCACATGGGTGGCAGGGGCCCAGGTACTTGGGCCATCATTAGCTGCCTTCCCAGGTGATCAGTGGGAGCTTGATGAGAAGGTGGGTAGAGTTGAACTGGCACTCTAATATGGCAGCATCACAAGGGGGCGACTTAACCCACTGTGTCACAACACTGGCCTCAGAAGTGTTTTTTTTTTTTTTTTTCCTCCCTCTCTGCTTTTTTTTTTTTTTTTGACAGAGTGGACAGTGAGAGAGACAGACAGAGAGAAAGGTCTTCCTTTGCCATTGGTTCACCCTCCAATGTCCGCCACGGCCGGTGTGCTGCAGCCAGCGCACTGCGCTGATCCAGTGGCAGGAGCCAGGTACTTCTCCTGGTCTCCCATGGGGTGCAGGGCCCAAGCACTTGGGCCATCCTCCACTGCACTCCCGGGCCACAGCAGAGAGCTGGCCTGGAAGAGGGGCAACCGGGACAGAATCCGGCGCCCCGACCGGGACTAGAACCCAGGTGCCGGCGCCGTAAGGCGGAGTATTAGCCTAGTGAGCCGCGGCGCCAGCCCAAATTTTCACTGATTTTTACACATTTAGAAATATTTTCTTTGTTGCATTTGAGTTTCATTTGCTTCTGTATTTTCGTTTTCTTCAAGTGAGTTCTCTGATCATTGATTTTAAACTTTTCTTCCTGTATATTAAGAGCTAAGACTATAACCTTGTCTACATCATGCAACTTTCATATGTTGTGTTTTCATTATTATTGATTTAAAAATATTTCTATTTTATCTTTTATTTCTTCTTTGACTGTTGGGTCAGTTAAATCTATGTTGTTCACTTTCCTAGTATTTGTAGGTTTGCAAATCTGTCATTCTATTAATTTCTAATTTAATACCTTTGTTGTCAGGTAACATAGAATTTATTATTTGAAAATTTTTTTTAAACTTGGTTTATAGAGCAGCATATGATCTGTCCTGGTGAATTTCTGGTATTGGGTCAGTGTTTTATAAATGCCAGCTGGGTCCAACTTGTGGCTTCCATTCTCCAAATGCTCTACATCTCTATTGATTTGAGGGAGGAGTGGCAGGATCTGCTAGTTTTATCCAGAGAGTGCTTTTAAAATCTTCAACTATTATTATAGATATTTTCTGTTTATCTCATTATATTTGTAAATTTTTGCTTTCTGTGTTTTAAAGCTTTGTTGTTAGGTACCCACAAATTCAGGGATTTACCTCTTCTATTGTTGTGGAATATTCTTTTTGGATTATTTTCATGTCTTTTTCCTGAGGTCTACATTCTCTGGTATTGGTAGATAACACTAGTTTCCTTATTCTTAGAGTCTGCATTGTAAATTTCATTTTACCTATTTATTTTCAACATATTGCCCATATTTAAAGTGTATTTCCTGCAAAAGGCATGGAATTGCTTTTTCTTTTTTCTTTTTTTTGTATGTTTTTAACTTTTATAAGTAAATATAAATTTCCAAAGTACAGGTTATGGATTAC
Source organism: Oryctolagus cuniculus (assembly GCF_964237555.1). Taxonomy (NCBI): domain Eukaryota; kingdom Metazoa; phylum Chordata; class Mammalia; order Lagomorpha; family Leporidae; genus Oryctolagus; species Oryctolagus cuniculus. The sequence goes on from NC_091441.1 coordinate 74,523,255, forward strand.
AATGCCTTCCCCCCCCCATAACTTCCCTCCCACTTGCACCCCTCCCATTTCCCGCTCCCTCTCCCATTCCATTCACATCAAGATTCATTTTCAATTATCTTTATATACAAAAGATCGATTTAGAATATATTAAGTAAAGATTTCATCAGTTTGCATGCACACAGAAACACAAAGTGTAAAATACTGTTTCAGTACTAGTTATAGCATTACTTCACATTGGACAACACATTAAGGACAGATCCCACATGAAGAGTAAGTACACAGTGACTCCTGTTGTTGACTTAACAATTTGACACTCTTGTTTATGGCATCAGTAATCTCCCTAGGCTCTAGTCATGAGTTGCCAAGGCTATGGAAGCCTTTTGAGTTCGCCGACTTCAATCTTATTCAGATAGGGTCATAGTCACAGTGGAAGTTCTCTCCTCCCTTCAGAGAAAGGTACCTCCTTCTTTGATGGCCCTGTCTTTCCACTGGGATCTCACTTGCAGAGATCTTCCATTTAGGTCTTCCTTTTTTTTTTTCTTTTTTCCCCAGGGTGTCTTGGCTTTCCATGCCTAAAATACTCTCATGGGCTCTTCAGCCATATCTGAATGCCTTAAGGGCTGATTCTGAGGCCAGAGTGCTACTTAGGACATCTGCCATTCTGTGAGTCTGCTGTGTATCCTGCTTCCCATGTTGGATCGTTCTCTCCCTTTTTGATTCTATCAGTTAGTATTAGCAGATACTACTCTTGTTTGTGTGATCCCTTTGACTCTTAGACCTATCAGTGTGATCACTTGTGAACTGAAATTGATCACTTGGACTAGTGAGATGGCGTTGGTACATGCCACCTTGATGGGATTGTATTGGAATTCCCTGGCACGTTTCTAACTCCACCATTTGGGGCAAGTCCGATTGAGCGTGTCCCAAATTGTACATCTCCTCCCTCTCTTATTCCCACTCTTACATTTAACAGGGATCACTTTTCAGTTAAATTTAAACACCTAAGAATAATTGTGTGTTAATTACAGAGTTCAACCAATAGTACTAGAACAAAAAAAAATACTAAAAGGGATAAAGTATTACATTGTACATCAATAGTCAGGACAAGGGCTGATCAAGACATTGTTTCTCATAGCGTCCATTTCACTTCAACAGGTGAAGCACCCTTTGGTGCTCTGTTAGTTGTCGCGGATTAGGGAGAACATATGATATTTGTCCCTTTGGGACTGGCTTAATTTACTCAGAATAATGTTTTCCAGATTCCTCCATCTTGTTGCAAATGACTGGGTTTCGTTGTTTTTGACTGCTGTATAGTATTCTATAGAGTACATGTCCCATAATTTCTTTATCCAGTCTACTGTTGATGGGCATTTGGGTTGGTTCCAGGTCTTAGCTATTGTGAATTGAGCTGCAATAAACATTAATGTGCAGACAGCTTTTTTGTTTGCCAATTTAATTTCCTTTGGGTAAATTCCAAGGAGTGGGATGGCTGGGTTGTATGGTACGGTTATATTCAGGTTTCTGAGGAATCTCCAGACTGATTTCCATAGTGGCTTAAGCAGTTTGAAATTGCTTTTTCTTTATTCAGTCTGACTGTCTCCCTGCCTTTTAATTACAGCAGGTATTTTGTTAACTTTAATGTGGTTGTTGATATGTTTGAGAATATGTATCTTGCATTGGTCTTCTACATAAACCAAGTGTTATTCAACTTTAGATGATTTTACACTATTTCAAGGTACCTGATTTCATATTAACTCACTAAAGAAATAGATGAATTACAAGAGTGGATTCCTATTGGGAAAGGGAATAAATTCACCATCTTTTAAAATTAAAGCTAGCTAGGACTTTAGTCTTTTGTGCCTAGTGATTAAAATTCATGAATTTATCTTCTTCCCCAAGTCCTTTCCAGAAAATGTAGAGAGTGTAATAACTCATGAGACTTTTATACCCCATAGCCTTTCTGGAACATGCCTCTTTAGTTGATTATAAATAGTTAATTCATTCCTAACTTCATGATGGAATGCTCTGAGCATTAATGAATGTGCTAATAAATGAACTTGCAGAATGGACTTTTAGCAAACAGATGTCCACCTTCCACAGTGTGGAAGAAGAGTTTTCTCATTGAACAGGCTGACCTGGTAATAGTTCACATTAAATCACTAAAAAAAGGGAAATACCAGTGAGGATCTCCTAAAGTTGTATCTTTTTAGTATTTTTTGGCATTAATTTCCAACGTGGAGAAATGTTGGATTATAGCATATGGTAATCAGTGGCTGCATATTATTTACATATTTCTTTTCCTGTAGTAATATTATGGTTTCAACTTTTTCTTTAGCATTTTGTAATAAGAGTATGGTTAAGGGATTATTTAATATTCCACCTCTAATGATCACTTGCTGAACAATACCTTCAATTTTTTTAAAAGATTTATTTTATTTATTTGAAAGACAGAGTTATAGATAGAGGTAGAGACAGAGAGAGAGGTCTTCCATCCAATGGTTCACTCCCCAGATGGCCGAAATGGCTGGAACTGTGCTGATCCGAAGCCAGGAGCTTCCTCCAGGTCTCTCACCTGGGTGCAGGGGCCCATCTTCTACTGCTTTCCCAGGCCATAGCAGAGAGCTGGATTGGAAGGGGAGCAGCTGGGACTCGAAACAGCACCCATATGGGATGCTGGCATTGCAGACTGGGACTAGAACTGGCGCCCATATGGGATGCCAGTGCTTCAGGCCAGGGCTTTAACCCACTGCACCACAGCAGTGACCCTGATACCTAGAATTTTAATTATGGAGTCAGTGAGGCTTTCTTGAGTAGGGAGTCAATACATACTATCAACTTGACCTTGGAGAAAGTTGATGTTTTCAGTATTCAACTTGAAAATTAGCAAGAGTGTCTCAGAAATTTGTTTCAACAAAAATACAGAACATTTACAATAAATATATCTCTATTTTAAATTTAAAATGACAGTGCCATCAGTTAGACATTCATTTGTTCATTCAACAAATATATAAAGAATGGAATACTTGCCTTGGGTAGGCATGTTTCAAGATTCTGCAAAGTATGTATGTTTCCATAATGTAATTAATCTTAAAGTATCTAATCATAGATTTCTGTCAGTAGCATCCATCATCAGTTTAGGATAAAACTTATTGTTGAAGTTAATGTTAGTATGTGACCAGGATTTTAGCTTTTGTCCATGTTGCAATAAGTATTTTTTGAATTGTTAAGCCTTCTTTCATTTTAAAGAAAAGTGAAAGGTTGCAAATGCTACTAATCAAGAATGGAAATGGCTTTTCTCTTTTGGGTGAGTGAGAACATATGGATGTTACTGGGAAGGAATGATCATGAATAATTTAGAATAACTTGAGATCTTGTGTGGTAGTAAAAATGAAATATGCATTGGTTAAATGATAGAGAACTATGCTATTTGGGTTTGAGGTCATTTCAGTAACATACACGTACTATAACTCTTTTTCTCCCCCACTCCTGAAAACTTATAATAGAATAAGTAATGCTGTGTAGCCAATTGAGGAATGAAGCCAGACACAGTTTAATGCAATCACTTGGGAAGTTTGAACAGTTAGAAATCACAACTTCCAAGTAAGAAGCTGCTGATATCACTTGGATTAACGATCTGTTTTAGTGAAATATCTCTTCATTTTTATAGTGCATGGAGGCACTTGATACCCATTTGATGATAGTTTGTCCATTCATCTAAAACCTCTTTGGCATGGCTCCCTGAAAGGCATTTTCCCTGAGTTCAGGCCGTGATGACTTTCACGCTGGCTGTGATGCCTGGGTCTTTCTCCAGGGAGAGGAATGAGTTTTGTGTTCCTGAGGAGCGATGGAAGAAAGTGAAGTCTGGGGAGCAGTTTATTTGCAGTCCTCTCAGGTATGGCAGGGAGACTGCTTACAAGTTCTCTGATACCTCTCCTTAGCAGGCCAATACTGATTATTCCGATTCTGTAGGAACTAATAGTTAGTTGGAGAAGTAAATAAAATAGACTTTTAACAGGGAGTTTGAGCTCAGGATACTAATTCTCTATATTTCCAGCAGGGAAATAGGTTTTATGTCTTTATTTGAACTTAGTTTTTGAAAACGTGTACTTATTGTTAAAATGTGTAGGAATATATTTTTCTTTTCTTTTACAAAATTTTTAATTTTTATTCCATTTGAAGGGCAGAACGAGAGAGGAAGAGAGAAAGAAAGAGAGAGAGAAAGAGAGAGGAAGGCAGAGACAGACTGACAGACAGAAAGATGTTCATTCTGCTGCTTCATTCCCCAAATGCCTGCAGCAGCTAGGGCTAGCCTAGACTGAAGCCAGAGGCCTGGAACTCAGCCCAGGTCTCACACGTGAGTAGCAGGGACCCAAGTACTTGAGCCATCATCTGCTGTCTCACAGGGTGCACATGAGCAGGAAGCTCTGGGGAAAGTTGAGTACCTGGGACTCAATCCAGGCATTTTGATGTGGGATGTGAGAACGCCAAGTGGGAAGTAAATCTCCTGCCTCTATACTTTTTTTTTTCATATTTAGAAAAAAACTCATTGAGAATTAGGAAATAATTTACTCTTTTAAGAAATTCATACAAATTAAAAATTTTCCTGTGAGAAGCACAGAAACTTTTCCAAATAATAGAGACAATTTAAATGCTTTTTAAATAGAGTATTGTACAATCTCTCTGATTTTTATCTTGGTCATATAAAAAGAACTTCTTTTCTGGTTAACATATAAATTATTAATGTAATTTCATTTCTTATCAGTTTAGAAAATTGTTTCCTGTTTACTTGTGGCTTGGTTGAGGACTATTTTTTTCTCAAATTATATGTACTCTAGTCTTCTTTTGGGAATGAATTTCTGTTCCGCTTGAGCTAGACGCATTATATAACATTGAATATATTTTTTCCTTTCATAAGTGAGAAGGAAGAGGCTATGGGGAATAGCTGCCCATTCTCTCTCATTTTATGATGGGATTTGTTGAGTTTATTTCATATACTCAAGCTCAGGGAACTACGTTGTTTTCATGTCTATGTATGGCAGGGTCGTTTCTGAAGGTAGGGATCTGAGTGGTGTCTCTCCTGTTTTCATTGCATTTTATCCTGGGGAAAAACTGAGACCTTGGTTTTTTTTTTTTTTTTTTTTTTTTTTTTTTTTTTTTTTTGACAGGCAGAGTGGACAGTGAGAGAGAGAGACAGAGAGAAAGGTCTTCCTTTTGCCGTTGGTTCACCCTCCAATGGCCGCCGCGGTTGGCGCGCTGCGGCCGGCGCACCGCGCTGATCCGATGGCAGGAGCCAGGAGCCAGGTGCTTTTCCTGGTCTCCCATAGGGTGCAGGGCCCAAGCACCTGGGCCATCCTCCACTGCACTCCCTGGCCACAGCAGAGGGCTGGCCTGGAAGAGGGGCAACCGGGACAGAATCCGGCGCCTCTACCGGGACTAGAACCCGGTGTGCCGGCGCCGCTAGGCGGAGGATTAGCCTAGTGAGCCGCGGCGCCGGCCCGAGACCTTGGTTTTGAAGGAAGGAAAAGGAACACAGGACACGGACAAGGAAGGAGGAGAGGGGATTAAAGAAGAGGTCAGAGAGAGGTTGTAACCTTAGAATGGGGCAGAGGCCTGGAGGTAGAGTCTTTTGGGGAGAGGCAGGAGTGAGGACTTCGATGGATGGCCAGTATATGTGATGGAGCTAGCAAAGCTGGTCATGGGTACCTGGTGGCTGATCTAGGCAAGCTTTACACACCCAGACTGCCTCTAAAAACGTGATGGTGCTGGGATAGTGGGTATCTCCTGGTTAATGGAATGGGCTGAGAAGTATCCTGGGAAGACATCATCTGTGTTCAGACCTGGACACTGAGAAAATAGAGATTGAGAGATAAAGAACGGGAAGGCATTGAAATCTTCCCACTAAATCCAGGGACCATGAAAGACCTGGGCACACAGTCTAAACCTGTGTGTGTGTTGCTAAACAATACCCCAGACTATTTGGAGGTATTGCTATGGAGCCTCCAAACTTGCGTCCACTTGCCCAATGCCCAGAAAGTGAATCAGTGAGTTCAGGGTGGTGGGTGGTGGCAGAAACCAAGTGTTTATTGCAAGGCAGAGCAAGGAACTGAGTTCGCTGAGCACTTTAGGGGGTGAAGGTTTGTAGACTGAAATTGGGGCTGATTGGTACAGGAACAGATCGTGTCCAAGTATCTGGTTGGTCACTGATGCTGGTGACCTTCCTTTGGTTGGTGATGCCATACTCTTTAGGGAAATTATTTATTTATTTATTTATTGACAGGCAGAGCCAGACAGTGAGAGAGAGACAGAGAGAAAGGTCTTCCTTCCGTTGGTTCACGCCCCAAATGGCTGCTATAGCCGACGTGCTGTGCTGATCCAAAGCCAGGAGCCAGGTGTTTCCTCCTGGTCTCCCATGGGGTGCAGGGCCCAAGGACTTGGGCCATCCTCCACTGCCTTCCCAGGCCACAGCAGAGAGCTGGACTGGAAGAGGAGCAACCGGGACAGAATCTGGCACCCCAACCGGGACTAGAACCTGGGGTGCCAGCCCCGCAGGTGGAGGATTAGCCAAGTGAGCCATGGCACCGGCAGGAATTTATTAATGGTCAGATGGCTTCCAGTTGGTCCGGAGGTATGAGGGTAGTCATCTTCTGACCCCGACCTGGAATTTCCCTCCCCAAAACAAACCTTTTGGGACAGTACTGGCCAACAAGGTTTTCTCTGTACGAGAAGCCAATGACTCCTTGAGCCTAGTGATTAAATCTTGTAGGGCCAACTGTATAACTCTCTCAATTCAGTGAATACCTTTTGATAAAGACAGGCAAGGACACCTTGGAATAAGGGAGACAGAGGAGATTCCCAGTCTTATTACACTCTAGGGGATCAGGTTTTTTTGTTTTGTTTTTGTTTTTCTTGGGAGGGGAGAGACTGAAGGGATAATGAATTATAATTGAATATCTCAAAATTGTATCCCTTTATTTTTTAAAAAATACTTCTAAAAATTTCTTTTCCTTTCCTTCAAAATAAAGCATTTGTTCTCTAACCTCACAGTTCACTTTCTTACTAGTAGCATTAAATTTTCCCAAGGATAAGACTAAGTACACAGAGGTTGTGTGTATTCTTCAGGAAATGTGTGGCAGGAGCTATAGCCTTTCATTTATTCCCAAGAATTTTCCAACATGAAACTCGAGGTTCACCCAGTTTGCTAACATCTGGTTCCAGTGGTGATCGGCGCTGATCATGGCTATACCACTGGGGAAAATAAAAGCTTTCACAGGGAAACAACATGAATTCCATGGACAAATCTTTAACTTTGAGAGCAAATCTCAATGGCTTGGCCTTGGTCATACTAAAATAAAAGCAGTCATTTTAGAAGTTAGGTTTCAGATTTTAAAAATGTTCTAAGCAACTTTTCCTTCTCGGAATACAATTCACATGCTGTCTAATTCACAATTTTCACAAGAATATCACCAATAGCTAATTCCAGAACATCACCCTCACCCTAAGAAACCCGCCAGCAGTCCCTTTCCATTCTCCTCACCCCACCCATGTTACCAATTAATCTACCTTCGGATTTTATGGAGTTCCCTGTTCTGGAAATTTCATAGAAATGGAAGTGTCAGACTTCCTTTGCTTAGCATAATTTTTCAACTTCTATCTGGGAGTAGTATGTATTAATACTTTATTGCTTTTTATGGGTGTATGTATATATCATGTTTTGTTTACCCATTTTTAAGTTGCTGGAAATTTGGATTATTTCCACTTTTTCTCTAGTAGGAATAATGCCCTTCAGAGAAAGGTACCTCCTTCTTTGATGGCCCGCTCTTTCCACTGGGATCTCACTCGCAGAGATCTTTCATTTATGTGGTGTGTGTGTGTGTGTGTTTTTTTTTTTTTTTTTTTTTTTTTTTTTTTTTTTTTTTTTTGCCAGAGTCTCTTGGCTTTCCATGCCTAAAATACTCTCACGGGCTCCTCAGCCAGATCCGAATGCCTTAAGGGATGATTCTGGGCCAGCCCACTCTTATATTTACCAGGGATCACTTTTCAGTTAATTTTAAATGCCTAAGAATAATTGTGTGTTAATTAAATAGTTCAACAAATGGCATTAAGAAGAACAAAAAATTAAAAGAGGAATAAAATAGCAAGTTGTTCCTTGACAGTCAAGACAAGGGCAGATCAAGACATTGTTTCTCATAGTGTCCATTTCACTTCAACAGAAGTTTCCTTTTAGGTGCTCAGTTGTCACTGATCAGGGAGAACCTGTGATATATGTCCCTTTGGGACTGGCTTATTTCACTCAGCATGGTGTTTTCCAGATTCCTCCATTTTGTTGCAAATGGCCCGATTTCATTTTTTTTTACTGCTGTATAGTATTCTATAGAGTACATGTCCCATAATTTCTTTATCCAGTCTTCTGTTGAAGTACATTTAGGTTGATTCCATGTCTTAGCTATTGTGAATTGAGCTGCAATAAACATTGAGGTGCAGACAGCTCTTTTATTTGCCAATTTAATTTCCTTTGGGTAAATTCCAAGGAGTGGAATGGCTGGGTTGTATGGTAGGGCTATAGTCAGGTTTCTGAGCAATCTCCAAACTGCCTCCCATAGTGGCTTTACCAGTTTGCATTCCCACCAACGGTGGATTAGTGTGCCTTTTTCCCCACTTCCTCACCAGCATCTGTTGTTAGCTGATTTCTGTATGTAAGCCATTCTAACCAGGGTGAGGGGAAACATCATTGTGGTTTTGATTTGCATGGCTAGTGATCCTGAACATTTTTTCATGTGTCTGTTGGCCATTTGGATTTCCTCTTTTGAAAAATGTCTGTTTAGGTCCTTGGCCCATCTCTTAAGTGGGTTGTTTGTTTTGTTGCTGTAGAGTTTCTTGATCTCTTTGTAGATTCTGCTTATTAAACCTTTATCAGGGCTGGCTCCACGGCTCATTAGGCTAATCCTCCACCTGCGGCGCCAGCACACCGGGTTCTAGTCCCGGTCGGGTGCTGGATTCTGTCCCGGTTGCCCCTCCTCCAGGCCAGCTCTCTGCTATGGCCCGGGAATGCAGTGGAGGATGGGCCAAGTGCTTGGGCCTTGCACCCCACGGGAGACCAGGAGAAGCACCTGGCTCCTACCTTCGGATCAGCGCCATATGCCAGCTGCAGTGGCCATTGGAGGGTGAACCAATGGCAAAAGGAAGACGTTTCTCTCTCTCTCTCTCTCTCATTGTCTACTCTGCCTGTCAAAAAATTAAAAAAAAAAAAAAAACCTTTATCAGTTGCGTAGTTTGCAAATATTTTTTCCCATTCTGTTGGTTGCTTCATCACTTTCCTGACTGTTTCTTTTGCAGTACAGAAACTTCTCAATTTGATGTAATCCCAATTGTTAATTTTGGCTTTGACTGCCTGTGCCTTTGGGGTCTTTTCCAAGAAGTCTTTGCCTGTGCCTATATCTTGCAGGGTTTCTCTGATATTCTTTAATAATTTGATGGTGTCAGGATGTAGATTTAGATCTTTAATCCATGTTGAGTGGATTTTTGTGTAAGGTGTAAGGTAGGGGTCTTGCTTCATGCTTCTACATGTGGAAATCCAGTTTTCCCAGCACCATTTATTGAATAGACTGTCCTTGCTCCTGGAATTGGTTTTAGATCCTTGATCAAATATAAGTTGGCTGTAGATGGTTGGATTGATTTCTGGTGTTTCTATTCTGTTCCATTGATCTATCCATCTGTTTCTGTACCAGTACCACACTGTTTTGATTACAACTGCCCTGTATTATGTCCTGAAATCTGGTATTGTGATGCCTCCGACTTTGTTTTTGTTTTTGTTTTTTTTCTTTTTTTGACAGAGTGGACAGTGAGAGAGAGAGAAAGGTCTTCCTTTGCCGTTGGTTCACCCTGCAATGGCCGCCACGGCCGGCGCGCTGCGGCCGGCGCACTGCGCTGATCCAAAGGCAGGAGCCAGGTGCTTCTCCTGGTCTCCCGTGGGGTGCAGGGCCCAAGCACTTGGCCCATCCTCCACTGCATTCCCGAGCCATAGCAGAGAGCTGGCCTGGAAGAGGAGCAACCAGGACAGAATCCGGCACCCGACCAGGACTAGAACCTGGTGTGCTGGCGCCGCTAGGTGGAGGATTAGCCTGTTGAGCCACAGCGCCAGCCCCGACTTTGTTTTTCTTGTACAAGATTGCTTTAGCTATTCGAGGTCTCTTCTGCCTTCATATGAATTTCAGCATCATTTTTTCCAGATGGGAGAAGAATGTCTTTGGTATTTTGATTGGTATTGTGTTGAATCTATAAATTGCTTTTGGGAGAATGGACATTTTGATGATATTGGTTCTTCCAATCCATGAGCATGGAAGATTTTTCCATTTTTTGGTATCCTCTTCTATTTCTTTCTTTAAGATTTTGTAATTCTCATTGTAGAGATCTTTGACGTCATTGGTTAAGTTTATTCCAAGGTATTTGATTGTTTTTGTAGCTATTGTGAATGGGATTGATCTTAAAAGTTCTTTCTCAGCCGTGGCATTGCCTTTGTATACAAAGGTTGTTAATTTTAGTGCATTGATTTTATATCCTGCTACTTTGCCAAACTCTTCTATGAGTTCCAGTAGTCTGTTGGTAGAGTTCTTTGGATCCCCTAAATAAAGAATCATGTCATCTGCAAAGAGGGATAGTTTGAGTTCTTCCTTCCCAATTTGTAACCCTTTAATTTCTTTTTCTTGCCTAATGGCTCTGGCTAAAACTTCCAATACTATATTGAATAGCAGTGGTGAGAGTGGGCATCCCTGTCTGGTACCAGATCTCAGTGGAAATGCTTCCAACTTTTCCCCATTCAATATGATGCTGGCTGTGGACTTTTCATAAATTGATACTAGACAGGATTTGCAGAACATTTTTCCCATTCTTTGGGTTATCTTTTCCTCTACTTGGCAGTGTACTTAAATATCATTCTTCTAAAGTCCAGTTTACCTATTTTTGTTGTTTCTGTTCATACTTTTGGGTGTTATCTAAAAAACCTATGTCAAATTTAAGGTCAGATAGATTTATACCTATGTTTTCTTCTACCATTTTTATGACTTTAGTATTTACATTTAGGGTTTTGATCCGTTTTGAGCTAATTTTTTTTGGGTGATTTTCAGTTGGAATCCGTGTTTATTCATTTGAATGTAAGCAGCTAAGTGTTGAAAGGACTGTTTTTTCATTTGTTGAAAAGACTGTCTGCCCCCTCCATCCCTTCCACTGTAATATTTTGGTACCATTGTCAAAAATTGTTGGCCATGGGTGTATGTATTTATCTCTGGAATCTTAATATCATTCCATTGATTTGTATGCCTATCCATAATGCAGTTCTATGAATAATATAGTTTCATTAGCTGTTCTTCTGATAAGCATTTATGTGGGTCCTGGATTTCTGATATCACTGCTCTGCAGTGAGTATCATGGACTGTGCCTCCTTCTTCAAATGGGGGGAGATTTCTTTTGCTTGTTTGATGGGTAAGCAATGGTATTATATTTTTAAGTGGTGTTATATATTTTGAGATGTAGGTCACTGAAGTACCCTAGATTATGTACACAAGTTCATAACTCTATCACCTTTGGGTGTAGCAATTCTTAGGAAAGAACGTAGAAAAGCAGGGTAGGGCCCATTTAGTTTATTTAAAAGTAGCTCAGAAGCACTGAAGGAGCTGTTGATAAGTATTGTAGAGGCGTGCACCAGTGACAGGTGGAGGGCCAGTTGTGTGACTGTTAAAGAGGTTAGTATGTGACCCAAAGACAGAAATGAGATATTTAGTATCCACCTTGATGAGCAGGTTAGAATAAGCTGAGAAAGACAGTGAAACTAGAGACAGTGGAGATGAACTTGGGCAACTAGAAGCTGAGTAAGAGTAAAATGCCAAATGATGCTAACAAGTTATTCGTAATTGATATTAGTGAAAGTGAGATCCAGAGTTCATAAAGTTTTGTTTTCCTTCTGTGCAATGCTGGTTTCTGAAGTGTGCTGTGTAAATAAATAGCAAGATGTTTTGAAAAATAAAACAAAGTGCCAGTAAATATGGGAGTTCCATGTTTGCTGTTGTAGGTTTTTTATATGTATGTATTATAGCTAGCACTTGGTGAACACAGCACCAGCATGTGGCTTTAGTGCTTTAGGTATATTGTGCAATTTGATTCTAGGTAGCCCTATGAAAGCAAGCAGTGGGATCATTCCCATTTTGCAGATGCAGGAGCCAACATCCTGAGACATTGCTTATTCCAGATTCCCAACCAATGAGTGTGGAATGGGGCTCCATGACTTCAGTCTTTACCACTGGAGCTTATTTCTTTCTCAAAAGCCCAATGCCTGGCTGTATCCCAGTCCAGTCACAAGAGGCCTATGAGTGAGAAAGCAGCATCCCTGAGAGATTCACTGTCCAACGCTAGTTCAGAACTGTGGAGGTAAGTGCTGTGGCTGCCAGCAGCACAGTCAAAACCTTGGTGTTGCTTATTGTATGCCAGAGAGTATAGAACACACTCTGCATGTATTACATAGCTTTCAGACTACTCTTACTGCAATTTACAGTAAGACATATTTTATGTCATAACTATATACAGATGTATTGTTAGGTAATTCAGAAATTAGAGTTTCATGTGAAAGCACTTATCCTTTCAAATGGGACACATTGTGGTGTTTCTACTCTGTTGTGTTCTATTTTTATTATTGTAGATACGCTTCTTGCTCAAATATGAATTATCTTTTCAGTATCATATTCCCGAGGAAAAAAGTGAAGCCTAAGATGAGATTGCCTTAGAAGTTAAATACCAAACATAGTCAAGTTCAACTGAATTGAAGTCTACGATCATATTTCTTGTCTTACAGTTACAAATTCAAAATTCTTAAGTAAAAGTAGCATCCCACATCCATGCTATCTAATTTATTCTAAGTGGTGCCTCAGAGGACTGGTGATTCTTCAGCAGTCCGTGGAAGGGAGACCTCAGAAATTGAGGCCAAGACTCTGATGTACTTTGATTTGAAAGAGCCAAAGAGTTAATATGACACACAAGATTATCACACAGAATTGGCTGCACTACAACATCGTCTGAGTTTTTTAAAAAGCCAATCTCTGGTCCCTGGAGCTCTCATCCCAGTCTGTGTTGTTTTAGCAGAACCCGGCATAATGTTGTGAGAGAGCTGGCGCTGCAAACACCAGGACAGCCAGTGGAAGCTTGGTTTCAACTTGCCTTGCGGAATTCACTCCGTGAATGGAACCACATCTCACAGTGAGAGGTTGACACTGTACATTTACCATAGCTGGTAGAAAATCCACCTTCACCTACTGCATCTTCTAACTCAGAAAACGGCATTAGAGACGCTGCCACTGTATTTCACAGTTAGGAAAAGGAGCATGCTGAAGTGGTTGCCAGAATCCCCACGACCTGAGTTTGGTGGAACTCTGTGATGTCGCTCTTGTGATACCCTTACATTATGTGGCAGAAGAGATACTGCCCAGGTGAGCCTGACCTATTCAGGGAAGGCCCTGGAAGGCAGAGCGGTTTCTCCAGCTGCTTGCAGAAGGGGACATTGTTAGAGCAATGCGTTTTCTCTGGCCTAGAAAAAAGAGATGAGATTCAGTCCTCAGTGACACCTTGAAGTGAGCCTCGTGAGAACCCTGAGCAGAGGGCCCAACTAAGATGTGCCCAGTGCCCTGACCGTTGAGATAATAAATATGTGTTGTTTTAAGTCATTAAGTTTATTGTCGTTGGTTATGGAGCAATTGAAAAATAATACAGAAAGTTAAAAAAAAAAAAAAGCTTGACAATCATGGTTGCCCTAATCATCAGGTCTTTTGTTTTTAAGATGTATTTATTTATTTAAAAGTCAGAGTTGCAAAGAAAGAGAGAAAGGGAGAGACAGAGAGAGAGAGGGAGAGAGGTATCTTCCATCCACTGGTTCATTCCCCAGAAGGCTGTAATGGCCAGGGCTGGGCCAGACTGAAGCTAAGAGCCAGGATCTTCATCCAGGTCTGCCTCACGGGTGGCAAGGGCCTAAAAACATGCACCATTGTCTGCTGCTTTTCCAAGGCCATTAGCAGGGAGCTGGATCGGTAGGAAATGGTGCCCATAAGGGATGCTGGCATGGCAGGCAGTGGCTTTATCTGCTACGCTTCAATGCCTGTCTCATTAGGTCTTGTTAAAGACATTTTTCCTTCTTATCTATTCTATGAGGGGATGTCAGAAAGTCATGGAAAAATGGAATAAAATGAAAAAGTTATTAGAATACAAAAATTTTAAATCCAGACATAGGTTTTTCATAAAGTATATTTCCATGAGCTTTTAGAAGACCGAGATTTCAAAGTTTTTTTGTTTCCAAATAAACTTTGAATTCCATTTTCCACGAATATGTACCCTCACACACCTCTTCATTTTCACTCATTCCACATGTAGGCTGTCTCTTCTTATTGAGCATTTTCAGGTCCATGCCTCAGTGTCTGTTTTGTCGCCTCTTGGTATGGAATCGCCCAGAGCTGGAGTCTCCCTGGGAAGGTCTCTCTCTTATCCTTTGCTCACCAGACTGGAAGGTAGCAAAGCTCATGGCCAGAATCTACTGAAGTCCAGTACTTCCGCATAAGACACTTGAATTCTATTGAGGTTGCTGAAATGTTTCCGCAGGGCCCAGACGTCACCTGTGAACTCCTTTGTAAGCTCCTGCCTTAAGTCACTGAGTAATCATTTGTGAGCTTTTCACTCTTGAACCCGAGGCCAGGAGAAATGACCTCAGTATCGGTCTCTGCACAATTTCCTGAACTCTGCCTGAATACAAGATGACTGCTGGGGTTGTTGGCTTGGCTCTGCTTACCTGGCCCTGGCCCTTTGTAGTAAGTGAAGAAAGGCTGTTAAAAGCAACACAAATTGTTATGTTCCCCAAGCCTACAAGATCGGGAAATGCCATTATAAAGGTGTTATAAAATCTTGGCCTCAGCTTTCCTTCCAGGAACTGTGATATCATCTTAGTAAATGCAGCAGCAGCTGGCATTGGAAGATTGAAGCTCTCCAGCTCCTGTAGTTGCAAGCACACCCTGCCTTCCCGCTCCTGCCCTCTGGCTAGGGCTTTCTGTGCTTTTGCAGAGGCCTGGGCACTTTGACCCAAGGCCTAGCCTTTGCTCTTGTTCATACACAACAATCTCTCATCTCTTTCCTTTTGGGGGCCAGATTTCTTCCAAGCTCAGCCAAGGTGATGGTATCAGTACTGCTGACTGTTCCCAGAGGACAGTGGTAGGGAGGCAGTGGAGCAGGACCAGACAAGGAAGAAGCCTTGCAGTTGGTGTACTCGGGCATAATCTGGCCAGATCCTCACCTTCAGGAAATCTGGAGCATGGATTATGTCCCAAAGTTTGCTCCATTTGAAGGTAAGGGAACTGGGCTTTCATTTGCCCTCACCATTCGTCATTGGCTTGGGTCACTCCGGGGGAGTAATTCCCAGACACGGTCAGTTTGCTGCTTGTGAAGCTGATACATTTCCCATAATACCAGGGCAGGCCTTTAACAGATGGCACAGGTAACATGTGAGTCTTTTTATTTTAAGATTTATTTATTTATTTGAAAGAGTAACACACACATACACAGAGAGAGAGAAAGAGAGCGAGATAGAGAGAGAGAGAGAGATCTTTTATCCACTGGTCTACTCCCCAGATGGCTGCAACAGCCAGGAATAGGCCAGGCTGAAGCCAGGAGCCATAACTCCATCTGGGTCTTCCATGTGGGTGGCAGGGAATCAAGAACTTAAACTACCATCTGCTGTCTCCCAAGTGCATTAGCAGAGAGGTGGCTTGGAAGTGGAGTAGCTGGGGCTCAAACCAGAAAGTCTTATATAGGATGTGGGCATCCAAAGCAGCAGCTTAGCCCGTTGTACCTCAACACCCACCACATATTGAGTCTTTTTTTTTAATTATATTTTTTGAAAGACAGAATTACAGAGAGAGGTAGAGACAGAGAGAGGTCTTCCATCTACTGGTTCACTCCCCGGATGGCTGCAATGGCCAGAGCTGCCTATCAAAAGCCAAGAGCCAGGAGCTTCTTGTGGGTCTCCCACGTGGGTGCAGGGGCCCAAGCACTTGGGCCATCTTCCACTGCTTTTCGAGGCCATAGCAAAGAGCCGGATCGGAAGAGGAGCAGCTGGGACTAGAACTGGTGCCCATATGGGATGCCAGTGCTTCAGGCCAGGGCTTTAACCTTCTGCGCCACAGTGCCGGCCCCACATATTGAGTCTTTAGACACAAATTGTTCAGAAATTGAGAGCTAGGCACACAGAGCCTATAAAGTAGATCCAGATGGATCTTGGAAGAATACCAACAGTATGCACTAAATCCTTCAAGGTCAAGGTACTGTATGGCCCCAGGCTTACCAGCTCTTTCTAGGGTACAGCTTTTGCCTCTTACAGATTTTATTTAACCATCAATATTGGTTTCCTTTTCCCACAGACTGAAGTCCAAGAGAAAGCCATGAGTCTTTGTGCTGTGACAGCAGCATTAATTTCATCAACTTAGATACTCTGATGTGTATTTCATAGCATATCAATATAGCTCACCAAAGATGGGGGCCTTTGAGAGAGTCCCCAGTAACTAGACGCCCTTTGCCCTCTCATGTTCTGAAACAACAAGAGAAATAAAGCAAAGCAGAGAGTGTGGAAACCATTATCACTTTTATTACTGGTGGAAGCTAGGTTGGAGAGGAGAACTTCAGTTCTCCACACTCAGTGGGCTTGTTAAAGCTGAACCCCAGGATTAGAAGCTGTGTTTACCCTCTCACAAGCAGAGGTAGATGGAGTGGGCCTCACTTGATAGACTTTGCTGCAGAGAAGTCTATAGTTAGCTGAGTTTGTTCAGTTTACTGTGTTCAAGTGGATGAGGTAGTTAAGTAGCTCCGTTACTCATGGAGCAGGAGAATAAGGAGGTACAATATTAAGTAAATGAGGTTTTGTCCACATGAACAAAATACTGGGGGGAGGATGCTTGCCAAAGACATATACATGAGGTCACATTCACCTGTATTCACGTGGATACAAAGAACAAAGAGTTTTCAGAGTCTGCATTAAATCTTAAAAAAAAAAAAAAAGATTTATTTACTTATTTCTTTTAAAGGAAGGGTGAGAGAGAAAGGGAGAGGGGGAGATAGAGGTCTTCCATCTGCTGGTTCACTACCAGAATCACTGCAAGAGCCTGGGCTGGGCCAAGCTAAAGCCAGGAGCCAGGATCTCCCCTGTGTATCACGAGGGCCCAAGTGCTTAGACTGTCTTCTACTGCCTTCCCAGTAGGGGGCTGGATCTGAAGCAGAGCAGCTAGAACTTGAAATGTTGCTCACATATGGATTATGTCATTGTAAGTAGTGGCTTAACTTGCTGTGCCCCAACACCAGGCTCTGCTTTAAGCTTTTTGAAGATAAAGTTGTGAACACCCACATCTGCCTTCATCAGTTCATTTAGAAATTCCTACTTAAATGTCACACACAATTTTAGAGAGTAATTAAAGGAATGGGAGTTTCTATATTGGACTACTTTTCAAAAATAGAAAGTTGATGTTTATGATTTCCAAATTCATTAGAAAGAAATTAGACATTTCTTTCTGTTTTGGTTTAGAAATCCTGGGGACTTCCTTTCAGGAATGATCTTGGGAGAAGTCCCTAAGTTAGACCTCAATTAGTAACTACCAATTTATAGACAATTGAGAATTATTCAAATCTTACCAACACACATTTTTCCATACTCTTTTTTTCAGAGATTACCGATTTTTTCAAGGAGAGAAAATCTAGTAAATTATAACCAACAGACTATTGAACTCAGCTAATTGCTCCTTCCTTTGTATTCTAACTTTTTAATGTACTTTTAAGGCTCCCGTCCCATTATTGTGGTTTAACTGTGTCGCCTTCTTGCTACCCAAACCATCTTGGAAAGTGACCCCTGGAAACCTCAAGTTGTGAGCAGAGGAAATAATCTTATGATAAGACTTCGCACTCTGCTCTTAGGGTTCAAAAAGCCTCCTTGGGGCTGGCATTGTGGCGCAACAGGTTAAGCTGCTGCCTGCTGATGCCAGCATCCTAATCGGAGTACCTCTGAGTCCCAGCTGCTCCACTTCCCATCCAGGTCCTTGCTAATACATGTGAGAAAGCAGAGGAGTGCTTGAACCCTTGACACCCACATGGAAGACCTGGATGAAGTTCCTGGTTCCTGGATTTGGCCTGGCCCCGACCTGGCTTTTGTGGCTATTTTGGGGAATGAACCAGGGAATGGAAGCATTCTCTCTTGATTTCTCTTTCCCCCTCTCTCTGACACTATTCCTTTCAGATTGATAAAAATATACCTTAAGGAAAAAAAAAAAAAAAAAACAAGTAAAGGCCCCCTCTTGGCTGGTATGCAGATGTGCGCTGATCCCAGGAACTGAGCCACTTCAGATACCATCTTTCAGATTCTGTAGCTATTCTCACACTGAAGGTAATGTGTGTCATGCAGCAGGGATCCAGTACATTTTGAGTTGATGTCAACTGTTGGCGTATTGCCCTTCAGAGACTCGAAAGCCATGTTTGGTGTTGCGCCCCTGAGGATTCCCTGTGGCCAGTAAGTATCGTCTCATGTAGATTCTGTTTGCATTTCCACATTACACCCTCCTGGCCTGCTTGGTGCCCCGAGAGGTTGACTTCTGTGGATGGCTATGATGAACTTTGCTGCTCCAGCCCAGCCATCCCTGTGGATTCTACTTGGGTCAGGGTGTCAGAGGGTGAGAGCAGGGCATAGTCGGGGTGTTTGTTACATCCGCTGTTTTGGTTTCTGTATGTTGGCTGTGTTTCTCTACTGGAGAACTACAGCTTCTCTTAAGCTAGACTCCCTCCTCTCTGGCACCTGGTAACCTGTCCTTCTGTTGTGCATTGAATCGTGTACCTCGAAAAGATGTGTTTAAATCTTAATGTCCTGCACCTGTGACTGTGACCGTGTGGGGAAATAGGCTTTGTAGGTGTTTGCTTGGTGTGTTTGCAGATCAAGTTAAGATGAGTTTATTGGATTGCAGCATGCCCTCAAACCAATGACTGGTGTCCTTCAAGGAGAAAGAAAGATTTAAAGGGCAGAGGAGACACAGGGAAGAGATCGTGTGGAGACTGAGGCAAGGGTTAGAGTAGCTTCGCCAAGTGCTAAACAACACGAAGAACTGCCAGCAACCCCCAGAAGCTGGAGGAGGCAAGGAAGGGTTCTTCACTAGAGCCCTTAAGGGAGCAGGGCCCCTCTTCGCATCTTCTTTGGATTTCTCGCCTCCAAACGACGGAGAGAAATTTCTGCTGTTTCCTGGGAAACTAGTACACCTTCCCCTTGCCATATCAGGCGCAGGGGCTGGCAACAACTCGCAGCTTTGTTAATTTAAATTGGATCACCATCTCATGTCTGGCTTCCTTTAGGCTTCTGCATTTATTTGTGAACTATCCCTTTATTAAGCGAGCTTGCCATCCATTCCCACCAGGCCATCCCTGGCAGAAACACCCAGTTCCCATGCTTCTCATCTTCTTTCTCCTGTAAACTTTCCACCGCCCCCTTCTCCAATATCATCTAGCTTTTGCAGGGCTCATGTTCACCAAGGCTGGCTGAAAGTCCCCAGTCCCCCTGCAGCCAGGTGTGCCTGGATGGCTAACTTTAGGTTGGGGGGAGTTTGAGGGAAAGGGGTGGGTCCTACTTTTGGATTCCATTCTAGGGTGGATTGAATAGTGCAGCCCCAAATGTGTCTACATCGTATTCACTGGAACCTGCGATTATGCTTCGTTTCATGGCAAAAGTAGACTTTGCATATGTGATTCACTAAAGGGTCCTGAGATAATATTAGAGGTTGTCCAGGTGGGACCAGTGTCCATATGAAAGGAGGTTAGAAGGTTAGCCTCACAGAGACCAGAGACTTGATGGAGGAAGGGTCCCTGAGGCGAGGCTTGTGGTTGGCCTTTTGAATCCACAGTCAAGGAACCAGATTCTCCACTGGAAGCTCCAGAAGGAAAGAGGCTGTACTGATACCTTGTTTGTAGTCTGTAAGAATCGCTTCTCACTCCTGACTTGCAGTAAGAACAAGCTCGTGTTGTAAGCTACTGTGCAGCCAGAAGATGCAAATGCAGACAGCAAAACTACTTGTACCTGATGTAGCTCTTTTCCTTTGGGTTTAAATGTGGAAAGGTAGAGGTGGGCTTGCCCTTGCAGAAGGCGATGGTGGAATAAGTTGGACAGAACCCAGATCTCCAGGTTAACTTTTGCTGCAGTTCTAGATTGTTAAGAGAAATCATTTTCTATCTAATTCGTGTCCCTTTGTCATGTGTTTACCTGTACTAACATATTCTTTAACAATCACATATCATAGTTCTGCTTTAAATGTATATATGTTCAGAGTTCTAATTGCAAGCCATAGTCACTTTTTATTGTTTTAAAAGATTTGTTTTATTTATTTATCTAAAAAGCAGAGAGAGAGAGAGATCAATCTTCCATCTGTTGGTCCTCTCCCCAAATGGAAACGACAGCCAGGTGTGGGCAAGATTAAAGCCACTGGTCTCCCACATGAGTGGCAGGGGTCCAAGTACTTGGGTCATCTTCTGCTGCCTTCCCAGGTGCATTAGCGAGGAGCTGGATCAGAAGAGGAGCAGCTGGGTCTTGAACTGGCACTCCAACATAGGATGCCAGTGTTGCAAGCAGTGTTTTAACCTGCTGTGCTACAGTGCTGGCCTGACTCCGTTTAGGCAGAGAAGGAATCTAATAACATAAAGTTGGATGAATCAAGGGGAAAATATCTGTGAGGGCCAGTGGGTTAAGAGGAGAAGTTATACTGCCTCAAGAACATCTTGGAACTTAGAACTGGTATTGTGAGGACCATGATTAACAGAAGTCCAGGTGCTAGAAACCTTGCTGTGTGTTTTCTGGAAAATGGAGGGTGCAGCCATTATCCTGCCATTTCTCACCAGGATGAGTTCCATCAGTCCATGTGTTTTTACACCATTCAGAATCTGGGGCGGGTGTGTGTACTTGTCAGAGCCTAGGTCATGTGCTCTACTTTAGCTGCAAGGGAGTCTAGAAAAATTGGTTTCTGGCATTTAGAGATCTGTCCTCTGGGGAACTGCATCTTAGAACTTGGGGGAAGTTTTCCTGTGTAGGAAATGAGCATGCTGGCTTTCCAAATAAATTGGAAAAATTCCACTCCACCTGTAGAACAGGAACTTCAGGGCAACTATAAATTGGATTCCATTATTACTCTATAGTAACATTGTGGAAATTGGCACTTGTGGATGCAACCTTTCCAGTAGGCAGTGGTGCATCTGATTTTAGCTCCCACACTTTGAAGGGCTGACATGGATTTTTTTTCCCCTCCATTGGGCTTCTTGGGTTTCAAATGGAAAAAAAAAGCATTCTGAAGAGGAGAAATGAGAAAGCAGAAACATCTGCAACTTGGCAACCAAACGAAGCACTAAGAATATGAGGGTTGAGTAGCGGAATATATAGAAACAAATAGATAGAACCCAGCAGCTGCAGTGGGTCTGCTGCTTAAAGCCATTTCCCCAGAAAACGAACAGTGGGACGATACGTTATTGAGGTGCATGATGCATTGGAATGTTGAGCTAATCAGGCAATCTAATTGACTGAACATCTGCAGCTGCTTTATCATGGTTCTCAAATGGGCATTATCTCTTTGCATGCCAGGGAGGCCTAAGTGTCTCTTAGCCTTTCTAATAGAAGCTCACTGTGGGGTTTACATTTCTACTGCTTTTAATTGCACTGAAATTCAGCTGATCCACGCTAAGGTCAAATACAGTATTCCTACCCCCTCCCCTTTATTCGCCTGAAATACTTCGAAGAAAATTATTGGAAAAATTGTCATGTCTGGGTGGATCACTGAAGTGGAGGTACTCCAGGGAACACAGGCAAAAATGGTCTAGTGTTGTATGAGTGTGGTGCCTCCAGAGTTCAGTACTCAGTTGTGGCAGCCAGCGAAGAGGCTGAGCAAGAGAAATGGGAGCAGTGTTGCCCGGAGTACACAGAACTTCTCAGCTTACCAGGAGCTCATGGCGGAGCAGAAGTGCTTAACTCCGTCATCAGTCCCTGATTTTCCCTTTTGAGTTTATTACTGGATATGATTTGTGTCAATGCCTAAGCCCTAATTATTTTCAATAATCATTTTCTGGATGCCGTTGCCATAGCATTTAATTCTTTGGCAAACAGAGAAGAAATAATAATGGCATGTGTACTTTTAAGTTTAGGAGGCATACACCAAAAGGAAGATTAAAAAAGAACAGAAATAGCTATAAGTGAAAAAAAAATTAAAGAAAGGAAGACTGTATTTTGGGAAGTTATGAAAATACTGCCATTTTGAGGTCGCTGCTGCAGCATAGCGGGTAAAGCCGCTCCCTGCACTGCTGGTGTCCCATATGGTTGCTGGTTCAAGACCTGGCTGCTCCATTTCCAATCCAGCTCTCTGCTATGGCCTGGGAAAGCAGTGGAAGGTGGCCCAAGCTCTTGAGCCCCTGCACCCACATGGGAGACCTGAAAGAAGCTCCTGGCTCCTGGCTTTGGGTTGGCTCAGCTCCAGCCATTGTGTCCCTTTTGGGAGTGAACCAGTGGATGGAAGACTCTCTGCCTTGTTGTAACTCTACCTTCAAATAAATAAATAAATCTTAAAAAATAAACTAATGCCATTTCAATGAAGCAGGTCCTAATTCTGACTGTGTAAAACTTTATTTTCACAGCTAGTTGTATGTGTTAGAATCCATACCTGCAGACATGTTAACAATTTTGATTTTGTTTTGTTTTCTCAATTGTTTCTACTGGGAATAAGAATAAAAATAATGTGGCTGGTGAAAATATGGAGGAAGTGCAAAGAAACTCACAGTCCCGAGGGTTTAGGTGAATTACTGCTGTTTGGCATGACTCAGGCTACTGAAAGTGACTCACTTCATATATCTTTGAAACATTCTCTTAAAAATTTATTTGAGATTGCAGAGACACAGACTAGAATTGGAGAAAGAACGAACTCCCAACCACTGGTTAACTCTCCAAACAGCCAGGACCAGGCCAGGGCTAAAGCTGGGAGCTGGGTCTCCCACATAGGTGGAAGAGACCCAACTGTTTCAACCATCAGCTGCTACCTCTCAAGGTCTAAATTAGCAAGAAACTGCAATCGGGAACCAAAGCCCGGCACTCTGATTTGAGATGCAGATGTCTTAACTGCTAAGCTAAACATCCACTCCTTGGAAATTTCCTCAAGATCTTGTGGACTTACATTTTGAATGCTAAATCAAATTCACTCTTTCTTATTCATGAACTATATGGTCCATAAAAATAAGAAGTTGCAATATGAAAACGTGATTACATGTTGTTTTGTTCTATGAAAGGATATTTTCTTTTTAAAATGATTTCAACAATTCATTTGCAAAGTGTCTACTGAATTCTAATTGCATAGAAAGTATTTTAGAGGGTGGTGAGGATATTATATATTGTCCAATCCCACTGTCATGGAGCTTCCATTCTAGTTGAAACGAGATAAACACTAATCCCTACAATGAATGGACATCATAAATCCAGGGAGTGAGAATGGCTTAGAGGACAATTCAACAATGCTTTGTAATGGGAGAGGTGAGGGCAAGGAAGCTGCTTGTTTGAGAGAGGCCTGTACTGGGCAAAGACCAGAAACAGGAGAAGAAAAGCAAATGATGGGAAGGTGAGACAGTCAGAAGCACTGTAGCCCAGCTGAACTAGGAGGAAGTAAACTTGACTTAGTGGAAGAAGAGAAAAAAGGTTCTTGAGGCTGGAGTGCAGTGAACAAGCAGTGAACGGAGGTCAGAGAGGGAGAAAGGGACCAGAGCATGTGGGCTCTTGCAGCCTGTTGTCAGGGATTTTATTGTGTGAACAATGGAAAGCTGTTGGAGGAATGTAACCAGGTGAAGAATAACTGCAGCTCTAGGTTTTCAATGCTGAATGCTGTGAGGGGAACAAAGAGAAGGAAGGCAGAAGTGGAAGGATGTGCAGATGGACAAGTTAAATTGCATTTTCAGTAATCCTGTTAAAAAAGTGAAAGTTGACTGACTAGGGGTAGCCTGAAGAGGGAGGGGCATAGATAAATTGTCAATTTCTATAAATGTGTGTGTATATATGTGTGTGTGTATGTATACATATAAATTTCATCATAGTTTTATTTCATGTACAAAATGAAAGATTGCAAAGCATTTATAGGCAAATAAGGTATCGATTTATGCATATATAATTGCCATCTGTCTTCTGTCGATACAGGGTTACCATCAATAACAACATCAATAATATGCCATAACCCTTAAGCAGACACCATGTACTGTGTCTGGCGTTCCGTCCTCTGTAGGTATTCCCTGAGCTGCTAGTCAAGAGGTGGGCCGTGGTTATTCCATTTGGGGAGACTGAAGAGTGTGCTGAATGCCTGGTGGTGCCCAGGCCGTGAGCTCCCTGCCAAGGTTTGCACCCAGCACTGTCTGTCTGCGGAGCCTGAGCAGCTCAAGTACCATATCCTGACCCACTGTGGGGCCCTCCAGGCCATCCAGGTAGCTGTAGGCAGAGCTCGCCTTGTGGGTTGCCACACTTTGAAGGAATGATCAAAGAGCTTGATTTCCTTGGAGGTGCATGTCCTGGACTAAGCACACCTTTGGGGAGGAGACATCAAAAATTCAGGGACGTTGTTTTAAATGGAAAAACTGTGTGGATTTTGATTTTTTTTCACGAAATCAATTTTTGAATTCCCTTTTTCTATGAATATTCTGAAGTATGCTGATCTCTAGATTTAGGGTTATTACCAGTGGCCCTGTGTTTCAGTTGTTAATAATTTTATCCTAATTGGAGTCCATTGCCTCCATGATTCCAGGTATGGGCTACTGTGTGTGTGTGTGTGTGTGTGTGTGTGTCTGTGTCTACTAAGCAGTTGTGTAGTGTAAGCAGGAAGCCAGTTCAAGAGTGAAAAACAGTTGAAAAAACTAGCATGTTTGCATCTCCTGTCTTCTAAGAAGGCAGAATTCTTTCTTTTATTCTTTCTCCCTTTTGAGCAGGGCACATGTACTAAAATCGAGTTCAGCGTTGCTTTTTTCCTCTTTCTCTCTTTTTCAGTCCAGGTCGGTTGTGTGCGTCTTATTTTAATCTTTTCTGTTTGCCCTTCAGTTCTGTCAGGACTCACTGCCAGCCACCAAACTCCCTGCTGCTGGAGGGAGGCTGTGCAGGCACAAGGTTTACAGCAGCTGCCTCACACCCGGCTCCTCGGTAAGGAAGAATCCTCCACGTGGCTGAGACGCGCAGTGCTAATGAGGCCCCCGAGGAGTGGGGGTGGTCGTGGCTTCTCCTGGGCTGCAGAGGAATCATCAACATCTCAGGGGTTGTTAGGGCTGAAAAACCCACTGATGCAAATCATTCCCATCCCTGCATCGGAAAGAATAACAGATTTCCAGAGCAGAGAGGGACCTTCGCGGCTCTTCAGCTGCTGTCTCCATTTTTCTGTTAAGGAAACTGAGATGCCCAGTGGAGAAGGAAACTCAGCCAGGTTTAACCAGCGTGGGAACAGGTGCATAACCCTTTCATGAATGCTTCTCCCTTAGAATGGTGTTAATGACAACGATAGCAAATGCTAATGTTATTGAACTCAGTGAACTTAGTACTTTTCTATGCTGTGGGTTATCTAGATGTTAAGATGACCTCCAATTGCAGTTACTGTTATTAACCCCATGTAGCAGATAAACAAATTAGGATATAAGATGCCAAGTAATTTACCCCAGGTCAAAGATATAAATTGCAGATCCAGGACTAAAATGCAGATCTGTTGCATCAAAGACTATGTGAGCCATCCCTGCGCTCCTGTTTCCCATTTGATTCTTAAAATGTACCTGTCTGATTAAAAAAAAAAAATTTCAGCCTGAGGGCTTTTCACATCCCAGATGATCATTTTAAATATATGATATAACGATCTATGGATGTGTTATTTACCATTGCCAAGAGTGTGCAAAGATTTTTCTCCCAGTGATTGGAAGGTGTCTCAGAAAAATGATGTATTAATTTGAGAGAGAAGAGAGAATCTCCCATTTGCTGATTCTCTCTCCAAATGGCCACAACAGCACAGGCTGGGTCAGACTGAAGCAAGGAACTCTGTTTGGGTCTCTCATGTAGGTGGCAGGACCCCAAGTACTTGGGCCACCATCTGCCCCCTTCCAAAGCGCATTAGCAGGGAGAGGGACTGGAGGTGGAGCAGCCAGGATTCGAACCAGTGCTCTGATACCAGCTGCCGGTGTCACCGGAGTGGCTTAACCACACTGTGCTGTGAAGCTGGTTCCAGGTTGTGTTGTCAGGTAACTGACTCTGAGGCAGATTTTTGTGTCCAGAAAGTTTGTTGAGAACTTGCCTTCAGCTGAGCCCCTGTGAGAGAAGGCAGAAGTGGGACTGAGTCGAATAGGACACAGTGCAGTGCCCTCAAAGGCCTGGACTCGTACCGTGGGGAGAGGCGTGGCCTGCGGTGGTCCTTCAAGGTTGAGGGAGAGACTGACCTTCACCTTCATATACCATAAGTGACTTTTCCAGATGCAGTCAGAGGTTCCCCTTAACCTAGTCCCTGACTCGGCTTGCAAGGGCACAGCTAATGAGTGCAATGCGATTTTCGCCTCTGCAGCTGGTCCCAGGGGGAAAGGGACTGCTCCTGCTCCTCTCCCTGTCTCCTGGGCTCCATGTGCTTTAGGTGGCATTTCCTTCCTTCCTTGCTTTGCTTATCTGCAAACATGGGAGGCCTGGAGTGACAGGATGGAAACTGTAGCATAAAATTAAGTGGGCTTCTAGCAATGTCCCCTGGTGGAAATGCTCTCTCTCTGGAGCAAGAATTCCTAAATCTTCTGCATTTCAGCAAAATGGAAAAGAGAAATTCCCCCTCGTGGGTCCCTGAGTCTCCTGTGGAGTGAGGCCACTTCTGCTTCTACTCTTTGGTTCCTAAACCTGTATCTTGCGCCTGTTAAGGCCATAGCACTATATGTATATGCTGGTCAGTGATTTAGGGTGGCATCCCCTGCCTTTCCTTTGCAAAGAGTCCTCTACATGTTGATGTTTCATACTTTATACTATGACAGTGCTAAGAGCATGGAATATCCACATGCAAAAAAAAGAGCTGGGTAGCTACTTCAGACTACCTATGAATTGATTTAAAGTGGATCACAGGGGTTGGGCGCTTAGCCTAATGCCTAAAATGCCCATGTTCCAAAATGGAGTGCCTGGGTTCGAGTCCCAGCTCCAGCCCCCCATGCCAGCTTCCTGATAATGTAGATGTTGAGAAGCAGTGGAGACAGCTCAACTGATTGGGTTCCTGCCACCCACGTGGGAGACCTGGGTTGTGTTCCCTCTGTTGGTTCTTGCCCTAGCCCCAACCCCACTGTTGCATGCTTTGGGGAATGAACTAATAGATGGGAGCTCTCTGTCTCTGTCTCTTACCTTACGTTTCTACTTCACAAATTGCAAAAATAACTCAAATGTATAATTTTAGCTGGTAAAAATAAAAACTTTTAGAAGAAAATATAAATCTTCATGATCTTGGATTAGGCAATGGTTTCTTAATATAGCAATAAAACCTTAAGTGACAAAGAAAAATTTAGATAAATTGTGCTTCAAAGTATGTTATTTAGAAGTAAAAAGATGTCCCCCAGCAAAGGACAAAATATTTGTAAAATCGTATGCCTGATAAAGGTGTTGAATCCAGAATAGAAAAGAACTCTTAAAATACAAAAGGAAAAACAACTGACCTAATAAAATAGAGGCAAAGGACTTGAGTAGATGGTTCTCTGAAGAACACATACAGATAGCAGATAAGGACATGAAATCCCACATCCACATCATTAGCCGATAGAGACATGCCAGTCAGCCACAGTGGGATGCATTTTACATTCACTAGGGTCACTGAAATTTTCAAAAGGTAAATAAATGTTGGCAAGGATAAAGAGAAATGGACACTTTCATGCATTGCTGATGGGATCATAGAATGATAAATAGTTCAGTACTCCCTGCAATTGTGAACTATAGCTGTACCATGGGATCCAGCAATTGTACTCCTAGGTTTGTACCAAAGGGAAATGAAAACAGAATCCACACAAGGACTTCATGGTAACATTATTTATAAGAGCTAAAAAGAAGAAATGACCCAAATATCTATCAACTGATAAATGGATAAGCAAAATGTGATATATCCATGTGATGGAATATTACTCAGCCATAGAAAGAAATTTACCAGTTCTTCAAGAATGTACCTTGAGAAGATTGTACACTAAGTGAGAGAAACCAGACACAGAAAAATCAATACTTCCTGTTTCTGTGTGTATGAAATGCTCATTATAGGCAAATCCATAGAGACAGAAAGTAGATTAATGGTTGCTGGGCACCGTAGAGGGAGCAGAGAATAGATGAGACTACTATTAGGTACGGGATTTCCTTTTGGAGTGATGAAAATATTCTTAGATAGGGAGGATGATGATGACAGGGCTCTGTGACCATACTAAAATCCTTGACATTTTACACTTAACAAGGGTTGTGTTTATTGTAAGTAAGTGGTAGCTCAGGATTCTATGTCTCAATGAAGTGTTTATTTAAAAAAGTGTCAAATATCAAAAGAATCAGAAAGCAAGAAAAGGAGCTGAATTTCTGATGAAGAACTGTTATCCTAGATGTACCAAGAACTCTTACATCTCAACAAAAGAAAATGAACAGCCTCACTAAAAATGAGCAAAAGACACAAACAGACACCTTGCCAAAGAAGATACGGAGATTGCAAACAAGCCTATGAAAAGATGCTGTACATCATATGCCATGAGGGAATGGCAGATTAAAACAACAGTGAGATATCACTGCACGCTTAGGCCACGTCCAGAACACTGACAGCACCAAATGCTACCCAGGCTGTGGAACAACAGACACTTTCATTCACTGCTGATGCAAATGCAAAATGGGACAGCCACTTAGAAAGACAGTTTGGCAATTTCTTACAAAACTAAACATACTCTTCCCATGAAAATCAGCAGCTACATTGCTTGGTATTTAAGCAGGGATTTGGAAACAGGTTCACACAGAAACCTGCTTGTAGACATTTATAGTAGCTTTATACTTTTTTAAAAAAGATTTTATTTATTTGAGATGTAAAGTTACAAACAGAAAGGTAGGGACAGAGAGAAAAGGTCTTCCATCCACTGATTCACTCCCCAAATGGCTGCAATGGCCAGAGCTGAACTGATCTGAAGCCAGGAGCCAGGAGCTTCTTCCAGGTCCCACATGGGTGCGGGGACCCAAACACTTGGGCCATCTTCTACTGCCCTCCCAGGCCATAAGCAGAGAGCTGGACTGGAAGAGGAGCAACTAGGGCACAAACCGGCACACAGACAGGATTCTGGCACCACAGGTGAAGGTTTAGTGTACTATGCCACAGCACTGGTCCCATTGGCTTTATACTTAATTGCCAGAACTTGGTAGCAACCAAAATGCCCTGCAGTAGGTAAATGGATAAATTATTGTGCAATGAAACAATGCAGTTGTATTTAGCACTAAAAAGCAAAATGTTATCAGGCCATGAAAAGAGATGGAGAAGGAGCTGGCACAGTGGATTAAGCCTCCTCTTCCAATGCTGGCATTCCATGTCCAAGTGCTGGTTCCAGGCTTGCTGCTCTGCTTCCAATCCAAATTCCTCCTAATGTGCCTGGGAATGCAGCCCATAATGGCCAAGCACTTGGGCTCTTGCTGCCTACATGGGAGATCAGGATGAGGCTTATGCCATGCCAAGCCCCCAACCATTTGGGAAGTGAACACGTGTGGAAAAAACACTCACTGTTTTTGATTTGCATGTCAAATAAATAAATAAATACATTTTTTAAAAAAGAGATGAATATATCACTACATTCTTAGAATAAACCATGAACTATATTGGATGTATTCTCTTTCTATTAATATCCTATTTACATGAAAAAAATAAAGTATTGGGGGCAAAAAAGAAATGGAAGAAATGCAAATGTGTGCTAGTAAGTGAAATACGCCAATCAGAAAAGATAGCTTGCTGTATCTGACTATGTGAGAGTCTGGAAGTGGAGATAATGAAAGGGTGAGTAGTTGAAAGTGGCTTGGGGGAGGGAGGACTGAGTAAGTGAAGCCCATGCTTGTTGGGGCAATGAAGCTTTCTGTGAGATGCTTTAAAAGTGCACCTGTGTCCTCATGTGCTTGTCCGCACCTGTGGAAGCTGCACATCATGATGGACCTTGAGTGATCATGAGTTATCAGTGTAGGCTCCACTGTGATCAGTGGCCCATCTGATAGGGCTGCACATGGCAGGGGAGGCTGTGTGTGGGGCTGGGATAGGTGCTATAGAACTCCATACTTTCCCCCCCTCTGTTTTGCTGGGAACCTAACATTTCCCTAAAAAAAATAGTCTATTTTTCAAAGTTGGCCGTTATCCTTCTTTTTCAGACTGAGAGCGTGTGGGCAGTGTGGATGGTGACAAGATCAAGTGGAAACTGGGCCACTTGTAACCCCTCCATTGCTGTAAAGTGGGTTATTTGATCTGATGTGATCTTCTCATCTGAGGTCTTGTGGGAGGATTAAACAGTCTGGATGACTTAGATAGTTGTGCTAGCTAGGACTCGTGGGCAGGAAAGGCAAACTTCCATCTGGAATATGGAGCAGTTTCTGTCAAGATGAATGCCTACCCTTTCCAAGGTGGAAGGGGTCTTACGTAATGCACCTATTCACAAGGGGCTTGTTGGCTTCCCGAAGGGATCGACTGTACGTGGGGGCTGATCGTTGGTCTCTGGGTGGGCTGGTTTCAGAGCTTTGGTGAGTGAAGAAGCCATGCTTTGAGCCCTCTATCTGTGCTATTACTCCATTCATACCCACATTTGGCCTGTCCTCTGGTGCCTGGTAATCTTGGCTGTTGTTAACTGACCAAGCTCTTCTGCTTTACTTGGTCATTTGGTTCCTTCCCTCTTGCAAGTGCTTTCTGGTGGGTGTTGATTTGTGATACTACGATCGTCACACTTTATGCCTACTCCTGTGTTTCTGTTCATAGGGTAGGCTAACTAGTACTTGATCTCTGATGTACCAAGCTTTCTTTTAGACTCCTGACCACTACCCAAACAGCAACCCCTCCAACCTCCCCCATCTCGATTTTGCTTTCTATAGTTTCGGTTACCTGGGATCAGCTGTGGTCTGAAACTATTACATGGAAAGTTCCAGTTATTTTTTTTTTTTTTTGACAAAGTTAGACAGTGAGAGAGAGAGACAGAGAGAAAGGTCTTCCTTCTGTTGGTTTACCCCCACAAATGGCCGCTATGGCCAGCGTGCTGTGGCCGGCGCGCTTCGTGGATCTGAAGCCAGGAGCCAGGTGCTTTCTCCTGGTCTCCCATGCAGGTGCAGGGCCCAAGCACTTGGGCCATCCTCCACTGCCTTCCAGGGCCACAGCAGAGAGCTGGACTGGAAGAGGAGCAACCAGGACAGAATCCGGCGCCCTAACCGAGACTTGAACCCAGGGTGCCAGCGCCGCAGGAGGAGGATTAGCCAAGTGAGCCGTGGCGCTGGCCAGGAATTTCCAGTATTAAACAGTTCATTCTATGTTGTGCACCAGTGTAAGCAGCATGAAAATCTTGAACTGACCTTTTCCATCCCACAGGAGTTGTGAGTCCTGTCTTTGTGCAATGTACCCACAGTATATACTTTTTTATACTTAGTCACTTAGTAGCACTTAGTAGCATCTGTGTTATCAGATCCACTGTGGAGGTGTCACAGTGCTTGCATTCAGGTGACCTTTATTTTACTTAATAATGGCCCCAAAGTGCAAAAGTAGTGTTGCTGGCTGGCAGTTCAGCTATGCCAAGAAGAAGTTGTAAGGTGCTTCCTTTAAAGTGAAAAGTTGAAAGTATCATAAGGTATTTTGAAAGAGAAGCCATATTCATGTAACTTTTAGTACAGTGTATTTTTATAATTGTTCTGTTCTGTTATTGTTGTATTGCACCTGATTTATAGGCAAGTGTGTGTATGTGTATATATATTATATATATGCATATATACATATGTGTGAGAAAGCACAGTACATAGGTGTGGGCATTGTGTTGTAATAAGTTGACATGTCCCCTGAAATGCTCACTTCCCATACTGGAGTACTGGTTCAAGTCCTAGCTGCTCTGCTTCTTATCCAGCTCCCTGCTAATGTACTTAGAGGCAGTGGGTGATGGTCTACATACTTAGGTTCCTGCCACTCATGTGGGAGACCCAGATGTGCTCGCTCGCTCTCTCTCTCTCTGCCTTTCAAACAGATAAATATATACATCTTTAAAAATAAAACACAGGACATGTAGGGTTCAGTACTACTCAGAGTTTCAAGTATCCACTGAGGGTCTTGGACTTTGTCCTCTGTGGATAAGGGGAGATACTGTATTTTCCACCATCTTTGGTCCATATATTTTCTTACCTTGATCTACTTAACTTTTAACAGAAAATGGGAACCCTGCCCATTCTGGAGATTTCCATTCACTGCTATCTTTCAGTGGTACCTATGATTGAAGATGAGATGCAGGTGTAATTTTGGCTTGACCCCCCTCCACGTATATTGCTGGCCCAGCTCATGCCTCATCCCTGATACCATTTTCACATTGTGCTGGATTTTTTCCTGTGTCTGCCTGAAATTATTACGTGGTATGTCTAATTGAACTCAGGTATGAGAGGAAGTTCCGTTAAAATGGTCGTGTCAAGTCCATGACCAGATGTCTCTCCCAACCAGGGCTCAGTAGCCCTCCAAGAGCTCTTTTCCAAATGACGGATAATGCTCCACTGAAGATGATGTGTCCTTGCTCCAGGACCCTGTGGGCAGGGGCTGCGATTCTCCAGTGGACCTTGACAGAAATTCTACAATGCATTTAACCGCAACTAGCAGCTCTATAGCATCTTCCAGGTTGTTGGTTCTGTAAAGCCTGTTCTTGGGCTACTCAGCACTGACAAGCTTTGTGTCACCTGTAAAACAGGTCAAAGAAGTATTCACAAGGGAGAGGCATAATTTGTGGTAAGAGGTTTGACATGCAATGATTTGATCTTTACCTTGATGGGACAGTCCCAATGTGCCCCAGATCAGTGGACCCATTCAAACAAACAAACAAATAAAAACCAGAAGGCAAACCTTGGAATCTCCATAAGGTTGCTTCCCCCCTGTTGGAACACATGTATTATATCTGACCTCTCTTATACTTCCCATATCTTGTTCATTTGGTCTGCCTAACATGATGATGTTTGTTTAATGGACCATGCTGGTGCTCTGTAGAATGTCCACCTTGCCTAGGTCACTTGGGAGTATATTGCATTACTGGGTGGAGGAGTTACCGTACCCATCAGGCAAGGCCATTAATGAGTACTGTTGTCTATCATAAGTGAGTACCCTGAAAATGTAGGAAGCTCAGCAAGGATGAGGACTACATAATTTTAATGACCAATGATGATATTGTACACAAAAAGGAAATGGTCAGATATATGTGATCTTAGAGAAAAAGGTATGCAAAAATTCAAACTAAAATAGTAACAATTGGGATTCAGCCATATATTTAGAGAATAATCACTCTGACAAAGAAAGGTTTATTTTAGGAATATTAGAATAGTTTAATACTGTCATCACATGCAACAAATTAGTCAGGAAAAATCATATGACCATGTTGAATGCATACTGATAAGCATCTGATAAACTTCAGTTGCTATTTCCCATTTAATATTTAGATAAAATGGAAATAGAAAGGAATTAGACATAAGAAAGGCTATTTACCAAAAATGGTCAAAACTCACATGTATTTAACTATGTGCCACCCTCTAAGATTAAAATTAAGAAATAAATGAGGAAACCTTTGATTGCCATTATTTCTTTTTTTTTTTTTTTTTTTTTTTGACAGGCAGAGTGGACAGTGAGAGAGAGAGAGAGACAGGGAGAAAGGTCTTCCTTTTGCCGTTGGGTCACCCTCCAATGGTCTCTGCAGCCGGCGTGCTGTGGCTGGTGCACCATGCTGATCCTAAGGCAGGAGCCAGGTGCTTCCTCCTGGTCTCCCATGGGGTGCAAGACCCAAGTACTTGGGCCATCCTCCACTGCACTCCCAGACCACAGCAGAGAGCTGGCCTGGAAGAGGGGCAACCGGGACAGAATCTGGCGCCCCAACCGGGACTAGAACCCAGTGTGCCGGCGCCGCAGGTGGAGGATTAGCCTATTGAGCCGCGGTGCCGGCTGATTGCCATTATTTCTAAAAATATATTATACCCAGATCTTTATTGTTTAGTATAAGAATAGACAATTTGATATATTGTAGAAATATCTTAGAGTATGAGAATAAATACCAAAGATGCTATTTCAATTTCATGGTAAATGTTTAATAAGTAGTGTTGGTGCGAATGTTTACCTTTTTGGAGTAAAATAAATATGTGGCCCTTATAGTATTTATGCAAGTAAATTCTGTATTTACTAATACTTTAAATATGAACAAAATAAAATCTTAGAAGGACATTTAGGAGGCTAGATGTTTAAATTTAGAAGAAAATATTCTAAGGGTCACCACTCAGCAAATAATATAGACGTTTTCTAAGTAAAACTTAAAAGCTATTGTATAGAAAATATTAGGTCAAAGAAAATTACTGGAAAATATGTTGAGGAAAATTTGTAAAATGGGCAGTAGGCAAAGTGGTAATATACATTAAAGAGTTCTTACAAATTGCTATTTGTACCTCATTTTCACTATAAGCAGTTCAGTAGTTACATGAATAAAGAAACAAATAGACAATGCATAGAAGAATAAAACCAGTGAGTTATCTCATATGTAGGAAGGTGCTCAATTCATGTGAATCACAGCAAAAGTGAAAAAATGATGGTGCCCTCTTGCTGGATAGAAAAGCAAATGCTCTCTTTTAGTAGAGCAATATTGTATTTTCTACTCCAATTTTAAAATTATGTACTGTATATATTTTCATTTTTGGGAATCTAACCCCTATAAATGACAGTACAAATGCTGTATATATGTGTATGCATATTGCACAGAGCTGTCAAAATATTGGAAACCTTTGAACACATATTGATAGGTCTACTCATGGCATATACACAATCATTAAAGATGATGTGTTACAGCTCACCTGGCAAAATTTTCATCAAGTGTTGCTGAGTAAGATTAGCAAGATACAGAAAAAGTAATGGTTATACATTTTACAAATCACTGACAAACCCTCTATATAGGATTGTTTGTGAATATGTGTGCATGAACGTAGATACATATGTAAAATAAAAGTAAGCTAATAACAATAGGAGAAATTGTGGAATGACATAGTTAGCTTGTTAGCTTGTTAACCTGGAAGAAGTAGATGGCAATGACAGGGTTATATGTGCAGATGGAGGGTCAAGTGAAGTGGAAGAAAGAATTAAATCAACAAAAGAAGGACAGATTTTAACAAGAAGAAAATGAATTGAAATTTGAAATTATTTCTGATGCTTGTGAATGTGGATATTTGTTGACTGACTGCTTAAAATGTCAAGAAGTGAAACTACATCAAGATGAACTTTAAGTAAAAGTCCAATTACACCAAGAGTCAGTGGGGAAGAGCAGATTGGCTGCCCAGGTCAGTTTTGCCTTTGGAGATGGTACTGAAAGTGCAGGCTGCCAGCATCAGAATGTCCCTACTGATGCTGGTATCTAAATTGTTCCTTTATTTTTCTGAATGCTACCTGTTTGGCATTTTTTTTTTAATAGTAAGTCACACAATGGACACCACAAAAGTTACATTACTGGTTTTGTATCACTGAGTATCTGAGTATTACTAAGAAAGTAAGTTTCATATTTAAAGATCAGCTATTCTTTATTTTTTGTCTGAGAAAGCAAAATCAATCAAATCAAAACCTCATTCTTGAGAAGCAACAAATGATCTTCCACTTGACTTTAGTGAATTAATTGTCTAAATCACTTAAACTGTGGATGTATACCTGAAGTAATTATGGTGAATATAGAGGGGTATTGACTAAGGCTTTGGACATGGTGGAAGAATTTGAATCTGGTAAAACTGGCACCAAGTGGATTTAGAGTTATTATATTAAGAAGATGGGAAAATCCAAAAAGGTGGTTTTCATAGAATCTAAAGGCAAGAATATAAGTAGTCAAATAGTATAAATACCTTCAGAAAATTATTTTGACATGACTGAAAGCCTAAACTGGCATTCTATCAGCAGCTGGAAACATTTTTGTTCACTTCTTCTTTCTTTTAAAATTTATTTGTGGGGGAGGAGGGGAGAGAGGAGAGGAAGGAGAGGGGAGGGGAGGAGAGGGGAGGGCACGGGAGGGGAGAGAAGCCCTCCTAATTGCAGATTCACTTTCCAGATACCTGCAACAGCTGGGGCTGACACCAGGGAGCCAGAAACTCAATCCAGGTCTCCCACAGAGATGGCAGGACATCAGTCACTGGAGCCATCACCACTGCCTCCCAGGATCTGGGACAGTGAAATCAGGAGGCAGAGCCAGAGAAGGAATTTAGGCCCTCCGGTGTGGGCCACAGGCCCTGTCTTAATGGCTAGGCCTGACCTGCCTTCTTACCCCACTTTGAGACATTTTGAATTTAGCCTTC
The DNA here is from genome assembly GCF_964237555.1 of Oryctolagus cuniculus. Classification (NCBI taxonomy): domain Eukaryota; kingdom Metazoa; phylum Chordata; class Mammalia; order Lagomorpha; family Leporidae; genus Oryctolagus; species Oryctolagus cuniculus. Next base: position 74,559,826 of record NC_091441.1, read on the forward strand.
TGTTTAGAAATTTTATAAGCAAATAAAAGAGGTCCTACCTTGAGTTTGGAGTAACAGCTACAAGCACAAATTCCATCTCTTGGAACTTTGGTCATATTGTATGTGGTGTTTTGGAATGGTACAATGTTATAAAGATTGCTTGCTCTTTGCTTCAAATTTGTTCTTCAAGATTTCCTATTACTCCTCAATTTCACTGTTAAAAAGTAGCAGCGGCTGGCGCCGCGGCTCACTAGGCTAATCCTCCGCCTTGCAGCGCCAGCACACCAGGTTCTAGTCCCAGTTGGGGCGCCGGATTCTGTCCCGGTTGCCCCTCTTCCAGTCCAGCTCTCTGCTGTGGTCTGGGAGTGCAGTGGAGGATGGCCCAAGTGCTTGGGTCTTGCACCCCATGGGAGACCAGGAGAAGCACCTGGCTCCTGGCTTCGGATCGGCGCAGTGCGCTGGCTGCGGCAGCCATTGGAGGGTGAACCAACGGCAAAAAGGAAGACCTTTCTCTCTCTCTCTCACACTGTCCACTCTGCCTGTCAAAAAAAAAAAAAAAAAAGTAGCAGCAAGATTCACTGGGATACATGTGTAAAGTGTAGATTGTTTCATTTCACACTGATATTCCCACCCTGCCAATTCAAGGGTGGAGGAGGGTGCTATGTAATGGCCTTTTAAAATAAGCAAAAGGATGATTAAAGAGACAGGTCAAGCCATATCTTCCTAGAAGTACTCATACAGTTTTTGTTTTGTAGTAGAAGATTTTTTGTATTCAGGACTCTAGAAAGTTTGTTCAGCATTTGTAAATAGCAGATTTTTTAAGTAAAGTGAAGATATTTATACATCATTAAATCTTCTAAGGTTGTGAAACTGGGGTCTAAGACATGACAAGCATAATGTTGTGACATATGTTCAGTGAAGAGTTGAACAATGTAATCTGAAAATGGATATAGGCCCTTCTAAACTTCAAAGTTTCCCAAAGTCAGGCATGTGGTATTCTTGAGCTGTTCAACGTACAATGTTAGATTGCAAGGTCATGAGTTCATATCATAATTTATTGAGAATAGATTCTAATAACACCTATCCCCTTTCAATGCCAGCTTGACCTCCCATGTCAGTTTCCCCAATTCATTTTCTGCCTTGTGGCCTGTGATCAATATAGAAAAATCAGTGTGTTCTTTCTGATTCTTGCACTCCTGGAGTATCTGATTAATTTAGCCTCAATGACCCTACAGATTACTCTATAGCAAATTGAAAATTCAACTTGAACTTACTGGTATAATAAGATTAAAAAAAAAAAGTGAGACACCAGCGTGGTGGCATAGAAATGAAACCTAAGCTTGCAATGTTGCTGGCATCCTGTATCAGAGTGCTGTTTGGCATCCCAGCTGCTCTGCTTCTGATCCAACTCCCTGCTAATACACCTGGGAAGGCGGTGCAAGATTGCCCAAAGTGCTTGGACCTCTGCAGCCCATGTGGGAGACCCACATAAGGGTTCCTGGCTCCTGCTTCATCCTGGCCCAGCCCTGGCTGTTGCAGCCATTTAGTGAGTGAAACAGCAGATAGAAACTGTCTCTGTCTCTCTGTCTCTCTCTCATGTGTTCACACTCTCTCTTTCTCACTCTGCCTTTCAAATAACAAATCTTAAAAAAATACAATCAAGAAGTCATTTTATTGTATGTTCTTCTAGCAATCTGTACTTGGCATTCTTTTAAACCAGCAAAAACTTATTAAGTTGAAGACTTGGTTAGATGGTAACCAGAGTTCATTTCCCATTCTGAGTTGTTCTGCCTGGTACTGACATTTCTGTGATCTCAGATTAGAAATACAGGGCCATGAAATCATGGCTAAGTAAACCATGATGCACATTCATATCTAACTTATTTCTGTTGTGTAGTAGCCATGGTGAATTTTTTTGGTGAGAGAGGACAGGTACAACTTAATATCTGTATATAAATTATGAGTGTTAAGAATATCTCTAAGTAAAATTAGAAAGTAATACTGATGGTCTGATATGATCTTCTGTATGATCTTCTACTCGATTGATTTATATCATCTTACATAGAAAATATTTCAGGGGCTGACGCTGTGGTGTAGTGAGTAAAAGCTACCATCTGCAGTGCTGGCGTCATTCCACATGGGTACTGGTTCCATTCCCGGCTGCTCCACTTCTGAGCCAGCTCTCTGCTATGACCTGGGAAAACAGTAGAAGGTGGCCCAAGACTTGGGCCCCTGTACCCACATGGGAGACCAGGAGAGAGCTCCTGACTCCTGGATTTGGAGCAGCACAACGCTGGCCGTTGCGGCCATCTGGGAGGTAAACCAGCAGATGGAAGACCTCTCTCTCTCTGCCTCTGACTCTTTATAACTCTGCCTTTAAAATAAATAAATATTTAAAAAGATTTTAGCTTATACACATTAATTCATATTTCCTAAGAATGCTTATGTTTATCTTCAGTTTGGGATCTCAGAGTATATTCTCACACCACTGTAGCACACTCTTTGTAAGAAAACAGTGACAAGTGTCAAAATCACACTTTGCTTGGAGCTTGGTTAGGTTGTGTTTGAGATATCTCAGAACATCTGCTCCCACCAGAGGTGAAGACTCCCCAGAAGTATATTATATGCTAATTTTAAGCCTTATTTTATGGTCCCATTGTCTTCTTAAATGCTTGTATTGCCCCCCCCCCCTTTTCCTAATTGTTTACTTTACCACTCTTCCAAATATTCTGTGTATTTTCTGCCTGTTGGCTACTTGGAAACTTTGCACATTGTGTTTTAACTAGCAGATAAATCAGAACAATAGTCTTCCTTATTCCTGAAATAAGAAAAAGTGAAAGCTTGTCCTTTCACTAAGTCCTCTTTACATTATAAAGAACAGATAATAAGGGAGCTTTTTCAGTTGTGAAAGTAGAAAGGAATAAATAGGAAGAAAATGTGTGAATCTTTTGAAGATTATTTAAACAGAAGATGTGAAGGACACATTTACACTGCTAGTTATAGTCAGAACTGTGTGATTGTGGCCAGTCACACCAGATTGAAAAATTCCATGGCTGATCCATCATGAACTCTGATGCCCGCCACTTTGTGTGCAGTCTCAGCTGAGTAGTTATGATCACGCTGGCAGTGACTCTACCTCAGTTTATCAGTTGCGTCTGTCCACTCACCTGTTGAAGAACATTACTTTGTTTTGTGTTTGGCTATTTCCTGTGGTGCTACTATGTCATTTTTGTGCATGTTGAATGGTGTGCAAGACTAAGATTTTCCCTAGTGTGTGTGTATTTCTATATGTACATGATGGGATTTCAGAAAGTTCTCTGGAAACTGGAATTAAAGCACACATTTATTTTGTTGTAAAATTTTAATGTATTATTTGAAAGGCAGAGAAATAGAGATAGAGAGAGACACACACAAGGAGAGACCGAGCTATTTCATCTGCTGGTTTGCTCCCCAAATGTTTGCAACAACAAGAACTACACCAGGCCAAAGGCAAGAGCTGGGAACTCAATTCAGGTCTCCCAAGTGGATGGCAAGGGCCAACCTGTATCAGCCATCACCTGCTGTCTCGCAAGGTGCACATTAGTAGATAGCTGGAATTCAGAGCAGAGCCAAGGCTCAAACCCAGATTGTCTGCTATGGGATGCAGGCATTCCAAGCAGCACCCTCACCACTCTACCAAAGCCTTTTTTCTTTGTGCAAAAAACCAAAATTGGGATCTTTACATGGTTTTTCATAATGTGTCTATTCCATGAACTTTTTGAAGCTTCAACATAGATGTGGACAAAATGAATGGAAAATGTACTTTATGAAAAAACTATGCGTGAATCTTTAAAGTTTTTGAGCCAAAATAATTTTTTTTAAATTCTGTTTTCCCTGTGAACCTTTGAAGTTCCCTTGGAGATCCTGGAGAGGAACTTGACTACCTGCAGCATTCTGGAATGATGGCACCTTGTTGTTGTAGGTGTTTAGTACAATTTTAGGTTCCTACAGTCAGATGATGGGAGCTCTTTTTGTTTTACTGGCTTAGCAACATCTGATTTTATCTAAGATTTTCATTTCTTCCAGTAGTTTTACCTAGATTATGAGACTTTTTAGTTACATTTGCCATTCTCTTTGGCTTTCTGTGTTTAACACGATGGATTTGTAAATTGTAAATATTTTTAGTAATAATAGGCATATCATCCTTGCATGCATGAGCATATGAAATAGAATAAATGAGTGCCTCATTACTATTGCTGGATTAAATGGGACCACTTAGGTCTTTCATTTTTTCTTTTCATACTTTGACTCAGTGATTAATATATAATTTGGATACAGAGAAACAGAAGAGAGACTTTGCCAGATGGGAGGCATTATAGAGAGAGAGGGGGAAAGAACTTTGGGAATCTTCTGTTGTATCACGTAATTAGCCATGTGCAAACTGTTTAATTTCCCAAATTCAATTCCTTATCTGAAAATTGGTGTAAGAGTGGTGCCTGCACTGTTAGTGTGGAGATCACATGATTAATCCACATAAAGCAGTTTGTTGAGAGAGCCCAGTGTGTAGGACATGCTCAGCACACTTGAGTGACAGTGTTAAGTTGCTTACCTCTGCATGGAGAAACAGGAAATAACAATGCAGAAAACACATGCTAAGTGCCAAAGTCAGCCCAGGACATCGTTCATAAGCAAGCCGATGTACATTTTTATTTCTATGGTAAGGCTAGAATTATTAATGGCTAAGCACTATGCAAAGCTGATCCTTGAAACATGAGAATCTAAAACTACTCCTTATTGTCTATGCACGCGTCTTCACAGTCTCCCATCACTGTCATTGAAAGACAGATGAAGGGGAATCCATAAAGAAAATCTCTGAAAAGTGTTTACCCACAGACAGAGATCCAAGTGGAACTGCGATGTTTGTTCGTGGGCAGCCTTCTGTTTCAGATGTGTACTTCTCCGGCTATGGATGGCCGCCAGCCCTTGAAGAGGGGCGTGTTTTGCTAACGAGGCACTTTTCTCGTTCTTCGAAGCATTGTCCCCTGGAGAGGTAACCTTGCAGAAGCCAAGCTTCTGTAATAGAATGTGCTGCATGGCAGGTCATGCAGGTCTGGATTTGATGTGTGTGGCTCTGGAAGGCTCTCTGCCGGGTCACTCTGTCACCTCTTCAGCGCAAATGGAGCCCGCTCTCTGAACAAATCTAGTGTGGAAATGGGACAGGATGCCTATGTGTTTAGACTGTATTGAGAGACTTTTCATTGTGCCTACACTTTCCTTTTTTACCTACTCACTTGCGATATTAATTCGTTATCTACTCCCTTCATCCACTCCTCAGAGTCTTAAAGGAACGATTACACATCATTAAACTGAAATGTAAAAATAGGAAGAAATGATAACCAGTACTTAAGAAGCAGCACTAGAATTCCATGGTGCAAACATCTGTTGAGTAACCGTGTGATGATATTGAATTCCTTTTGTTGTTGTTGTTGTTTTCATTCTAGAAGGAACTAGTGTTCCCCAATAGTGAGGGGGGCCTAGGAGTACTCCAGGACATGGAGACCCAGTAGCTCCAGTGCTAAGATTCCCCAGGAGGGGACTCCAGGTCACTCATTCTTGGCTAGGTCCTGGTGAGCAAATTACTTTATTGCCCTAAACTTCGGTGGGAATGGTTGCGGCACCTCCACTAGGGGGCTCTTCAGGGAATTCACTGAGCTCAGAGCTGAGCACAAGATCATCAGTAAATGATAGAAATTACCATTAGCATTTGGCATTTAGCACTTCTAAAAGAAACATCTCTTACCACCAACATTCATTACTAAATACTTTTAATAAATTGAGTCCTGAAATTTCAAAGAGACAACATTGGCCCAAATGACACATTAAGTAGATGGGTGTCACTGGCACCATCCATCCTGTGCTACATAATGCCTTGATTTATGCTTAGGCCTATGTCCTGAGGAAGCTATGGACCGAGAGAAAAATGTCTTTGTGCATATTGAAATTAATGTGAGGTTTTCTTTTTAAACTAATAGAAGAGACCATTTGTGTCTTTCTTTATAAGGTGAAAAAAATCAAACAGACTATTTTTTAATGTTCCAATGGTGACACACCAAATGTTTTTGAAAGAGCGTGGTACTGCCCAGTCAGAATGGATCGCAGCTGGGTACAACTGACACAGCTGTGCTGTGTGCACCTGGGCCAAATGCGGGCCTAGAATGTGGTGAAGGTGGGCTGGGTTGTGGCTGCAAGTCTTCAGTAGGTTCCTAGCTCTTTGTTCCTGCTTCCTGTGGAAGCAGCTTAATTTTTGATTTTTTTTGCCTTATACTCTTACCTCTGGGAAGATAAACACGAACTCCTGAGGACTTGATTGTCCACACATCCTTTAAATCATAAATGATGGATGTTTTCAAAATGCCCAAATGATTCTAAGCATTATCTATTAAGATACACATGTTCCAATAAATAAGAGTATCTCCAAAATGAACATTAAACAGGCAAACTTTCATTGCCAGAAATCAGAATCCATCTTTTTGTTGTCCGGGAAAAGACATCTCAAAGCACTTGTTTTGCTAAGAAAAATAATAGACCTTGGACCCTGCCTGTAATTGGGCTCAGGAGGAATGCATGGGGAGAGAATTTTAACTGAAGCTCAGCATTCTTGGCTTTCCTAGCTTGTGAGAAAACCTTAGCCACCCGGCTTTCAAACGGTAAAAAGGGTAGATTATGTAACCCAAATAAGGAACAACAGTGTGTTTCACAAACAGTTACTAATTAATCTGCCCAGCATTCTTTTCACTAAGTCTCATCCCTTTCTATTTTTATAAAAATTTCTACTGATTGCTGTCATTAGGGGTTCAGCGGCAACCCAACAGCTTGGATGGCACAAGGAAGTATAAAAGGGCATACCTCAAAAAGATAGTGGGAAATGGAATTAAAAGATACATTAATTTCGGTGCATAGATTTTTTGAATTGATGCATATGGGGTGGGGTCTTCCAAAAGTTCATAGAAAATGCATTCTATGAAAAAGTCTTGCACAAATTTCAAAATATTTTGCATCAAAACAAATTACATTTTAATTTCATCTTCTATGAACTTTTTGAAGCCCTGTCATACATCTGATACTGAACTTTGATTTCTTTGTTGTTGTTAAGGGAAATTCTAATTCTGCTTGCCCAGCTGCCCTGTCATACTCCCCAGAGTCTCTGCAGAGCTTAGGAGTTGTGCAGTAGCAGCTTAAAAGCAGGCTGACGGGGTGTTCATCGTCTTGGTGGTCTCTCTCGGACTGCCCTTCCCGGCCTGTGGGTTTTGGGATCTCTCAGGAGCCTCTGTTCTAAGGAGCTCCAGGAAACCTCTTTCTCTTTAGATTTTGCCACTCCCCTCCAACACCCCCAGCCTTGGGAAGCATCTTTGTAGTCTTGAAGGAAATTCTTCCTTCTCTTTTAATGGTTTCCTGCTGAGGCTTCTGTTGAATTTTCTCAGTGGATTTTTGGAAGCTATTTGTGCTTTTGGAAGCAGCTCATCTGGGGCACCACTAGAAGTTACCATCCCTCCTGCCTCAGCCCTGCTTCCTGAGGCCAGGAACTGCAAAGAAAGCCATAGAGACAGGCTCGGGGAAGATCAACACCGGTTAAAATGGCCACATGGCCACAGAGGGGAAGACACCTTCAGCTTCCTCACTGACAGTTGGAATCAGAATCTGGAAGGCTGACGGATCTTAGCCTGTGGTTCCCCAGTGCACCGGGGATCCTGCAGCAGAATCACTTGGGGGAGTTGTATTGTTTTATTTTTTTCTTTTCTTTTTTTAAAAATACAAATTCTGGGCCTGGTGCCTGGAAATGATGATTCAGTGGACCAGGGGATCTGTGTTTTTGCATAGCTCCCCCAGATGGTGTGATAAGGAGCCAAATATGGCAACTACTGCCCTAAATCTGATGCTCATTAATTCAGCACATATTGTTTTGGTGTCTATTGTGGGCTGGGCACCGTGATAAGCTTTTGGGCACACAGCACGGATGCACCAGGAAATGGCCAGGCTGCTAGTGAGCGCAGTGGGGCTTGTCTTTATTTAAGGAACAGTCTCTTAATAGTTTCCAGTTATTGTTGTTCTGTTGCTTTTACCCTAGAAGAGGGTACAGGCAGAGGCATCAAAATCCTGGCCTGCAGAACACATCTTGTCCACAGGCAAGTTTTATTAGACCAGTCCTGTGTGGAAGAATTAATGGAGTTTCCAATGTGGGGAAAAAAAAAAAAAAAACATGATGGTTTAACCACTATTGCTAAAACCTGAGATGCAGCTGCCCCTTTTCCCTAGCACATACCTCAGAAGCCATGTGCTGTCCATGCATGGCCCTCAACTTACCAGGCCTGCCTGATTCTTTAATATCCTCAGGTTCTGAGTGTATTGGGAAATTTGGAATATGTGCTCATGAAAACTTAAACTTGTTTCTGTTATTCAGAAATATGAAGGCCTAGAGAAGAGAGCTTGGTCTGATTCCACAAAATAAAGCATATGTTCAAATACCCACATAGCAATCCTTTATCTGAGGTCCCAGAGAAGCAAGAAGCAAGCCGAGTCTATGCCCTGAACAAACTGGGAATCACAAAACCCGTTCCTGGAGGACATTTATTGTAAATGTATTGATCCAGGCAGAGGGCTGGGTGCCGAAAGATCAGCGCAGGTGTTCAGGATTGGACTGTTACCTCCAAATCTGTGTTAGTTTTGTTTTTTTTTTTTTAAGTTCAATTCCATCCACCAGATCAGTCTTAGGATGTGAGAAAATTAAGCTGCATAGATAACTTCAATGTGAGTTGACCTCCATGTTTTAAGTCACAGTTCTGCCTCAGAGTCTTTGGTAAGGTCCTCGAAGTCTTCCTGCCAGTGGTTCCCCAGGCTCCCCTAATATTTTACATATGGTCTGCACAAGCAGTGTTACTATTCTGCAGTCACGAGGGGTCTTCCTGGGGTCTGCAGCAGCCTGGGGGACACAGGGCTGAGCGGCCTCCAGTCAGCCCTAGTGTTGGGGACTTTCTACATCATTGTTGTAGTCTTTGTTCATACATACAAGCTCATCTGGGGATGACAGAGAACACTTCTTTGAATAAAATATAATACAATGGAATACTTTCTTTTTTTTCCTTAAATTTTTACAATAATATACTTTCAGTTAGTTTTATAATTATAAGCTTAACCCTCCACTAAGTAAAGAATTCAACAAATATTAAGAAGAAAGGAAAAAATACTGTTCCTCAACAAATAGAGACAAGACTATAAACAATAATCAAATCGCAAAATAACAATATTGCTCATATATATTGCATTTTTGGGTACTCTGTTAGTTACCACAGAACAGGGAATACATGATATTTGTCTTTGGGGGACTGGCTTATTTCACTAACAGTAATGGTTTTCAGTTGCATCTATTTTGTTGTGAAAGACAGGATTTCATTCTTTTTTAAGGCTGTAAATATACCACATTTTCTTTATCCAGTTATAAGTTGATGTACACTGTTATTGATTCTGTACCTTAGCTATTGTTAATTGAGTTGCAATAAATATGGGGGTACAAATGCCTCATATGCTTATTTCATTCTGTTTGGATAAATTCCCAGGAGGGGGATGGCTGGGTCATGTGATAGATCTGTTTTTAGATTTCTGAGGAATCTCCATGCTGTCTTCTACAAAGGCAATACTAGACAACATTGCCACCAACAATAGATTAAAGTACCCTTTTTCTCACATCCTTGCCAGCATTTATTGTTTTTTCACTTCTGTATGACAGCCATTTTAATTGGGTTGAAATGAAACCTCATAATGGTTTTGATTTGCAATTTCCTGATGGCTAGAGATCCTGAGCATTATTCCATTTGTCAGTTGGCCAATCTAATTTCCCCATTTGGAAAATGCCTGTTCAAGTCCTTTGCCCATTTCTTAGCTGGATTTCTGGTTTTTTTGTTGTTGAGTTTTTTGAACTCTTTATAGATTCTGGATATTAATCCTGTGTCATAGTTTGCAAGTATTTTCTCACATTCTGACAGTTCCCTCATTAATTTGTTTGGGCATTTCATTTGCAGTGCAGAAGTTTATTAGCTTGATGAAAACCCAGTTTTCTTTCTCTCTTTCTTCCTTTCTTTCTCCTTCTCTCTCTCTCTCTTTCTTTCTGTGTTACTTGGGCCAATTATCTTTCAGTTTCATTTTTTTTGAAGAAAACAGCTTTTCATTTCACTGAACATTTGTATTGTTTTTTGGTTTCAATTTTGTTTATTTGTTCTCTAATTTTAATTATTTCTTTATTTCTTTCCTCCTACCAATATTGGAGTTGATATATCATTTATTTGGAGCCTTTCCAATTTCTTGATGTAGACACTTAACTGCTCTAAACTCCCCTCTTAACACTGTTTTCACTGTATCTGATAAATTTTGATATATTGTATTATCATCTTCATTCATTTCCAAGAATATTTTTTATTTCCATTTTGATATCTTCTGTGACCAACTGCTCATTCAGGAGCATGTTGTTTAATCTCCATGTGTTTGCATATTTTCTAGAGATTGCTAAATTGTTAATTTACAACTTCATTCCATTGTGGACAGAAAAGATGCGTTGTATGATTTCACTTTTTTTTAATTTGCTGAGATTTGCATTATGGCTAGTATATGGTCTATCCTAGAAAAGGTTCCATGCACTGATGCATAGAATGTGTATTCTTCAACTGTTGAATGAAAGGTTTTGTAGATATCAGTTAGGTCCATTTGGTCCATCATGTAGATTAGCTCTGTTGTTTCTTTGTTGAATTTCTGTCTAGTTGATTTGTCCATTGTCCATTGTTGAAGTCCACTTTTATTACTGTATTGGAGTTTGTGTTTTCCTTTAGATCCATTAGTATTTGTTTTTAAATAGCCAAGAGCCCTGGCACTGGATGCATATATATTTATTATAGTTACATATTCCTTTTGAATTGATCCATTAATCATTTCATTGCCCTTATTTGTCTCTTTTAGCAATTTTTATGTTAAAATCTATTTAGTCTGCTTAGCATGGGTATCTTTTTCCATACTTTCACTTTCAGTCTGCATCTGTCTTTCTTGGTGAGTTGTGTTTCAATTAGGCAGCAAATAGATGCATCTTATATTTTAATCCATTCTGCAAGTCTGTATTTTTTAACTGGAAAATTTGGGCCATTTACATTTAAGGTTATTATTGATAACTAATGACTTGTTCCTACCATTTTCCCATAAATATTCTGGTTGTTTGATTTGTATTTCCTTTGTACTATTACTAGGAGAATTTCTGCCTTCATATTATTTCATAATGATAAGAATTGGTTTCTGTTCTCTGTGTAGCACATCCTTAAGAATGATTTGTAAGGATGGACAAATGGTAACAAATTTTTTCCATTTATTTTTGTTTTTGAAGATGTTTATTTCACCTTCATTCGTACATGAGAGGTTTGCTGGGTACAGTATTCTGGGTTGTTAGTTTCTTTCTTTAATGGCTTGGACTATGACTCTCCATTCTTTCCTAGGTTATAGGATTTCTGATGAGAAATCACTTGTCTGTCTAATTAGAGATCTTCTGAAGCTAATATGGCATTTCTCTAGTTTACATTTTGGTACCTTTTCCTGAGATATTTACTGTTGAAAATTTGACTGTAGTGTGTAGTAGTGAAGATTTTTTCTGATCGTGTCAATTAGGAGTTTTGTGTGCTTCCTATACTTGGATGTCCCTTTCTTTCTTCAAATTTAGGGAAATTCTCTGCTGTTATTTCACTGAATAGGGCTTCTATTTAATTCTCTCTTCCCATGCCTTCAGGAACTCCCAAGACACAGTATGTTTGGTTATTTGATAGTATCCCATAAATCTTGAACACTATTTTTGGTTTTTCTTCTCCTTCTTCTCCTCCTCTTTTTTTCTGTTTCCAAGGATTTGTCTGCTAGCTTGGATATTCTTTCTCCTGCCCCACCAAGTTTTTGTTGAGGCCTTCCATTGTGTTCTCTATTTGACATGTTGAAATCCTCATTTCTAATATTTCAGTTTGATTTCTCTTCAATGTCTCAATCTCTTAGCAAAATTTTTTGTCCATATGGTGTATGGCTTTCTTTATCTCATGAATTTGTTGCTTTGTGTTTCTGAGTAATTTTATCATTCTTTTGAACTCATTTCCAGGCATTAAATCAATCTCTTTGTGCTTACATGGTAACATTGAAGTGTTGTTGTGCTTCTTTTGGGGAGCCGTGTTATCTTCTCTTTTTTTAAAAAAGATTTATTTATTTATTTGAAAGTCAGAGTTACACAGAGAGAGAAGGAGAGGCAGAGAGGGAGCAGAGTTCTTCCATCCACTGGTTCTCTCCCCAATTGACTGCAACGGCCTGAGCTGTGCCGATCCGAAGCCAGGAGCCAGGAGCTTCTTCCGGATCTCCCACATGGGTGCGGGGGCCCAAGGACTTGGGCCATCTTCCACTGCCTTCCCAGGCCATGGCAGGGAGCTGGATCGGAAATGGAGCACCTAGGACTTGAACCAGCACCCATATGGAATGCCGGCAGTAAAACTGCAGGGGGCAGTTTTACCCGCTATGCCACAGAAACGGCCCCATGTTGTCTTCTAATATTGAATTGTTGTGTTTCTTTTGAGGAATCATGGTGTCTTCCTTGTTCTTGTTTCTTTTATTTCTGTATTTATTTTTAGGCATTTGTTGAAACACTTCTTGATTTTCTCCCCTTACGGAATTTACTTTTGAACTGTGCCTCTGTGACTTAGTAGAGTATCTGTTCCTTCAGTGGATATCCAGTGGCATGCATATGCATACTGGGTGGGGCCAGGAATCTGTGGTCAGTGCTCACAGGTCGGGTGAAAATCCAGGGTAACACTGAAGTTGGGTGTGGCAGATCTCTTCTTTTGTCAGCAGAGGTAAGAGTATGATCACCCCTTTTGGTATAATCACACCCTCACCTCCTGTCTTCCAAGGTGATCAATGCCCAGTGTTAGCCTATAGTGGATACAGCACTCACCTGTACTGCCACATGAACCACACAAAGGATCTGTGCAGCCTCAGTTTGAGTGCAGAGCCTTCTCCAGTGCCCCACCTCAGGCAGTCATGGGGCTCTGAGTCTCTGACGCCAGACACAGTGATTGCCCAGAGAACCAGCTATGCCATGTGCCCTGTCGCGCAGTCGCGGAATTCCCGCAGTCACAGCTTGCAAGCCTCCCATTCACGGGGTACAAAGGATCTACTCTCGGCCCTGCAAGCCTGCCCTGTCCGTGGAGAGAGCAGAGACTTTCCCAGCGTCATTTCCCTGTGGGTACATTGCCTTGGCAGTTTGAGGATATGATAGGTCCTATGTGGGGGTGCAGCCCCCTGCCAACCATCCCAACCAGGCTCCAAGTCAGTGGGGAACATGGATTTTTCCTCTTGCAGAATCCCCTGGTTATGCATGTGTGTGAGCCACCGCAGCCTCTCATGGCATCAAGATGATTCTTTCTCCTCCCTAGTTGCCTGATGCCCGTATGGAGGGATAGGGAGAAAGAAATGTGCTTTTCCTTCACTGGATTAGGTCGGTATCCTGCCCCTTCTCCAAGGCCCCAGGCATGCTTCATAGTCAGTGTGATCCTGCAGTATCACCACTGGCACAGGCTGTGCTTGTCTGCTCTCACCTTGCTATTGGAAACTGGCGTCTCCTCCAGGCTCTGGCTGCAGCAGTTCTGGGGGGTGTTCCTGCTTGCTGCTGCATGTCTGCTCTTTCCAGCCTGCTGCACGGTTTCCCTCTTCTTTCGGTAGACTTCTCTCCAACTCTCCTCTGGGAGTGCACTTCCTCTGGCTTTTCTGCTGTCTTCCTCCAGTGAAAACCAGCATGGTTTTCCCTATTCAGCCATCTTGGAAGTCTCAAGTACTTTCTACCTAAGAGAGATTTTCTTCTTTGAAAAGTGAGGGAGATGTAGGAAGGTATCTTAAAAAGTTCATAGAAAGTAGAATTGAAGTATAAATTTATTATTGTGCAACAGTTTTTAGATCTATGCATATATCAGATCTTCAAAAAGTTTCTTAGAAGTGTTTATCATGAAAATGTTATGCATGGATTTCATTATTTGTTGCACCACAATAAACTTGTCTTTTAACTCCTGTTTCCATGAACTTAAGGAGTGCCCTTAGTGTCTCTCCCATACTGTTATACTTCCCTCAATGAAAAGATAAACCAAAAAATTAAAGACCTACTCCTAATTAGAACAAAGTATTTAAGGGTTTCAAATATGCAGTGTTGCTTATTTCTCCAGGAGTAACAGAGTGATCAGTTATGTTTCCACGATTTTAGGTGGAAAAATTAATGTTGATTGTGGAGATCTCAAGATGGGCTACCTCTAGGTTGCGTACATACTTTTATTGATACAAAAGTTGTAGTCTTCATTTGTTGCTTGCTAATGTTAAAAAAAAATGGAGATCTCATAGAAAACTCTGGCTTTGCAGGGTCTTGGGAGAAATCAGCCTGTCTGGGAACCCTGGGCTTCCATTGCCTTGTGTAGACAGTTCCTGAAGCTGAGGCTAAGACGGAGGGACACACCACTCCTGTGCAGTATCCATTCCTCAGCCCATGAAGTTTTGTATTTGGCCTGTTGGGCTCATGTACATTCCATGTTCCATTCAGGCCATCAGTTTGTGCTTCCTGCACCTCCTCTTCCGTGTGTGTTTGTGTGTGTGTGTGTGTTTAAATATATCCTAATGAACTCTTTTTTTAAAAGATTTATTTATTTATTTGAAAGAGTTACACAGAGAGAGAAGGAGAGACAGAGAAGGAGAGAAAGAGGCCCTCCATCTGCTGGTTCACTCCACAGATGGCTGCAACGGCCAGAGCTGAGCCAATCTGAAGCCAGGAGCCAGGAGCTTCCTCTGGGTCTCCCACGCAGGTGCAGGGGTCCAAGGACTTGGGCCATCTTCTACTGCCTTCCCAGGCCATAGCAGAGAGCTGGATGGGAAGTGGAGCAGCCGGGACTCGAACCGGCACCCATATGGGATGCTGGCACTGCAGGCGGTGGCTTTACCCGCTCCGCCACAGCGCTGGCTCCTCCCCTTGTGTTTTATAAAAGGTTTCACGTGAAATACTGCTGGTTTATAGGAAAGCAAAGGGAGGCTCATGGCTGTGTGGAGGAGGCTTCAGGGTACTTCTGGAGTTGAGAGTGTGGGTCTAAAATATGCAAGCTGCTATCACAGTTTGCCCCAATTTAGGTTTACACTTCTGTGTTGATAGAGCAAATGTTTTATACACCTAGATACAGCCCCTAATAGGTGTGAATTCTAAGCAGATAGCTATTCATAGTCTTGCTTAGCATTTCCAAAATGTGTCAAAATCACTCCATTCACTGAGAGAAAGCAACATTGAAAAGCACAGTTAAACTAAACAAATGGATTAAAAAAAAAATGTGAGCACTCCTTGAGGAGTTAGTGTCTTTAAAGGAATTAGAGATCTATGTTTGAGTGCATACTTTAAAACTTTGATTTATCTCCAAAGGTACGAATTAGATTTAATTTCTCAGAAATGATAGCAGTAACTATCAAAACTTGAACACCAGAGAGATGACAAACATAGAATCATTATCTAACTTATTTTATTTCTATGATAAACAAATTATACATACACTTTTACTAGCCTTGTTTTACAGATGTACAGTTTGAGGACAAGGAAGTTTAAATAATTTGCCCAAGGCCATGGATAGTCATATGCATACATGTTCATGTAAAATCATATTTAATCTTAAATATCATGTTTAAAAATAGATCATTCTTCCTTTTAAGTATTTTAAGCAGCCTTTGACAACCACCCATGTTGAGAAAAGCAGTTATCTCAGGACTCAATGGGTTATACTTCTTAAGACCATTTTGCAAAGCAATACTAACCCTTATTAAATTCAATACATATTTATAGTTTGTAATCTATTTCAGTTTTCCAAAAACAATAGGGGAGGCAATTTCTAGTCCCCTAAATGGGACAAAACATACAGTTTGAGAACTACAAACTTAGAAGCTAGATGTGAGGAAAGCCGCACCTGCTGGATTGAGAATCAGGAGAGGAGACACTTGTTAAAATGAGGCCACAGAATAAGAGTGTTCACCTTTCAGAATAATTCATTGAGCCACAGATTTGTCCCTGTGTTCATGTTTTACTGTAGAATGGAGATATCATTGTTAAATTTTACAGCAAACCTACTCCCATAGTATTGCATATTAATAATTGTATAGCCAAGATTTGTACATCTTAATATGTGCAAGTTAGATCTGAAATTGGAAACTTACCAGATGTTGGTAGTGTCTTCTTTAGGACATAATTCGTGTTTGTATTTACGCAGCACTTAGACTCATGCCTGACATCCATTTAGTACTTACTCTTTACCTTTGTTGTCTACCTAGAACCCATTGTCTCTAAAATGTGCTTTGGGTGCCTGGGAGATAAAAGGATTTGCTAAAGTGCTGCGTTCCTTGCATATTTAATTACTAGTGTTGCTAAGTGTATCCAAGCATAGAGAATATTCATGTGGTACTTATGCACAGTCTAAGTGTGCTGCAGCCTGCGTAACTTGGGATTTAAGACTAAGGAAGCATTCTGAGCTCCTCATAGTGGACTGACTCCAGAAAGTCAAACCATAGTTTCCAAGTTAAATTACCAACGAATAGAAAAATACTACCACATGAGTACCAGATTTGCTGAGTGCCTGGTCCCTGGCCAGTTGCTTTGGTGCGTATGCGACATTAATCAGAAGCCAGAAAGGCCAGCCTGACAGTCCTCTAGGAAGACCCCCACCTCCCAGTCCTCCAAAAGGAAAAGGGCAGCCTGACGGTACTGCAGACAACGTTCCTACCGCCCAAGTCTGCTTCTCTGTTGTGGCCACTGAATAGTGGTGAATCACTTCTCTTCCTTCTCAGTGTGATTTTGATCACATACATGTGATTTGGGCTGAGGCAGCGTCATCGCTATGCAGATTAATTCTAGAAAGACTCTTCTCTAGAAAAACAGACCTTTTCCTTCCTGTATTTTGACTTTCCCTTGCACAAGAAACTTAAAAATAAGCAACTTAAAAATATCCATCCATGGCTGTCCGTTGACCTTCTGCCCATCTCTACCCATCATCTCAATATTGGTTATTCTAAAATATGGAAAGAAGAAAGCTGATTCTTGCTGTGGCCACTTGCTCCGTCTCTGTTCACTGCTATACCCCGGTGTGGCCACTGCTTCTCCAAATCTCTGCTAAAACTGGGCTTGATCATGCAGCCAAATACTTTTATTTTGCAAGATTAATATTCGGGGCTGGTGCTGTGGCGCAGAGGGTTAACACCCTGGCCTGAAACGATGGCATCCCATATGGGCGCTGGTTTGAGACCTGGCTGCTCCACTTCGGATCAAGCTCTCTGCTGTGGCATGGGAAGGCAGTAGAAGATGGCCCAAGTCCTTGAGCCCCTGCACCCATGTGGGAGACCTGGAAGAAGCTCCTGGCTCCTGGCTTCGGATTGGCGCGGCTCTGGCCATGGTAGCCATCTGGGGAGTGAACCATTGGATGGAAGACCTCTCTCTCTCTCTCTCTGCCTTTCCTCTCTCTCTGTATAGCTCTGACTTTCAAATAAATAAATAAATCTTTTAAAAAAATTAATATTCGTATGCTCTCTTGTTCACTCCTATTCCCCTCTCTCCTTTTGAAAATATTTTTATTGAGGTAAATTTACAAACCATAAAATTCACTGATACTACTATGTACAATCCAACAAATTGTAGTGAAAGTATAGAATAGAGCAGCCATGGCCCCATCTAATTTGAGGACGCTTCTGCCATCCTGGACAGAATCCCTGTGCCCATCTGTAGTCCCTCCCCACTCCCTCTCCCAGCCCTAGGCACTGCTCTTTTTATCTGTTCTCTGTCACTGCGTCTCAGAGCCAAACACCCTGCACCCTTAGCTTTCGTGTCACAGTGCACACCGTGTGGGAGGCCCTGCCCCTCTCAGAAAGTTCCTTTTCTGTCTTCTTCCTCTGCTGACTTCACACAGGGCCCGCCTCAGCCGTCTCCCTTTCCCAGTGCTTTGTGGGGTTTCTTTCACTCTCTGGAAGCCACCTACAGTCTGGCCGCTGCCCTGTGTTCTCCTGCTTATCTCTTCTCTTTTGTCCCATGCAAGCCCTCCTTTCTCTTTAAGGATTCCCTCAGAAGTCACCTATTCTTTGATGAGATTTGCGATTTCCTAACCACTGCTTGTCTTTGCTACATTAAGAAGCACAGCTTGAGGCTGGCTTTGTGGCACAGTGGGTTAAGCCTCCGCCTGCGATGCCAGCATAAGCGTGCCAGTTCAAGTCCCAGCTGCTCCACTTCCGATCCAGCTCCCTTCTGGTGGTCTGTCAAGGTAGCAGAAGATGACCCGAGTCCTTGGATCCTTGTACCCAGTGGGAGACCCAAGTGAAGCGCCAGGCTCCTGGCTTTGACCTGGTCCAGCCCCAGCTGTTGTTACCATTTGGGGAGTGAACCAACAGATGGCAGATCTCGCTCTCTCTCTGTAACTCTGGCTTTCAAATAAATAAAATAAATCTGAAAATAAAAACAAACCAACACAGTTCTTGAGATGTAACCCTAATGAAGTTTTATGATATGTCACTGCCCCCTTATATTCTTTCTGTGGAGTTCCTGTCTTCATTCCTGTCCTGCTCATGAATGAAAACCCAAGTAGCACCACCCGTTCTACTTCAGGTGATCCTTACATAGTTTGATGCTCCCATGGCACAGTACAGCTCAGCACTTCATTGAAATGTACAGCTAATATCCCTTCCTGAAGTCAGGCTGTGGCACAGGGTAGGTCTACAGTTAGAGGATGCTTTGGCCTCCCCCTAACTAGGTAATTCCAGTTCTGCTTAGTGTTTTGGAAGGAGAAGGAAGAAAGGAGACCAGCATGGCATATTAAAGCACCACTTGGAAAGCCTACCTCCTGTATCAGAGTGCCTGTTCACGTTCTGGCTGCTCTGCTTCTGACCCAACTTCCTGCTAATACATCTCGGGAAAGCACCAGATGGTGACCCAACTACTTGGGTCCCTGCCACCCACCCAGGAGACCTGGATAGTGTTCCTGGCTCCTGGGACGTGGGTATCCTAAGCAGTGGCTTAAAGTGCAGCACCACGATGTGTGCTCCAGACGCTAACTCATCTTGAGAGCTGGCTGTATTCAATGCTCAGTTCTAAGTACTGTGCATATACTATTCCAGTCCTGGCTGTTGCTGCCATCTGAGGAGTGCAACAGTGAGTGGAAGATCCATCTCTCTCTCTCTCTGCCTTTCAAATAAATGATAATTTTAAAAACACTTTAAAACGAGTAGTGAAAGTGGTTTAACTTTCTATTTGCTGTTCCTAAGAACACAGTTCTCACCAGATGTTTGCTTCCACTAGTTCTCATACATTTCCTCAGAACTATTCTGTGCAATTATACTTGTATATCTTTTATGTCTCTGCACAGAAACATGGCATATTTTACACATACTATAATGTACCTCACATCTGTAGCTTGGTATCTCTTTGAGAAATTTTTATTTAATCCCAGCAGAGTTGCAGCATACTTTCAAGTTCATACCTATTACAATGGGTCTTTTTAAAAGTTCATGAAAAATGTGTATCTTGAAAGTTGTCCATACATTTGAAAACTATTTTGCACCCCACACTGGTTAATTTCATTTTTTCATACACTTTTGGAAGGAACCTCCCATAGAGATGGGGCATTGCTGTGGTGCTCGTGATTAAAATGAAGCCGAAAGCCAGAGGCCAGCCCTTACTCTTTACAGAAGAGGCCACTAAAATGTCACGCTTTACCACTTATGTGACTGCCTTCAATCACCAATTACATTAACAGAGACCTTTAAAATATGTGAAATCTCTGCTTATACTTTGTGTTCCACTGATCTAATTGGGCATTCCATTTGATACTCATTACATGGAATAAAATGTTGAAAGGTACGTAGTTTCTACTCTGTTGGTTGCTTCTTTATTTGAAAAAATGGAGTTGGACAACGGAATGAGCATCGTGGGGTGTTATGAAGATTGAGTGGAATAATATATGCACAGTACTTAGAACTGAGCTTCAATTTATTGTGATCGTCCCAGTCCTTCTGTGAGTACAGTTCCCTCTGTTAGGAGCTGCTCTAGGCAACCAAAGAGCTCTGAACGTGTGCAGCAGCACTCTGTGTGTGATTGCCCAGGGCCCAGCTGCACCCTGCCGCCTCTCCTGCAACCACAGTGTTTTCTCAGTCTCGGCTCCCAGGGCTCTCAACATCAAGGAGTACCAGTGGGGCCACTCTGCCCCACTAGCCAGTCCTGTCCGCAGGGAGACTTAGTGTTCCCAGAGCTGTTGTCTGTGTGTGTTCCAGCCTGCTGGATCGAGTCCGGTCCTCCCAACCAGGTTTGATGTCAGTGGGGAACGCAGGTTTTTCTCTCTGGTGAGAGCTCTGGCTCATAGGTGTGCACAGTACCTGGCAGCTGCAGCCCTGCTTGCTTCACACCTGTGCTGGGCGTGTAGGAGAGTCCTGCAGGTGGCACTTCCCTTCCATAGGCATGGCTCCCACTCCCCTCCTGTTGCTGGGTGGGTGCAGCTGGCACGGTAGAGACTGCCTCCATCGGTAGCTCTTGAACTGCTGTCGTGGCCCCCGCCACCTGGGTGGAGGGAGACCCCAATAATTGCTGGGTGCGCACACGTGAACTTGAGCAGCTGCTATCTGCCTGTGTCCAAAAATGGCTCCAGCCCTCCCATTGCTGGCTGCAGGTCACTGTTGTAGCAGGGAGAAGGGGAGAGAGAGATGTCCCTACCCCCCTCCAACAATGAGCAGTCGCCCGGCTGTCCTGAGGGATCTGGCTGGACTCAAAAAGACACAGTTCACTAAGATCTCCGTCCTGCTGTATCAACGGTGGCACAGGCCTGCACAGTCCAATCTCACCTGGTTTGCCAGGGCAGGCACCTTCTTGCCCAGATCCAAGCTGCTGGGTCTTTTATTGTCTCGGTGCACGGTGCTGTGTGTCTGCACTTTCCGTACAAGTCCGGGCCAATTCTACTGCTTTCGCAGGATGTCCCACCACAGTTTCCCCTGCAGCTTTATACTGAGAGTGTACTTTTTCCACTTTTTTTATATTAAATTTGCCCAGCCTAATTCAGACCACCTTGTTACTATTCCACCATCTTGGAACCACAAAACTTTTTAAAGTTAATTGTTATTATAAGGGGTCTTCCTAAAGCTTATGGAACATGTGTATTATGTTAAAATTTGCATGAATTCAAAAATTTTGGTGCCAAAATAATTTTTTTTTACTTATTTGAAAGGCAGTGTTACAGAGAGATGAGGAGAGATAGAGAGAGAGAGAGAGAGATCTTTCATCTGCTCGTTCTCTCCCCAAATGGCTGCAACAGCTGGGGCTGGGCTAGGCCAAAGCCAGGAGCCAGGTATTCCTTGTGGATACAAGGGCCCAAGTTCTTGGGCCATCTTTCATTGCTTCCCCAGGCCATTAGCAGAGAGCAGGATAGAAAGTAGAGCATCAAAGCCGGCGCCGTGGCTCACTAGGCTAATCCTCCGCCTTGCGGTGCCGGCACACCGGGTTCTAGTCCCGGTTGCCCCTCTTCCAGGCCAGCTCTCTGTTATGGCCTGGGAGTGCAGTGGAGGATGGTCCAAGTCCTTGGGCCCTGCACCCGCATGGGAGACCAGGAGAAGCACCTGGCTCCCAGCTTCGGATCAGCGCGATGCGCCAGCTGCAGTGGCCATTGGTGGGTGAACCAATGGCAAAAGGAAGACCTTTCTCTCTGTCTCTCTCTCTCACTGTCTAACTCTGCCTGTTTAAAAAAAAAAAAAAAAAAGTAGAGCATCAAGGACTCAAAATGGCCCCCATATAGGATGCTGGCATTGCAGGCAGAAGCTTAACCCACTGTGCCACAGCACTGTCCTCTAAACTTAACTTTTCTTTGAAATTTTCTATATACTTTTTGTTGTCCCCAATATTATGCAAGTTTCCTTTTTTTGTATGTGAAAATTGTCTTTGTAGAAAAGAGTACCGTATTGATCGGTTAAACTATTTTAAAAATATACTAAATATAGGTGAGTCCCTTTTCTGAAATGCTTGGCACCAGCAGTGTATCACATTTAATAATTTCTCAGGTTCTGCTGTATTTGCATATACATAATGAGATATCTTGGGGATGGAACTCAGTCTAAACAGAAAATCCATTTATGTGTCATATACACTGTGTACACATAGCCTGAAGGTAAATTTATTCAAGATTTCTAGTGCACCTGCATTTTCACTGTGACCTGTCACATGAGGTTGGCTATGGAATTTTCTACCTATGACATCATGTCAGAGCTCAAAAAGCTTTAGATATTTGATTTGTGGATAAGGGATGCTAAGTTTGTATGTGGGACAATAAAGGTATGTTCTTCCTCGTTACCAGGTAATGAGGTCTGGAATCATTTTCCACTGGGGACAAGAGAAGGAACATTCCATGCAGCCTTCATAATTATGGAAAGTTGCCTTTGTTCACTTTGTTCCCAATTTAACTTGGAAAACCTCAAGGGCAAGAATGTATCATGGAACTTTCCATTTATCTTTAAATGTGGTAGCACCTACATTTCCAGGTCCATTGTATGTGGTAAAGTTCTCTTCAAGGATAATGTGGCAGTAAAAAAAAAAAAAAAAAAAAAAAAAAAAATCCCAGAAGAGCACGTTGGGTCTGGCTACCTTGCAAACACAATTGGTAATGCTATTCTTTCTGCGACTTTACTGAAAGGCGGACTTGCTCTAAAGCAGAAATCTTGCTGTGCTTCCAGAGATTGTTAGTGCGCATCAAGAAGTGCCCATCCGTGTTTGTAGGGTTGTTTGTAAAGCGGGATGCCCTGGGATAGGCCACGTGGGTGCTGATATGCTGTGTAAGTTTGAAGCAGGTCATGGTTTGACATGTTTGGTAGCTATGTCTTTTCTCTTTAGCTGGTGCTTGGATAGGACTAGTGGAACCAATGACAAATTAATTTGGGGATTTTTTTCCCGACATTGTATCAGTGACTTTGATCTTGTCAGAGAAGATCTCTTTGAGTTGAGGACAAAGCAAGGGAGGCTCTGAAATCAACACAAGCTGTTTGAACGTTCTGACTATATGGTTATACTGCAGATCCATCTACTATGATTTGCACACGGCATGAGCTCTGATTTTTGTTGCCACTGCTCTGGCCTCTGATTGCTTCTTAGACAGATGCAAACTATTACAGAATGTCCCACCTCATGTTCTTTACTATGCTGAAACAACTTCCTAAGTTCAACTTTTTGGTCAAGCCTTCTCAAACATTTTAAACAGATTTTTTTCTTTATTTTCAATTTGTATAATTTAGATTTATTTATTCCCCTTGTCATAAAATTTCTCTTAATTTCTGCATGAAAAAAGAAGAAATAAATCTTCAAATACATACACAAATGTCTCTCTCTATATATCTATATACACATGTTACTTCTACGTAAAAGATATTATTTTTCAATGTGATAATGCAGATTGTGTACACAAAAGCTGGCCTGTGCCTGTTATTTATGTGCATTTGGGCTGGAGAGGTAGATGAGCCCATAGATTTGGCTGATTCTAAAAAGGGATTTTAACCTACAAAAGGCTATGAATTACTATTTTTTTGCAGCCTGTAGTCTAGTTGGAGGGAGAAACCATAGTCTAAATAACTGTAATAGAGGCCTGTGGAAGAGTTGAGTGTCAAAGCGGGAAGATTAAGAGCTGAAGGCATCCGCAGGAGCACAAGATGGCTTCCAGCTGGCATTTGCCTTATTTGCTGATTGTGCCACTGTAAACACAGGACTGCTGGTGTGCAAGGGGAGATCAAGCTGCGCACATTATATTCTCCCTGCTCCTTCCCTGCTGAACTCTGGTGAGCTGCAGGGAGGATGCGAGAAGTTGTCAAGCATCTTGGACTTGGAGCCCAGAGTTCATGTTCATTTGACCCCCTGCTGGTCTGGTTTCTGCAGGAAGGTGGCAGGGTTAGTATGCAGATTGGGTGAACAAAGTGTCTGGAAGGCATGCGATCTGTGAATGAGTGATTGATTATGATTGATTGTGATTGCAGGTGAAAACAAAGTAGGTAAACCATGCCTGATTTTTCTTCTGGCAGCATGCTTGGTCTCATCAAGCCAGTATATGCACATATTGGTTAACTGCTGTAGTAGGATGGCTGCATGCCCTGGCAATGAGTTCATAAAATTTCCAGAAGGCCCTGAGTATGCCAGTTACGGGTATCAAACTTTTATTCATTCATAAGTATTTTCCTGTATTAAAAGTTTCTTGCCTATTCAGGGATTTTAATTGGGTGAGGGCTGGGAATTGTGTATACTCATCAGTAGAAATTGTTTCTGAAATGTTGAAGTTGGAGGTGACTTTCTGTGTCTGTGAGAAGTGATTATGTGTTAAGCAAGTCTTGCAGACAAAATTGCTGTGGGATTTTTCCCCTGGAGAAAGAAAACGCTTGTTAGGTACCTGTTACTCTGATGGAAGGGAAGCCAAACCATTCTCACACCTAAGCTTTCCGTACTCACAGAAACCTAACTTTGGGCGTTTGCCAAGGCTGCATTCAAAGTTGTCTGTATACATTTAAAAGAATATATGCATATCAATATTTCATGATCCACAGTCTTAGTAGCAATTTTGTAAAGTATATGACAAAAGCCACAAATAGTCTCTCCTTCCTTTTAGAACAACCAGGAACAACTATTTAGAGCATTTATGTTTCAAGTCCAAGGTCTAGCAGTTTTTAGCTCAGCTGACATTAAGAATTACAGTTGTCAATATGTACTAAATTTGGGGGCTATTTAAAGACCGCCATGCAAAACGTGTTGTGAATATCTTAAGCTTTAGCCCTCAAATGCAAACGTCTATTAGTAGAGAAAATTCTAAAGGGTATCTATTTTTTTCTTCGGTTTGAAACATTCCTGTGAATGGTAGAATATTCTTCTTGTAGCAGATGACATTTTGATTTGTATTTGTCTTGCTTCAGTGGCTTCCTTTGTGTTTACTTTCCCTTTGTGATTCAGAAGTGGGGCGAGCTTTAACGTATCCCTTCTCTTCCTGAGGGTACTTGGCAGTACTGAGAAGTCAAACCATGATTATATTAATTACCTTCATTATTTAAAAAGTCAATGCCCTACTTTAACATTGATTAAAAATAAACAACATAATTCAAAAAAATGGTCTTCCTGGGGCAGGCATTTGGTGTGGCAGTTAAGCTACCACCTGGGATGCTCACATCACCTATCAGTTTGTGGTTCGAGCCCTGGCTCCACTTCTGATTCATGCTAATTAATGCACACCTCAAGAAGCAGAGGATGATGGCTCAAGTCCTTGTGTCTCTACAGCCCACATTGGAGACTCAGATGGAGTTCTAGGCTCCTAAATTCAGCCTGGCTCAACTCTGGCTACTGTGGGCATTTAGAAAGTGATCCAGCACCTGGAAGATCTCTTTTTGTCTCTCTGTCTGCCTCTCTCTGTGTTTCCTGCTTTTCAAATAAAATAAAAGTAAGCCAAACGTTAAAGACAAAAAAAAAATTCCTGAATAAAATTTCTTTTTATCACCCAACTTTATAATGCATGCTATATGTAAGTACATAGATATATATGAACATTAGAATATATGAGTATTAATCTCTTAGAGCAGACAGCTTGCTTCATACTGTCTAAATTCTTATTTCTATGGATACGATCAGTCAGAATAAGATCAGTATTTTATAAAATGTCTTAGCTTTACAGTCTTTTAATCAAATATAGATTATAGCATACCTGATGTGAATATTTATTGCAAATGTGATTATGTCAATTCTCTGGTTGATATGGTGGTAGCTTTTTCAAGAACTTTATAATGAGACTAATATTCTTTTTTTTTTAAAGTAAACTTTTATTTAATAAATATAAATTTCGAAAGTACAACTTTTGGAATATAGCAGTTTCCCCCCCTATAACCACCCTCCCACCCACAAACCATCCTATCTCCTACTCCCTCTCCCATCCCATTCTTCATTTTTTTTTTTTTTTTTTTGACAGGCAGAGTTAGACAGTGAGAGGGAGAGACAGAGAGAAAAGTCTTCCTTCTGTTGGTTCACCCCACAAATGGCCGCTATGCCGGTGATCCAAAGCCAGGAGCCAGGTGCTTCTTCCTGGTCTCCCATGCGGGTACAGGGCCCAAGCACTTGGGCCATCCTCCACTGCCTTTCCGGGCCACAGCAGAGAGCTGGACTGGAAGAGGAGCAACCGGGACAGAATCCGGCGCCCCAACCGGGACTAGAACCCAGAGTGCCGGCACCACAGGTAGAGGATCAGCCTAGTGAGCCACGGCGCCGGCCCATCCCATTCTTCATTAAGATTCATTTTTAATTATTTTTATATGCAGAAGATCAACTAAGTATATACTAAGTAAAGATTTCAACAGTTTGCACCCACACAGACACACAAAGTATAAAGTACTGTTTGAAGACTAGTTTTACCGTTAATTCTCATAGTACAACACATTAAGGACAGAGATCCTATGTGGGGAGTAAGTGCACAGTGACTCCTGTTGTTGATTTAACAATTGACACTCTTAGTTGAGACTAATATTCTTAAGTCAGACATGTAGGGTTGGCCCCCATTATATGCACATCTACAGTCTTATTTCATACTACACTAGATTTGCTATTCGCATGCCTTCTCATTAGTCTTCTTGCTGTTCTTACAGCAAGCCATGAGTTTTTAAACCTGAGGGACTTTGCATATTCAATTCTCTATGCCTGGCAGTGATTATCAAAATAGTCAATCAGCAGGGGGACAAGGTACTAATCAATCAAAAGTAACACGATGACTAGGTGAGCATTTGGCTGGTGGTTAAGATGCCAGTTAGGCTGCCTGCATCCAGTATCAGAAAGCCAGCTCTGAGTCCCAGGTATGGTTCTAATTCCAGCTTTCTGCGAGTGCACACCCTGGGAGGCAGTGGTGATGGCTCAAGTAGTCGAGTCCCAGCCACTCAGAAAGGAGACCTGAGTTGAGTTCTTTGCTCAAACTCTTGGGTTGGTCCATTACAGGCATTGCAGAGTGAATTAGTGGGTTGGAGCTCTATTTCTGTCTCTGATCGAAATATAACTAAATTACCAAAAACAGTGACATGGGTGAGAGCAGGATTCTGGAAGCCCCTGATGAGACAGACATTAACGTCTACCTGGGGGACCTAGTGAGGTGTGGTGGGGTCCTGGGACTGTCTGGCACATGAGATGGCAGCTGCCACAGGAGAATCAGTGCAGTGACTACTAATTGCATACTAAGTCCTGTCTCTTCTTGGGAACCTTCTTTCTTCAGTTTGTAGCACACACTCCTGGCACCTGTTTGTGTCATCTCTTTTTCTTCCTTCATGTTCCACTTTCCCAGAAGGAACTTTTCTTGACATTTCTAATGAAGACTGTTTTTATTTAGGCTTTCATAGGTACTTCTGTGCCTTTCACCATGGGCAATTTGCAAGTACAATTATTATCATTTGAAGACAGCATCAGTCTACTAGTTGATAAACCACTGCATCACCAATCTAACAGCCCTACCAGAACCTCTGCCTCCCTCTGTATAACCCTAGTACCTCAGAGGTGCTCAATCAATATTTATCTAATGCATGAGTTTTTAAAAGTCTTTGGAAATTTCTTTTGGTTATTTATTTGAAAGGGAGAGTGACAGAGAGGGAGAAGAGGAGGAAGAGAGAGAGAGAGAGAGAAAGAAAGAAAGAAATATCTTTCATTTGCTGGTTCACTCCCCAAATGCCCGTAATAGCCGGGACTGGGCCAGGCTGATTCCTGGAGCCAGGAAGTCCATCCCCATCTCCCACATGGATGGCAGGGACCCAAGTACTTAGGTCTTCATCTGCTGCTTTACAGGACGCATAAACAGGAATCTGAATGGGAGGTAGAAGCAAGATTTGATATTTGATCCTAACCACTCCAGTATCAGATGTAGGTATTCTAAGTGGTAGCTTAACTCGCTGTACCACAATGCCAGACCTACCTTTGTAGTTTTAAAATGTAATTGATATGCATGTTATCTTGGCGGTACACTGTGGAGAAGATACCATTTTGCAAGCTGCCACCTTCTTCATGCTTTCTTATATTTTCTTGCAATAATTTTCAGTGGTATCCAGCTCCTATGCCATGACTTATCCTTTATTTCCAGGAGAAATGCTTCTCATTCATTTGATATCCAGTGCAAAGGTTTAATCTCCTAAGTTGACTTATTCATTGTTCTTTACACACAGCAAGACACTGCTTGAAACTTTCTACAAACAAGAATGTTGGGAAAATTGGAGTACACTGTGGTTCTACTTTCTGACCTATTTCTAGGAGTTTGTGCCATTTTTTTCTCATTACAATATCAGAACACAGATGATACATTTTGTCCTCTGTATGACATAGAGCAAAGCTTCACATTTATTTGATGGCTTTTTGATGACCATGACAATGACAATGACAGTGTTACTAGAAGGATTCTTCTTTTTCTGAAATCCCCAACTACATATTCTTTTTAAAACTGCTGTGTTTTTTTTTTTGTTTGTTTTTGTTTTTGTTTTTGTTTTTTTGACAGGCAGAGTGGACAGTGAGAGAGACAGACAGAGAGAAAGGTCTTCCTTTGCCGTTGGTTCACCCTCCAATGGCCGCCGTGGCCGGCGCGCTGCGGCCGGCGCACCGCGCTGATCCGATGGCAGGAGCCAGGAGCCAGGTGCTTTTCCTGGTCTCCCATGCGGGTGCAGGGCCCAAGCACCTGGGCCATCCTCCACTGCACTCCCTGGCCACAGCGGAGAACTGGCCTGGAAGAGGGGCAACCAGGACAGAATCTGGCGCCCCAACCGGGACTAGAACCTGGTGTGCCGGCGCCGCTAGGCAGAGGATTAGCCTAGTGAGCCGCAGCGCCAGCCAAAGCTGCTGTTTTGTTATTAGGAAGTTCTTCCAGGTAGTTTTAGTGTATAAACTGGATGGCTATAGTTTCATCAAGGGAGGACCTACCAGATTGATTCAGTTAAGTTAAAGGCTTAAGCCTTTGTGGTGGCTGAGTCTTCCTTTTAATTCCCAGACATAGTGGAGGTTGTGGATGTACCATAACTTCTCATGTGTCATGTTAATGCATCTCACATTTCCCACGATTTTCATGACTGCTCAGCATTGACTTTTTTTAGAATATTTCAAATAACTTGGTTTTCTGCTGTGTGCCTGCACCTATATCCATGTTTATTTGTGAGTGCGTGTGTCACCTTTCCGGTGGCTTCTGGACTGCCATTTCCTTACATGCATGATTAGAAGATTACGATAGTCAGTTATAACAGGTCTCATTGAGAATGATTTCAGTTATCATTTCAATTAGCAGTTGAAAATAATTATGGACACATGATGAACCAGAAGTAGAGAAAGGAAGGAAGATATGTTTCTGAGAGCCTTTTTTCCAAGTAGGGAAAATCAAGCATGGGGAAAGCTTTAGCAGTATAACCATTAATTGAGTTAGAAGCTGTGCCCCTCTCATGTATACTTGGCTATTTGGGTCATTTTGGCAAACGGTCACCTGGCTCCTGATGCTTTGGGAAACAGCTTCAGATACACCCCAGTGTCCTCTCCATAATGCAGGTGCCACGTGTGCTTCTCTCAGCACCCTCTATCTTTATTTTTTTGTTGCACACCACTCCCAATGTCCAGCACACGTGTTTCTATTTTTGGTTTCTGAAGCCATTTGCTGTCCCCAGTAGGAGATTAGAATCGATGTATGTAATGAATAGCCCTGGGGAGCAGCTCTCAAACACTGACAAATAGGACTTGATGTGTAAATACCCCAGATCCTCTTGGCAAGGGTAACTCTTGGATGACTCCAGGGTACACAGTCTACATGAAGCTTGGCCTACTCTGTGGGCATGAACTCCAGCCACCCACAGTGATAGGGGGCTGCGTACCCCTCCCTCCCTCGGCTGTCCACCTTCTTTGTCTTACTCCCCTGTGCCTCATCCGCTTTTGATCCCACCTCCCAGGTAAACTGTTTGCCTTTTGTGGTGTATGTTATGGGGCTCTAAGGCACAGGCAGTTTGCAGTAATAGGGGTGGTGAGAAGAGGTTAGGATCCCACAAAGGTGCAAGTTGCTAGCCTGCAGTTCTGAAAACAGTAATTTTCAATTGTATTTCATCTTGTTGCAGATTCTCATGGATTGAGTGTTAGTGAGACCCAATTCCTGACATTCTGGCTGCCATTCCACCTCTTAACTTTCTACCCAAGAACCTATGTTAGATTGCAAGTACACAATGGCATTATTATAAGAATGATTGATTCAAAGCATTATCTTAAGTACATAATTGGCATGTTTTCATATTTTCACTGTCAAAATAATTACTATTTGGGCCACACTTAATATCTGATTGAATACACCACATATCAGGAAGCTCTGTTCAGAGCCACTGCCTGAAAGAACCTGAGGTTTCACTTCTTGGGTCGGCAACAACTAAAACAGGTCCAATCAGCTGCTGGGAAGAATTGCATGCTTTTCTTGCTACTGTGACACACTTTAAAGTCATTAATTCCCCTGCATGGAACCAGTTGAGTCTCAGTGGTCAAAGGAAGATTGTCTGATTTTAGGTGTGTGTCTCTAGCCTACTTGATCATTAACCATGCAGCTTAACTGGTTTCAAGAGGCCACTGAAAAGGACACAGCACTGTCACCTAATTTCTTTTCAACTAGCACATTCAAGTTTATGAAAATTCAAGAAAGCAAAGAAGAAAATGGTTTTGTTTGTAAGATTCTTAGAATGCACAGTTTCCACCATTAGCATATTTTATCTGTGTTATGCAGCATATATTATTGGGAACTTTCTACAATTGTCAAGGACAAAATAGACTTAAGATGGACATTGATAATGGTGTTTATAATTTGTATGCCCTGTTAGAGACTCAGGAACTATGAAAGCAGAATTTCAAGATATCTGCTTGTTTGACTCTTAGATTTACCAGAATGTTATCATTGGAGAAAATGAGAAAAGTTTGAATTTCAGGTTAATGTTTTATTTGTTGTATTTATCTACCAAAAGTTTTAATATTTAACATCTTAAATGTGAAGACTCTGAGTGTTTGTGAATGATACAGTTTTAAGAGAAGAAGAAAATCTCTTTACTAAAATCAGCTGGCTTTTTAAAGTCTAACTTCTTTGTACATATATTTTACAGATTAAAGGATTTACCTGAAGACAAAGCATTCTATTCATCAGAGACTGGACAAGAGTTACTCTTGCTTTTGGCAATTAAAGATGGTGTTGTCATGGAAACAGTTGATCCTGCTTTCATTCCTTGGCTGCCTAGGAGGTAACAATAAGCTGTATTTTCTAAGGTGAAGTTAGTGCTATTCTCAGATCATGTGCTTAACTAATTTTTAAATGTTGGATTAAAACTCCACTAGTTGCAAAGAGAAATCTTTTTTCCCCAGAAAGAAAATTCACATTCTCAACTTCTGACATTGGGGTTCTCGTACACCTCTCCCTCATTTTTGCAAGTCATTTATTTCCATAGCAAATATAATGATACCTGATACTACAGAGCTCCTGTTGCATTAGGACTATATTGTAAGTATATCCACAGACTTTTGAGATCGTTAATTCATGGCCCTTTTTTTTTCCCACAAAAGAAGCTGAAAGTGGAAAGCTGCAGTGTGCCAGAGAGAATATAAATTTTAAAGTATGTCAGTATTTTCATATCCAATCTTAAAGCATGGTACCATTTTTCTTTTAGAACATAATGAAGTTAGACTTTATAATTTTTTTGCAATTTGAAATTTAGAGCAGAGTACAAAGAAAATGAAAAACTTCTGAGCTTTGTACCATATAAAAACAACTATTATAAAGCATCTGATACATTTGTTCTCTGTTTATTCATTTTATCTTGTTTTCTGGAGAAGTGGATGAACAAACAAAGGGATTTTAATGAGTTAGTATATTTTCCACTAGTTTTATGTTTATTTTTTTGGCCTCCTTTTTCTGAAGACATTTCTGAACAACTAAAAAATAATGCGATGAGGGCTCACATATGCATATTTAAATCTAACTACTGAACCATTCTGCTGTGTTTGTGCTGTCTGGAGGGTTACCTTGGAGATGGGGTGGATTTTGTTCCATGACACCACATTTAGTGAATATTTCAGTAACATGGATGTTTTGGTTTCCCAGAGCCCATAAAAGTTATATTTACACTGTGCTGTAGTCTATTAAGTGTACAATAGCATTATGTCTAGCAAAATGCAGTAACTTAATTAAATAATGGTTTATTGCTAACAAACCCTAAAGACCATCTGAGCTGTCAGCAAGTGGTAGTCCTCCTGCTGGCAGAGGGTGTGTCTTCTTTGATGGCGGCCAAAGGCGGGGTGGCTGTGGCGATTTCTTAGAATAAGCAGCAATGAAGTGTGCTGTACTGATGGACTCTTCGTCACATGAAGATTGCTGTGTAGCATGTGATGCTGTCTGATAGCATCTTACCCACAGCAGAACTGCTTTCAAAATTGGTGTCAATCTTCTCAAACCCTGCTGCCACTTTATCAACCAAGTTTATGTAATCATCTAAATCCTTTGTTGTCAGTATAGAGACTGCTTAGAAAACTAAAAATAGAGCTGCCATATGATCCAGCACTTCCACTACTGGGAATAGATCCAAAAGAAATGAAATTATTGTGTCAAAGTGATACCTGCATGCTCATGTTTATTACACCACTGTTCATAGTAGCCAAGATAGGGAATCAACCCAGACGCGCATCAGTAGGTGAATGAATCAAGAAAATGTCGCATAAATACACAGTGAGATGTGGTTCAGCCATAAAAGAAGAAAGAAATGCTGTCATTTGCAGCAAAATGGATGGAACTAGAGGACATTATGTTGAGCAAAATAAGCAAGAAACAGAAAAATAAGAACTGCATGTTCTCTCTCTTATTGGGGTGCTAAAAATGTTGACATGAACACAGACTAGTGGTTATGAGATGGTGGCTGGGAAGACAGAGGGAGGGTGGTTGTTGGGACTGAAACACAGTCACACAGAAGTTACAAGTTCTAGTGTTCTGCAGTGCAGTGGGGTGACTGTAATTCACAATAACCTGTTATAAATATTTTGTGAACAAACAGAAGAGCTGGAAGACTTCAAATACCAAGTAATAATAACAAGCGGGAAATTATTCTGATTTGATTGGTACACATTGTGTAAAATTGTAGAAATATCACACTGCATCCCATAAATACATAAAGTTATTAACTGTTAATGAAATTTCCGGAGAATTTAACAAGATAGAAATGCTAACCTGATTTGGTCATCACACATTGATTATGTGTACCAAATTATCACACTCTAGCACACAGATATGTGTAATTAAAATAATTAAAGAAAATAAAATCAGCACTAAAAAAATGCAAAATGAAATAAATTCTTTGTTGTTATTTTAACACTGTTCACGGTGTCTTCACCAGAAGTAGATTCTATCTCCAGAAACCACCTTCTTTGCCTGCCCATAAGAAGCAACTCCTCACCTATTAAATTTGATCAGGGGCTTGCTGTAAATCAGTCGCATGTGTAGGCGACACTGCTGATTTTAATTCACATGGGCAGTTAATTCCTCCACTAAAGTCTCGAGTCCCTCAGAATCGTCCATGAGGGTTGGAATCCATTTCTCCCCAGCCCCTGTGCTATTGGTATTCTCATCTCCTTCCATGAATCACTAGTGTTCTTAACAGCATTGACAATGGTGGATTCTTTCCAGGTTTTCAATGTACTGTTCCCAGATCCATCAGAGAAACATCTGTGTATGGCAGTTAGTAACTTACTACAAAAAGTATTTTTTGAATTATAAGACTTGAAATTAAGGTTTACTTTTGATCAGAATGGCTAATCTGTTAGCAGGCCTGAAAATAACGTTAATCTTATTATGCATCTCCATCAGAGCTCTGGGATGACCAGATGCGTGGTCTGTTTTCCTGAGCAATGGGTCTCAACATTGGGTTTGACATACTTAGTAAACCATATAGTAAACAAATATTGTCATCCAGGCTTCATTATTCCGTGTTTAAAGCACATGCAGAGTAAATTTAGCGTAGTTCTTAAAGGCCTTAGTGTTTTCAGGGTGACAAAAGAGCACTGGCCTCAGGTTAAGGTCACCAGCTGTATTAACTCTAAGGAGATAGTCAGCCTGACCTTTGAAATTTGAAGCCAGGCATTGACTTCTCTCTACCTGTGACTGTACTAGATGTCTTCTTCCAGTAGCCGGCTGGGCTGGTTCATCTACGTTTCAAATCTGTTGTTTGGTGGAGCCACCTTCATTGAATATCTTAGCTGGATCTTCTGATGAACTTGCTATAGCTTCTGCATTAGCACTTGAAGCTCCATCATCTGCTTTTGTGCCATGGAGATGGCTTCTTTCCTTAAACCTTATGAACAACATCTGCTAACAAAAAACTCTCTTCTGCAGCTTCCCCCACCCTCCTAGGCTTCACAGAACTGAAGAGAGTTAGGGCCTTGCTCTGGAATAGGCTTTAGCCGAAGGGGCTGTGTGGCTGCTTTGATCTCTCCAGATCACTAAAACTTTCCTGTATCACCAGGAAGGTTATTTCACTTTCTTATCATTTCTGTGTTCACTGGGGTAGCATTTTTTAAAAGATTTATTTATTTATTTTAAAGTCAGAGTTATACAGAGAGAGGAGAGGCAGAGAGAGTGAGAAGTCTTCCATCTGCTGGTTCACTCCCCCAATTGGCCACAACGGCTGGAGCTTCTTCTGGGTCTCCCACACAGGTGCAGGGGCCCAAGAACTCGGGCCATCTTCTACTGCTTTTCCGGGCCATAGCAGAGAGCTGGATCGGAAGTGAAGTAGCAGAGACTTGAACTGATTCCCATGCGGGATACCGGCACTTCAGGTCAGGGCATTAACCCACTATGCCACAGCGCTGGCCCCTGGAGTAGCATTTTTAATTTCCTTCCTTTCCTTTGCCTTCACATTTGGCTGTTTGGTGCAAGAGGCCTTACTTTGAGCCTATCCCAATGTGCCTTCCTCCTTAAGTTTAATCATCTCCAGCTTTGATAGAAGTGAGAGAATTGCAACTCTCTCTCTCACTTCAACACTTAGAGAGAACTGTAGGGAAATTAGTTTAATTTCCATTTTGTTATATGTCACAGGATAGGGAGGCTTAAGGAAGGGGAGAGAGAGGTGAGATTGGCTGATTGGTAGAGTAGTCAAAGCACACATCTGTCATTTACTGTCTTTCGGGGTACAGTTTGTGGTGCCCCCAAACCATTGCAATGGTAAAATCCACGCACAGTGATCCCACATCACCAAAGCAGATAGAAGAGTAATGGAAATGTGTGAAATATTGTGGGAATTATCAAGACGTGACACAGAGACATGCAGGAAGTATGTGCTGTTGGGAGAACCACAGTGATAGACTTGCTGCACGCAAGATAACCACAGAATCTCAATCTGTAGAAAATGCAGTATCTGCAGAGAGCGATCCAGGAGGTTCTGTGGACACACAAGTGCGTGAATGGTTCCACTTATTTATTTTTTTACTAACTCATTTGAAAGTGAGTTACAGAAATCGTTATCTCTCACCTCCAAAAAATTCAGTATCTGTGTACAAAACAGAGACCAACTTTCTACATAAACAGAATTTCTCTATGATGTCTAAGGAAACCAACATAAAAGCAGTTTATAATTTTTTTCTTTTCTAAGTGGAGGAAATTGGTGTGGAACGAAGCCAAACAAGCATGCTAGGTAAAACACAGGGTATTTAAATAGATGAATATATTAGGGGTCGGTTCAAGGAAAATCTTCAATGTCAGGAAGATTCAAATTTCCAACCTTCTTAAGGTATTTAAGTGATATTATGGCCAAAATAAATAATCAGTATTGGGTTATAGATTCAAACCTTCAACTTTAAAAATAAATGTTTTTATAGGTTTTTACAGTGATGCTTCAATTTTGTTAAAACATGCTGTCTTTAACTGCTACTAATCTAGATCTGAGGGAAAAATGAGTAATTATTTATGAATTATTTATGAATTTTTGCCTTTTCCAATGGACTGCTGCTATCAAAACTGAAATGGCATTTTTTCTTGGATTCTTCACTTAGGAAGTTTCAAATTTGACATCTGTTTTAGTAGGAAGCATAAATGACAGGCAGTATACTGCAGCCGTGTTAACGCTTGGTGATACTAACTTTTTTTTTTTTTTTTAATTTTTTTGACAGGCAGAGTGGACAGTGAGAGAGAGAGACAGAGAGAAAGGTCTTCCTTTGCCGTTGGTTCACCCTCCAATGGCCGCCGCGGCCGGCGCGCTGCGGCCGGTGCACCGCGCTGATCCGATGGCAGGAGCCAGGAGTTAGGTGCTTTTCCTGGTCTCCCATGGGGTGCAGGGCCCAAGCACCTGGGCCATCCTCCACTGCACTCCCTGGCCACAGCAGAGGGCTGGCCTGGAAGAGGGGCAACCGGGACAGAATCCGGCGCCCCGACCGGGACTAGAACCCGGTGTGCCAGCGCCGCTAAGCGGAGGATTAGCCTAGTGAGCCGCGGCGCCGGCTTGGTGATACTAACTTTTGCAGACACAATTTTGAAATTTCCCAATAAATTGAAGAGAAAGAAAGTGGAAGCATAGCTAAAGAAAGTGAATTCAGTTTTTCAAAGGTTTATGACTTGTTATTATTTTATACTGTTTGCAAATTATATTTACTGTGTTCAGTATTTTGAGAAATGTTTACATATTTATGAACAAATTTATGGAAAAAGCAATGTCTGTTTTTCCAAAATGTAAAAACATCATTAAGAAATTGAAAGGTCAACTTGACTCTCTGGATATGGTGATAAAACAGCTTTAAGTGTTTGTAAAAGAGAATTGGATTAATTTGTAAAGGATAAATTATATGTAGCATATTGCTTAGGGGATTGACAATTTTCATAATTATGTTATGGAGAAAAAATTGGTTCTTATTAAAATTTTAGAGTCTTTATTCTCTTTTGTGCTTTATATACCGAATGTTGGAACGCCTTTTGGTCTATGATCAATTTAAAATAAAAGGCTGGCTTTTGAGGGTTATATTCTATTAGGAAATATTGGGTCAATTTGTATTTATTAAAATTAAAATCTGTTCACGATGTAGGAAAGATACCATTAATCTTAGATATTAATAAGTAAAATATATTGTGTAAATTCACTTACTTTAGAGAAGTCTTTAGCAAAGGACATAATATCATAAAAACAGCAAATGCTGCATGACTTGCTTTCTTCTATCTTTTTAAATTTAAGCTTTGGTTGTATTGTGTACCTTTTTTTCTTTCATTTTCTTCTGTTGTTTTGCCTCTGCAGTTTTCCCCTGCAACAAAGAAGCAAATAGTAATTTCTGGCTAGGAATCTGTCCTGGGATGAACTTGACTGTGTTTTTCTTCAAAAATGCTAGGCTGTAGTCATTCTTAAATAATTCTCAAGTGTCTATTAGAAGGCAGGCATTGTTTTCAGAGAAGAATGGCAGAGATCTTTCTCCCTGCAGGGTTTACGTTTTGTCCCATGGGGCAGATGATGACATTGACTCTGAAGGTGATCTGTAAGAGGGGCAGCAGAACAGGATGGAGTGTGGAGCATTGGGAAGTGGGCTGCTATTTTAAGTAAGGCCATCAGGTTAGTCCTCATTAAGAAGGTGGCATTTGAGCAGAGACTTAGAGGTGAATGTGTTGACCTTTTGGGTATTTAAGGAAGAGTTCTCCAGGCAGAATCATCAGCCCTGCAAAGATTCTAATACATGACAGAGGGAATGTTTCAGAAACAACAAGAAAGCCAGCACAGTTGGACCAGAATGAGTTGTGGGAGAGAATAGAAAAGAGCTGACAGCTATATGGAGATGGACATAGCAGAAACTGAAGGGCTTTATAAATCACTGAAAATATTTTGGATGTTTACACTGAATTCCCTGGGGAGCCACAGCATGGTTTGAGCAGAGAGGGGATAGGATTCAGCTTATTTTTTTAAAGAATCTTGCAGATGGCTGTGTTGCAGATTGATTGTAGAGGGACAGGAATGCAAGGAGGCCCACCAATGAGATACCAATGTGGTAATCCAGCAAGGGATGGTGGGGGCAGGGTTTGTGGTCAAGTATTGAATGGATTGTGAAGGCTGAACCATGAGATTTCCAAATGGAGTGAATATGAGAGGAGACAAGTATGAGTAGAGGATGACGTCAAGGTTCACTCTCACTGTCCATGACAAAAGGGGTGTCAGGTAGGTGAAAGGAAGATGCAGTACCACATAGGAGAGAGAATTTTTCAAACTGGAGGTCACCACCCAGCAGGGGATTAAAAAGCACTTCAGTGGATCAAGGCCAGTAATTTATATGAGAACTGATAAATTAGAATTTTAAGAAGGAAGGATGAGAAAATATAAGAGTATACCACTCCCTTACTAGGGTAAGTATTTTCTACTGAGCACATCTAGATCTTAGGGCTATTGCAGTGAATCAAGTAGACAATATCCCAGTCTTTGTGAAGCTGAATTCTTTATTATACTCTTATGTATATTGGATCTTGAGGTTATATTATTGCTTACTAGGTTGCTGTCAAAAACGTTGAAGAGCCAGACATAGGTAGAAAGCAGGAGATAGTCTCTCAGCATTCTAAGAAGAAGCCAGAGAACACCAGAAGAGTTAAAACAATAGCAATGACACCAAAATTGGTAGTAATAACATCAATGATAATAATAACATCATTTACTGTGTACTGAACGCTATGGAAAATGCACTGCTTAGCTCATCCTGGAAATGTACAATAAGGTAAATACCATTATTCTCTAGCTGAGAAACTAGAAACTTGTCTCCAAGGCTTTAAATAACATTTCAGTCAGCATAGTGGTCTAAGAAATCAAAGCATGGTTCTTAATCACCAGTATTTACTACATGAATAGTTTCTTTTCTGGAATGAGGTGAGGAGTTAAAACATGGACTAAGAATCATTGAGTATCCAAGGAGATTTCTGGTTTACTACTTAATTACCTATTAATTAATTACTTAGCGATATTAGATACTTTAAATATTTATTATCCAGTATGGGAGCCAATAACCATGTGTGGTTATTGAGCTTTTGAAATGTAGCTTGCCCAAATTGTGATACATTATGAGGGTAAAACACACACAGGATATCATAGACTTAGTACAGAAAAATTTAAGAATATGAAATATTGCAATAATGTTTAATATGGATTAGATGTTGACATTACAATTGTTAATATATTTTTGTTTAAGTAAGATATTTTTAAATTATTTTCTCCTGTTTCTTTTAATCTTTTTAAATACAAAGGGCTTCAAAAGTTCATGAAAAATGCTTAACATGAAAAAACTTCGCATG
The DNA here is from genome assembly GCF_964237555.1 of Oryctolagus cuniculus. Taxonomy (NCBI): domain Eukaryota; kingdom Metazoa; phylum Chordata; class Mammalia; order Lagomorpha; family Leporidae; genus Oryctolagus; species Oryctolagus cuniculus. The sequence continues at coordinate 74,599,176 of NC_091441.1, forward strand.
GATTTCGTTTTTTGGCACCAAAGTAAACTTCCTTTTATTTATGTTTAAATATTTATTTATTTATTTAGAGAGAAATCTTCCATCTTCTGGTTCATTGCCCAAATGCCCATGGCAATTGGGACTGGGACAAGCTAAATTCCAGAGGATGGCTCTCTTAGGTGGAAGGGACCTTCCAGGCCCATTAGCAGGAAGCTGGATTGGAAACAGAGCAGCCAGGACTTGTACTGGCACACCCATATGGGATGCAGTCTTTCCAAATAGCAGCTTAGCTGGTTTTACCTGTCCTCCAAATGTTTTACATTCTATATTTCCATGAACTTTTTTTTAAAAGATTTATTTATTTATTTGAAAGTCAGAGTTATACATAAAGATAAAGAGAAGCACAAAGAGAGAGATCTTCCATCCACTAGTTCACTCCCCAGATGCCGCAACGGCCAGAGCTGTGCTAATCTGAAGCCGGGAGCCCAGAGCTTCCTCCAGGTCTCCCATGTGGGTGCAGGGGCCCAAGGACATGGGCCATCTTCTACTGCCTTCCAGGCTATAGCAGAGAGCAGGATCGGAAGCAGAGCAGCCAGGACTCGAACCGGTGCCCCATGGGATGCTGGCGTTGCAGGTGGCGGCTTTACCTACTATGCCACAGTGCCGGCCCCATTCCATGAACTTTGAAATACCCTTGTATGGCTATGGGAAAATTCAAAAATACGTATATGAGTTGCTTCACCTTGCAGTTTTATTGGACAGCATTGATCCAAACATTTATAAAATAAAACCCAATTATTTTGCAAATGTTATCCAACATCTCCTTCTTTCCCAGTGGGAAGCCAAATTAAGACAATGAGAACTTTTTGATTTCACATGAATGGTTATAAATAAGTACTTTCTGAGGATATCCTACCTACAAATAATGAATACTTTGTAATAGACGTGCAGGTCTTAGAAGTAGTTGGTTGGTGAAGGTGGACAGATCTTTAGTCAAAGCCTGTGGAAATTCTAAACTTTTTAGTATATTGTATTTTTTTATTTTTGAATATTTATTATTTGAGAGACAGAAATAGAGAAAGAAAACTCTCCTTTGCTAATCTACCCTCCAAATTCCCACAATGGTCAGGGCTAGGATTAACATGCAGGTTACCCCTGTGGGTAATCAATTATCTGAGCTATCGCCACAGCTTCCTAAGAGTACACATCAGCAGGAAGCTGGTGTTTGGACTAGAGCAGGGACTCCAATGTAGGCATGTCAGTATGGTATGCAGGATCCCAGTGAGTATCTTCAATGCTGGACCAAACGTATGCTCCATATTTTTTGATGTTCATCTCGTTCTTCTAGTGGGACTAGCTAAGTAAATATAGCTCATTTGGGAAATCAAATTCCCTTATATAATGAAAATAACTATTAAAGTGTTAAAACCACCTTTATGGAAAATAGCATATTTCTGTGAATGTTCTGAAGCGTTACTTCATTCACTAAGCTCTTCTCTTAAAATTATGATGAATATTTCACATATTGGAGTTTACTAAGGTTTTGGTCATACTTAAGAATTACTTGTCCAAGTAAGTAGCCATTAATCCTAGAAGAGAGAATTATTTACCTAACTTTTCTTTCAGTGTCTGTTCAGGTAGTGTCTTCATTAGATAGTATGATAATGTCTGCAGCATCTACTCTGTTCTGCAATCATGAAACAGCTTTGAGGACTAAGGAAAACTGACCCCATGCAAAGCCTTGAAGTTGAACAGGTTTCATTTGTCCCAGCGATTGGCCTAAGCCAATCAGATCATTGCAATTCTGGCCACAAGATTTGATTGTTTCAAAACATTTTGTTATTCTGTGGACTGTGTCTTCTCTCTTGGTGGCTCTGAGGAGTTCTAAATCCCCACTTGTTGCAGGTGGCTAAGTAGCAGTTACCACAGAAGCCAGCTTGAGGGAAAAACTTCTGTGGTACAGATTAGAGAGATCAACAGATACCTGCCTTGTTTGGGAGTTTGGCTTAGCAGGTAAAGCACCTGCACATCACATTGGAGTGCCTGGGTGTAAATCCCACTTCTGTCTCCTGACTCCATCCCCTGGATAATGCAGACCATTGGAGACAGCAGGTGATGGTTCAAGTAATTGGGTCCCTGGCTCTCACATGGGAAACCTGGATTTTTCTGGCTGTTAGTTCAGCTTGGTCTAGTTTCAGCCATTTTGGGCATTTGGGGAGTCAACAAGTAGATGGGAGCTCATTCTATCTCTCTCAAATAAATTAATAATTTTTTAACAAACATTAACCAGCTCTTTTATGATATTATGCTGACATGACTCCACCCCTGCTTGGCATAGTCATTATTCTGTGTTTGACCCCTGAACTTTATGTTTGCCTTTTTCAGGAGCCAGAGAAGCAGTGGGGACCCATGTCCTCTTATGCAAGTGGACCCCTGACTCTGCTGCTCCGATGCCGTACATTGCGCCTTATGAAATTACTTAGATTTGCTTTACTAAATAATTTGTGCATAGAAGGCTTGTGTGCCAAACATGAAGTTTGGCTTCCTTTAATACTGTGTATTTATTTAGTTGTGGTCAGCAAAAACAAATAGAAAAATCACATTTTTGGGCTACATTTGACAATTGTAAATTTTGCTTGTGTTATGCCAGACATTGCAATGTGTGCAAATATAAACCAGGCCTACTGACATCCATCTCCTTAGTGCCTTTAATCATAGCATTTGCCTATGGCATCTTAATGTGAGTAACTTGGTGTGCTATCTTTCCCCCAAACAGTGATTAAGGATTTCTTTGAAAGCAAAATACACTGTTCAAGTTCTCCCTGAAATGATCGAGAACTATTTCTCAATTGGTTTTAATAACACCATTCTCTAATCACTGAGAAAATGATTAGAGGTTTCTATTGGATAGCATTTAACCTCAAAACAGATTTGGAATGATCTGAGTTTGTGGTGTTGGATGTGGCACTTCAAGTAAGCTGTTACCATAAACTCAAATGACTGTCATGTCCTCTGTAGTATTTGTGTGCTGCGTAATATGATTTGATAGCATTGATACTAAAGAAATGGAGATGTCTATGATCTCTCCTTATAAATCTTGACATCCTCCATGTTTTTACAGATAAACTTATTTCAAATCATCCCCTCTATTGCAGCAGCCTAAATCTTGAATTGCTTTTCATTTATCCTATTTAAATCTTGACAGTTTATCGGGGAATGCAAGTGAGAACTAGTAAGAGATGCAAGTGTTGTTGGTGTGTTTTGTTCTTATAACCTTGATCTCTGATAACTCCACATATTGGATTTTTGTAAGCGTGGTGGCGACTAAGAAGGTGTTTAGGGGACTTAAAACAGGATATATTGGAGATGATGTTGGAGTTCAACAAACAAATAAGGTTAAATAAAACCCACAATTTTGTTTAGCTTTTACAGCAGCTGTTGTCTTAAAAGTATCTGTTGATTAGTTCATTGACTTTTCCAAATAAAGTGCTCAAACTACTTTAATTGAATATTTGCCTAAGTGTTAAACTGTCTTAAAGTACTCATCACATTAAAGTGTTTTCAAATACCCTTTTGGTATTATGCCTTGCCACGAATTGAATTGCATGAGCTGAGCTAAATGGATTGGGTTCCTGCTCTGTAAGGGTGCAATCTGAGCTCATGAATAACAGTGAACCTTGAATGTTAAGATAAACACCTGTGCTTGCATTTCCTCAACAAAAGGAGGACTCTTGATTTTGGATAATAACTCCCATCTTATAAACCTGTCTGCAGGCAGAGGCAGCCATGCTGGTGCAGTGTTGGAGAGCTTCCTTGGCATTCTCCCCAGATTCTCATCCTTTCCCCATGCCTTTTTGTAGGCAGCTTAGATCTCCAGTATCTCTTTTCCTAGAGTGTGGTCCATTCCTTGCTCCTCATCTTGTTGCCCTCTTACCCTTCCTTTCTCTCATACATCCCACACATTGCAAGCCAGGTTATCTTTTTAACAGCCATCAAGCAGGCTGTCTCCTGAGAGTCTGCTTTGTGTCAGGCTTGGTGAGAAGGGGTGCTGAGGAGTCCAAATGCATTGTATTGCTGACTATAGGAAGGAAAGAAGGTACTTGTGGACAAACAGTTCAGAAGTTTGCTAAGATTAAGGATCCACGTTTAAGAAAAGTAGAAAAAGGGTGGTGTAGATATTCTAAGAGCATCTTACTATATAAATAAAGATGAGGAAATATTCATAGAGAAGACAGTATTTGAACTGGACTTTAATAATTACAGTGAATGCTTACTGAGCACTTACTTTGTACCCAGCGCTAAGCTAAAGTCCTTGCCTGAATTCTTTACTTTTTCCTATTCTCTGAATCTATTTGGATTTTGAATGCTATTTTGATCCCTATTTTGAATATGAAGGATTGATGCTCTGACAAGTTAACCTAAAATTCACATAGTTACTAAGAGTTTGAGTTGCAATTCAAAATCCAATCTAAAAGGCAGCTTTAGTCCATAGTACTGAGCCATGACCATTAGGTTAAGCCTGGATATAATTTCAGGGAATGGACGAGAAACATCATTTCAGTTTAGAGAAAAGTGGAACATTTGGTTGGCATCTAAGCATCTATGGCCATTATGGAATAGCTTTGATGATAATAGCAATGACTAATGTAGATTGAAATGTTATTGCATGTCAACCCTGACTTACACCATCTATTCGTGTTACTGAACAAATGAAATATTGATTTTTAAAAAGTGTATTTTTTTGGCCAGCGCCATGGCTCACTAGGCTAATCCTCTGCCTGCGGCGCCAGCACCACGAGTTCTAGTCCCAGTTGGGGCGCTGGTTCTGTCCCGGTTGCTCCTCTTCCAGTCCAGCTCTCTGCTATGGCCCAGGAGTGCAGTAGAGGATGGCCCAAGTGCTTGGGCCCTGCACCTGCATGGGAGACCAGGAGGAAGCACCTGGCTTCTGGCTCCGAATCAGGGCATTGTGCCAGTTGCAGTGTGCCGGCCGAAGCGGCCACTTGTGGGGTGAACCAACGGAAAAAGGAAGACCTTTCTCTCTGTCTCTCTCACTGTCTAATTCTGCCTGTCAAAAACAATTTTTTTAAAAAAGTATATTTATTTTAATGTCAAAAATTTTCCTAGGTTTATGTTACCCTGTGTGATATTTTGCTATATATTTACAATGTAGAATGATTAGATCAAACTTATAGTTGTATCCATTACACCACATACTGGTTTTTTTTTTTTTTGTGATGAAAACATTTAAAGTAAACATTCTTAGCGATTTTCAAGTACTACTATTATCTGTGGCCAACAAACTGTACACTAGGTCTCTAGAAATATCCCCCTTTCTAGTGGAAATCTTGTACGTTTTGAGCAACAGGCTTTAACCTCTGGTAACCACCAGTCTACTCTCTGGTTCTATGGGTTGGACTTTACAGAGTTTCCACCTATAATTGAGATCATGCAGAATTTTTTTCTGCTTGGCTTATTTCACTCAACACAGTGTCTTTCAGGTTAATTGATGAATTTGGGTTAATTTATTGAATTCTCAGAAGAATCCCATGGGGAGTATTACTACTGCTGCTACTACTACTGCTGCTACTACTACTACTACTACTTGATAGGAGGAAATTGTTGTATGGAGAGATTATTATCTTGCCTCAACTCCCATGCGGTTATTAAATGGAGCAAGGTTTCAAACTCAGACTCTACATCTCTAAATCTGTATTGGCTAAAATGGCAACTGCTGGTTAAAGATGGCTGAATGGAGAGAACCTGCATTCACCTTCAGCCAGAAAAATGTTTCAGCATGAAGGAAGAACCACATTTCCAGAAGAGTGTCTGAGGGAAAATTCTGGTTAAAAAATGACCTCATGGAGACTCTGAAAACCAGCAGAGAGAGAGAAACAAAGCAGGCCACTGCTGTTGTCCCTGCTGATCCCACCCGAGCCCTCTGGCCCATGACACCGTCTTGCTGGGGTTCTGTATATATATAAAATATTAGAACTAAGGAGACTGATTGAGGAAACATTTCAGCAAAGAAGCAAGGAGAAGTGCAAACACCATGGAAACTCTGAAAACCGGCAGAAAGGGGAGGGGGAGAGACAGAAACAAAGTCACTGCCCACTACGCCTACCTTGGCTCACCAACAGGGGGCCACCATCTTTCCAGGAAAAGGGTTGTATATATGAAATATTAGAACTGAGGAGACTGACTGAGAAGCTTCAGTAAGGGAGTTGTGAGATCTGCAAACAGCACAGAGACTCTGAAGACCAGCAGAGAGTTATAGATTCCCCAGTCCACTGATGCAATCCATAGCTCCTTTCCCAGCCCACCTGTCAGGAACACCATCTTGCCCATCAGAGGTCAGCAGAAAGTGATGTGGGCAATGAATATGTTATTTCCAACCCTGGTTCTTGTCTCCCATAAAGGTGAAAACAATAAGCAGAGACTAGTAGTATGTGTAAATAGGAACAGAATTTATTTAGCAGGGAGAGAATAAACACACATTTCATGTGTGAGTGAGGGCTGCCCTACAGAGAGAAATACCCAACATAATTGGGCCAAAAGTTTCCCATAAGCAAGAGTGGGAAAAAAAATCCAAAGAACAATACCTTTAAGCCGGAGTTGAAGGAGTCCATCCTGGACCATTCCACGGTGGAAAGAGGGAGAGCTAGAGCAGTATCTCTAAAAGCAGGGACTGAGACGAAATGGAGCTGTCTCATGCCTTCCACCTCTTTTTATAAGGAAGAGAATGGTCCTCCAATCAAACATGCAACTGCTGTGGGATTTGAGCATGTGCCCTATTCCCAGATACAAAAGGTGCATCTCAGGAAGGTGAGTGTATCAAGCTGACAGTTAATGAGATAGCATCATTTTGCAGGGATACAAGAGATCCAGAGTTCCTGCTCACCTAAACTTTAACTAGCTAGTTATGCCATATCAAAAGTGCCCCCACCACAGCTGCAGAAGGGCAGCCCTAACTATGGGAGAATTCCACAGTTCTGACTGACTTTAAATAACACCTAGAGAGCTGATTAGGGTCTGAGTAACTACTTTGCTCCAAAGAATCAATGCAGACTGGCTCCCTGTGCCTCTAAAGCACCAAACCCAAACTGCTGCCAAGAAGCTGCTAAATTCCATCTGTAGTGGGTGGTACCTTTGCTACCAGAATCCCCCAGAGCACAAACCCCCGCATCACACTTACATGTCCCGCAGGAACTGGGGGCAGTGTTTTCTAAGCACTGCAACTCTGTGACTCTTGATGCTGATGCTAATGCCCGGTGTAATACACATTCACCTGTGGGATCTAGAGGGTCCCACCTGCATTTTTTCCTGCTTCTGCCTTGTGCCTGCCAGTTCAGGAACCCCAGCATAACTGGCACTCACTCTGTGAGACTATGTAAGGACACCACTGTATCTCAGCTCCAGGACTGTGGACTGTGACTGTTACTAATACTATATTCCTCAGGGTCAAAGGAACATAACCTGTGGGACCTAGGGAAGGACCTAGTTGTATTCCAGTGCTCCAGAATCACAGCTGGCAATCTAAAATCCTCAGCATAACCTGTATTTACCCTGTGGCAAGGCCCCCTTAACATCTCTGAGAGCTGGGACTTGGGGTCTTGGTGCTGTATGCCCCAGTGTTAGTCATGCCCACATAGCATGATCGAGGGAAGGTCCTATCCACATCATGTAGTCCGAGGGCCATAGTTATTGGTGTCACAAGACCCAGCATCACTCAGGCTTGCATGGTGAGATAAGGGGACAGCCTCCTTTGTGTCCACAGCACCAGAAACATGGTTGCAGTCATAACAAAATCTAGAGTGACTGACAACCAACTGTGTGGGGACTAAAGGCGCATATGTTTGGAAGCTCACATCCATTTCAGTGTCATACTAGTACTTCCACAAACTGCTGCAGACATGACAAATGTGACATTTGTAGACACTGCTGACATTGATTACCACTGAAGAAAGTACTCAGAGGTTACATTTCTGGGCTCACCCAGAACCAAAGCCAAATCAACAACCCAACTGACACCCACATTTAATATAAATGAAAAGGTCTAATAAAACCTACTTTATAAATGAAAAGAAACTATTATGCTAGATTTTCAGATGTCAACACAAGTATACAGGGAACATGAAGAAGCAAGGTAACATATTTCTAAAAAAAACACAATATTTCTTAAGAAATAAATGCTGATATGAAGAAAATCTATGAAATGCCTAGAAAAGCATTAAAAATAATGATCCTGGGGCCAGCACCGTGGCTCACTTGATTAATCCTCTGCCTCTGGCTCCAGCATCTCCTATGGGCACTGGGTTCTAGTCCCGGTTGCTCCTCTCCCAGTCCAGCTCTCTGCTGTGGCCCAGGAGGGCAGTGGAGGATGGCCCAAGTGCTTGGGCCCCTGCACCTGCATGGGAGCCCAGGAAGAAGCACCTGGCTCCTGGCTTCAGATTGGCACAGCACAGGCCATGGCTGCTATTTGGGGAGTGAACCAATGGAAGGAAGACCTTTCTCTCTGTCTCTGCCTCTCACTGTCTATGACTCTACCTGTCAAATAAAAAAAAAATGATCCTGATGAACTCACTGAGATGCAAGAGAATAGGGAAAGACAGTTTAAAGAAATCAGGAATATGATGACAAGAATGAAAAGTTCCATAAAGATAGAAATCATTAAAAAGAACCAAACAAATTTTGGAACTGAAAACTTCAATCATTGAAATAAAACATACTGTTGAGAGCTTCATAAGCAAAATAGATCCAGTAGTAGAAATAATTTCTAATCTGGAGTACAAAATGTTTGAAATTACCATGTCTTACAAAAATAAACAGGAAAGAATTAAAAAGAATGAAGAAAGCTCATGGGACTTATGGGACACCATTAAACAAACAAATAGTTATAAGAATAAAATACAAGAAGATGAGAAGGGAAAGGCATGGAGAACTTACTGAATGAAACAATAGTTGTAAACTTCCCATGTCTTGGAAGAAATGTGGACATCCAGATACAGGCAGCTCAAAGGACGTCAAACAGACTCAACCAAAAAAGGCCTTCTCCAAGGCATGATATAGTCAAATGGTTAACAGTTAAGAACAAAGAGAGAACCCTAATGACAGTAAGAGAAAAACATCAAGTTACATATAAAGCAAAATCCATTAGATTAGCCTCAAACTTCTCAGCAGAAACCCTGCAGACCACAGGAGCCTGGGATAATATATTCAAGATCTTGAAAGAAAATACTTACCATCAAGAATATTGTATCCAATGAAGCTATCCTTTAGTGTGAAGAAGAAATAAAATATTTTTCAGAAAAAGCGGAAAATGAGATAATCCCTCACCCCCAGAACAGACTTCCAAGAAATCCTTGTCCTACATTAGATGCAAAAATCATGAAAACACATAACAATCCTAAGTTACAATCATTAAGTAATCAATAAAATGACAGGAGTTAGCTCCTGTCAATCAATTGTAACCTTGAATGAAAAGGAATTAAATTACCCAGTGGAAAGATATAGGTTGGCTGAGTGGATAAAGAAATAAGACTGAACTAATATACTGTCTGCAAGAAACTCACTTCACAAATAATGATAAATATGAACAAAGTGAAGTGCTAGAAAAAGGTACACCACACAAATGGAAACCCAAATTGAATAGGAATAGCCGTACTCATGTCATGTTAAACAGATATTAAATTTAAAAGTTGTAAGAAGAGACAGTGGCATTATATATTTATAAAAGGATACATTCATCAAGATGGTGTAATAATCAGAAAGATATATGCACTGAACAGAAGACCACCCAGATGAAAATAGCAATTAGACCTTCAGGGAAATATAGACTCCATGTAATAACACTGGGGGCTGTCAACATCCTACTGTTAAAATAGATAGTTCATCATGATGGAAAATCAACAAAGATACCACAGGATTGAACCATAGTACTGAACAACAGATCTAACAGTCATTTATAGCACATTTCGTTCAACAGCTACAGAATACATTCTTCTCATCAGCACATGGAGCATTTTCTAGGATAAACCATATATTATGTCACAATTCAAGTTCACTAAATTTAAAAAGACTGAAATCATACCATATATTTTCTCAGACCACAAGGGAATAAAACTAGAAATCATCAAGAACAGTAAAAAATTTATAAATACATGGAAATTAAACCGCATGCTACTGAGTGACCAATGGGTCATTCAAGAAATTTAAAAGGAAATCCAAACATTTCTTGAAGCAAATGAAAATGACTATGTAACATATCAGAACCTATAGAATGCAGCAAAAGCAGTTTTGGAAATTTGTAGTGATAAATGTTTACGTTAACATTAAAAAAAGACCTTAAAAACAGCCTAGTGATGCATCCATGGACTTAGAAAAACAAAAATAAATCAAATCCAAAATTTGCATGAGGGGAGAAATAATAAGAATCAGAGTAAAAAGAAATGAAGAAATGAATTGAAGAAAATAATGCAGATAATCAAGAAAACAAAAATTTGGGTTTATGAGAAGATAAAATAGACAAAATAGCCATACTAACAAAGAAATAGAAAAAAACTTTAATAAAATTAAAGAAGAAAAAGACTTTCCAAACAATACTACAGAAATACAAAGGATCATAAGAAGCTACAATGAACAACTTTGTACTAAGAAACAGGAAAACTTCAAAGAAATGGGTAAATTCCTGCATATGTATAGCCTGCCAAGATTAAATCAATAAGATACAGAAAATCTAAACAGACACCTAACAACCTACAAGATCAAGGCACTAATTAGAAGTTTCTATCAAAGAAAAGTCCAGGACCTGATGGCTTTACTGCAGAACTCCACAAAACATTTGAAGAGGCACTAACTTCTGAATTTTTCAAACTATTCAAACTATTTAATAGGATGCAACTCTTCCATGTTTTTTTAAAATGAGGCCAGCATCACTCTGATACCAAAACCAAACAATGGGGACCTGCACACTAGCTCACTAGGTTAATCCTCTGCCTGCAGCGCCAGCATCCCATGTGGGTGCCAGTGCTGTACCCGGCTGCTCCTCTTCCAGTCCAGCTCTCTGCTGTGGCCTGGGAAAGCAGTAGAAGATGGCCCAAGTGCTTGGTCCCTGTACCCGCATGGGAGACCAGGAAGAGGCACCTGGCTCCTGGCTTTGGATCGACACAGCTCTGGCAGTTGCCGCCATTTGGGGAGTGAATCAACAGAAAGAAGACCTTTCCCTCTCTCTCCTTTTCACTGTTTGTAATCCTACCTGTCAAATAAATAAATAAAATCTTTAAAAAAACAAACAAACAATGATAGAACCCCAAAAGAAAACTACAGACTAATGTCCTTGGTGAACCATAGATACAGAACTTTTAAACAAATACTAGTAAATGAAATCTAACACTATAACAACAACAAAAAAGTCATACATCACCAAGTGACATTTATCCTAGAGATGCACAGGTGGTTCAGTATTTGAAAATCAATAAATGTATTAAGTCACAGCAACAGAATAAAGTGGGAAAAAACCATACGATTATCTCAGTAGACACAGAGAAATCATTTGAGGATCCCTTCATGATAAAAACTCTCAGCAAATTAGGTATCAAAGAAAAATAACTCAAAATAAAAAAGGTTATGTTTAACAAACCCACAGCCAAAATCATATTGAATACATTTCTCTGCAGATCTGGAACAAGAAAAGGATGTTCAATTTCACCACCCTCATTCTGTAGAGTATTGGAAGTGTTAGCAAGAATAGTTGTGGAGGGAAAGAAATAAAGGAAATCATAATTGGAAAGGAGGAAGTTAAACTATCGATGTTTGTGGAAGACATGCTGTTGTACATGAGAAAGCATAAATACTCCATGAAAAAGCTATTGGAACTGATAAACCAACTCAGTAAAGTCACTGATCCAAGATATCTGCCATCAATAAAGGCAAAGAAAACCTGAGTGGAAAAGAGAGCTCTTGGTCTACTCCTACCAGAGGTAAAACAACCTCTGGATGGGCCTGTATACCCAAGCCAATGTGTGTCCTATGTATGGACTGTGTACAGGAGAAGTAAGAGAGACCCACGGACCAATGGCTGGCACCTTCCTTTGGAGTCTTTGACATGCACTTAGAGCTTGAATAGGGGCTCTTGGAAGCAGAGTGTCTGTCTCATTCACCGTTATGTATATTCATAACAAATAATAAAATTAAATACACAAAGCAGTAGCACTTTTATACATCAAAAATATCTCATTGAAAGGGAAATCACTAAAGAAATCCTATTCATAATAGCTACAAAAGTGAATATATTTGGGAATCGGTTTCAGAAAAGAAATGGAGGAACTCTATAATGAAAATTATAAACACGGGTGAAAGAAATCAAGAACAGAACAAGTTGGAAGATAATCCTTGTCATGGATTGGATGAATTAATATTGCTAAATTGTCTATACTACCTAAAGCAATCTACAAGTTCAGTAGAATGTCCATCAAATTCCCAATGACATTCTTTACAGAAATAGGAAAAAGCTATCCTAAAATTCATAGGAATCACAAAAGACCCAGATAGCTAAAGCAATCGTGATCAAAAAAATCAAACTAGAGACATCATAGTACCTGATTTCAAAGCATACTATAATGCTATGGTAATTAAACCAGCTTGGTACTGGTATAAAAAACATCAGATAGACCAGAAGAATAAAATAGCAAGTCAAACATTAATCCATGCACATACAGTCAACTAATTTTTGACAAAGGTCCCAATAATATACATTGGAGAAAGGAAAATCTTTTCAACAAACAGTGATGTCAAATCAACATATATATGTTGGTGGATGAAATTGGCTTCCTACCTCACACCATATACAAAAATCACCTGAAGACGGATCAAAGCCCTCAGTGTAAGACCTGAAACTGAAATTACTAGAAAACAATGTAGGAAAAACCCTCAGTACCCTGGAGTAGGTGATGTCCTGGATAAGACCCCAAAACTACAGGCAACAAAAGCAAAACTAGAGAAATGGGATTATATCAAATTCAGAAACTATAAGAAACTATGGAGTGAAAAGAGTTATATGGGAACTCTGCATTACTACCTCATCATTTTGTTTTGTAAGTTTAAAACTATTCTGAAATAAAATCCTTTAAAAGAGCAACAACAAAAAACTAAATGGTAGCTACTAACCATGTATGGGTATTGAACACCTGAAGTGTAGTTAATCCAAATTGAGAGCTGCTATAAATATGAAATACACACTAGGTTTCAAAGATATAATAAGAAAAAAGTAAGATATATTAAAAGGCTTCTAATGATTTTATGTTGAATTGTTAAGATCTTGATGTATTAGCTTATACATAATATATGATTTTTCATCTTTTTTTATTACTAGAAAATTTAAGTGTCTTGTATCATGGTTTTAATTGGACATTCAAGTCTAGGCTCTGCACTTAATGCACATGAAGAAAAATGATAGAGATAAGGCTATTAAAGAAAAGGTTGCATTTAAATATTTTAAGCATGACACGTTATTGTAGATTGCTTATAAAAATATCACCCCTGGGATGGATATGGTGGTGCAGCAGATTCAGCTTCTGCTTGGGATGTCTACATCTCATATCAGAGTGATGTTTCAAATCCAGGTTCCTCCACTTCTGACTCCCAGGCAGTGCTTCAGTTCCTGCCACCCTCATGGGAGACCCAGATGGAGCTCCTGGCTTGGGGCCTGGCCCAGCTTGTAGTGAACCAGTAAATAAAGGATCTCTCTCTCTCTCTCTCTCTCACATCCTCCCCCCCTTCACTCTGCCTCACAAATACATAAATTGTAAAAAAATAAAAAAAAAACAAACCATTACCCCAGTAGGAGGTTTGTATACTGGATGAGAAGAAGAGCTAAAAGAAAGACCTGCCTAAGGGTTGCTATAGTGCATCAAGAGGTGGCTAGCTTACTGTTGCAGTTGTAGCGAAAAGAGGTAAGATGGAAGATGAGAGAAATCACCAAGTCAGAATTGAAAGGTTGATGCACAGTTGGATGGGTGTGCCCGGGGGGAGAGAAGAGATTGTTGAAAGGGACTTTTCAGTCCTGAAGTTGAGTGAGAAGATGGTGATGTGAGGAACACAGAAGGTAGCTGGACCTGGATGTGTTTGGGGGCAATCTCAGTCCTAAAGTGCCTGTAGAAAATCTGAGAGGCAGGAGCTGGGAAATTGGAACGCAGTATGATGTGTGTGGAGGCAGGGATCAGAGCAGGAGGTGAGAGGGGTTTGCACAGTCATGGCAGTGGGTGAGGCTGTTTGAGGATCTATTAGAATGGAGGCAGAGCAGAACCCAGCGTGCAGTGTGAGAGTTCAGGATTGAGCGCAGGTGTGAAGGGATCGCCAGGTCAGCAGTGATGTGGATGTGGAGGTAGCAATTCAGGGGCAGGTACAAGCAGAAGATGCAGTCTGAGCAAAGGGGCTGAGTGTTGGGACCCAGAACTCCTGAAATCTGGAGTATAGGACTTTAAGGGAGAAATGTTTGGTAAGGAAGAAAGCAAATAAATTAATAAAACTGAACTTTAGTAATTTGCATTCCAGTTGATGCAGTTGTCTGCATGCCTGTGTGTGTGCTAGGCCTGCTCATGTAGTTGAGAAGAGTAGAGTGCAGAGCCTTGCAGGTGCCTTCTCAAAGTCACACAGTAAGTTGTTGACCCTGCAGGGACTCCAGGTTGACTCCATCTAGGGAGCTTTCAGCTGCACTAAGCCTTTGCTAAACGTGGTGCAGTTTCTATCCTTGTGCTGAAAAGAATCATCCTACTTCCTTCTGGGTGCTTACCACACTTGGTGGGCAGGTGTGTGTGTGCATAAACATTAGGAGGACTGTGGAGACTCGTCTATGGAAAATCCTTCTATTTGCCATCAAGGTGCATGGCCTTAAATGAATGAAGAAAAGCCAGAGTTTCTCTAAAGTGTTGCTGAAGGAAAGCTATTTCTTCCAGATATAATTGCTCCTAAGTCAGAAAACTTTGAGGCTCAGTTGGTGTGACTTGGTGCTGAATTTCCTTGGGTACTTAGAGTCTCAGGGGATCACAGTTCCATTCACAGTGTGATTATGAGCACGTTTGTTAAGTTCTAACCCTAGTTGCTGTATTCATCTGCCTTGTCTTTCCCTCTTGAGTACTGTATGTGTGCTGCTGTCTTGGAGTGGGTACGATGGGTGTACTCATCCATTGCTTCAAGTAATTTTGCTGACTCATCTCACCCACTGCTGAGTGTTTGGACTATTAGGTCCCTAAACACGGAGTATATGTCCTTAAGGCTACGTCTGTGCCATCTTGCTAGTCATTGGGTGAGTTTGCTTGTGTGAAGGCATTCACCCATGTGGGAATAAGCTATTTCCTAACGATTATCAGTGGCCAGCCAGTATCTTAAAACTTGCACACAAAAGCAGGGGAAGATGGCCTAAGTAGTTGGGTCTCTGCCACCCACGTGGGACACCCATGTGGAGTTTCAAGCTCCTGTTGCAGCCATTTGGGAAGTAAATCAGTAGATGAAAAAATCTCTGTCTCTGTCTCTCTTTCACTGTCTCATCCTTGCTTTGTGTTAATTTACCTTCAAATAAATAAATAAATCCTTCAAAAAAGAAAAAGAAAAAAAGACCACTGTTGAGTGATCTCCCTCAGGGACAGGCATTGTGTGTGGTGTTTTATGTCTTTTGCTGTAATTCTCATAGCCACAGTGCAGTGTCCAACGCCCGTTTACTTTCTATCTTCTGTTTCCTGTGAATTAGCACATTTTTATTTTTACTTAATATATCATCCAGAGCCTTTGCAGTGAAAAAGCCTGCAGGGCTGTTCCTTGAGGTCTCTCTGCTGCTTTGCAGGGTGCCCTTTCATTGACCCTTCATCCCCTTCATGCCTTCCATGTACCCAGCTCCATCCCACTCCATCACTTCAAAGCCTCAGCATAAGAAAACCTTCAGCACAGCAACTGTTTTTGCTTTTGTGTTACTTTCAAAGCCAAACTCTAACTCAAAAACTGATAGACTTATTTGAGAAATGGTGGAGCTCCTTGCTCTTGTTTTGTTAGTGTTAGCTGCCCTGTGTTTGCTTTTATCCCTAAGGATGAGATGCACAAATATGTTATGTTCACATCTCTGCATTTTGCTTCCTTTGAAAATCAGCTGACTTTAGGGTTGAGATAATGTCAGGGAAGAGAACTCTGATTACATACACAGTACTGGATGCTGTTTTAGATTTCTTGCAATTCTTTCATAGGACAATATGTAGTAGAGAACAATAAAATTATACATGCATCTTGACATTTTTAAGTCTGGGTGAGTGTTTAGAAGAAACTATGAAAATATATAATTTATCTCTGGTGATATAATTTTTCATAATTTTAAAGCAATGTTATATTGTTGGATAGCTTAAGCAGAGCTGTAGTCCAGGTGTTTTGCTACAATTGTTAATTGTCCAGTGAGTGCTAGTTTTCTCTTGCTTGAATTCTTGAAAATTCATTCATTCATTCATTCATTTGAGAAAGAGAGAAACAGAGAGAGATCTCTCATCTGCTGGTTTTCTCCCCAAATGCCTGCAATGGGCCAGGTCTAGATCACAAAGAAGCTGAGATCTAGGAACTCAGTCTAGGTCTCTAATGTGAGTGACAGGGTCCTAATTACTGAAGCCATTACTGTGGCCTCCCAGGATCCACATGAGCAGGAAGGTGGAATCAGAGTGGAGCCAGGAGTCTACGCTCAAACGCGGTGATGTGGAAACTGAGCATCCCAACCAGTGTCTTAACTCTATGCCACATTTCACTCCCTCTTGTCTTTAATAAGACAAATTAACCATCCCATAAATAACATCATCTTAACTTCTTTGAAGAGTGTACCTTGAGGATAGGAAAGTGACTTCCATAAATGGATATATTGTTAGAATTTATTTGTCTGTAAATCAGTATGTAAATAACAATTACTGATCATCCTTGTTTCATTAACTTTTTTAGTGACTCATATCATTGTCACAGTGATTGGAATTTATAGTAACTGCCATTTGTTTAGTTATGCAGTCTTTTATTTTTTAAAAACTTATTTTATTTATTTGGAAGGCACAGTTACAGAGAGAGAGAAATAGAGAGAGATCTTCCATCCATTGGTTCAATCCCCAAATGGCCACAGCAGCCTGGACTGGACCAGGCCAAAGACAGGGGCCAGGAGCTTCTTCTGGGTCTTCCACGTGGGTGGCAGGGGCACAAGGACTTGGGCCATCTTTCGCAGTTTTCCTAGATGTATTAGTAGGGAGCTGGAGCTGGATTGGAAGTTGAGCAGTCAGGACACCAGTTGGTCCCTATATGGGATGCTGGCATTGCAGGCAATGGCTTAACCCATTGCACCACAATGCTGGCCCCAGTTGTGCAGTCTTGCATCATTGTGGGAAAAAGTACTATATGAAATGGCATATTAGATGTTTAATTTTAAAATATTGGTGACTCTGGAATCCTTACTCAACATTCTATTATTCTAGAAAACATTTATTGAGAGTGCAACATTCTGCTTTTTTGGTCATACCACATTGTTGATCTTTATTGCTTTAATGGAAAGATAATATCAAACTTGATGTTTCAAAATAAGTGAAAAAAATTCTGTACCTTTAGCTGGCCAGTAGACTTTTCAACATGCTGCTTCTTCTAATGTCTGCCTAGCAGCCAAGGGATTAAGCTCTTATCTTAGTGTTTGACTTATTACTTTCTCTTTATACCATCTGGGTTTACTTTTCTTATTTATAGGACTCCTGGAGACAAAAGTAATATTCCCACCTGTCATTTAAACAGGAGGCAATTTATTCTTTTTAACTAAAAGACAGTTTAGAAAAAAAAAAGAGGACAACTGTGTACTCAGACAGAGCTGGGCCACAGTTTCTAATGAGTGACCTTGTGGAAGCTTGTCACAGAGGGAGCTCCTCTGCTCTTGGACTTGGTGCAGAGTCATTGAAGTGACTGCTTGGTGTGGATGGTAGCCAAAAGGAACAGAAGGGTGAGTTGTGGGGGTGTGTTGTGATGTGTTGACATGTGAATCCATGTTCTCTGAAGGAACCTGTGACTCTATTCAGTTTCTTTACCCAGACAGCCTCATAGCAGCTACTGACCCTGGTGTGGCATAGAGAGGCAGCCATTTTCAATGGCTCTGGTTACTTCCTCATCATTTATTCCAAGCCTGTGGAAGTGATTTGCTCCTCCAATCCAACAAGCAGAGGTGATGACGGCTACTTCTGCATCCAGACCGTCCTGGATAGTTGCTGCCATTCTGAACACAGGGGCATTGATAAGTTCAGAGTACTGTTCAAGAGCACATGCTATGGGGAGTAGTATTTCCCTGTTCTGTATTTTTTTCTGGTGGCATCAAGGACTCCCACTTGTTCTTGGAACATTTTCCATCTAAAGGGTAGTTAGGATGTGCCACCCAGGGAGTTTTAAAGGCAGATGGCAACATTTGCCTTGAACTTTTAAAGAAGAACTCATAGACTGTTAGTCTTCAGATATGCTTTTCATATTGTGTTTCTATAGGATGCTACAACACTTGGCTTGACTTGTCAACTGTATAGGAAACCACAACATTTCATTTTGATGCATGTGTGTGTGTGTGTATACATGTGAGAGACACTTGGGTTCAAAGAGACATAAAAATGTACAGAAATGGAAATAGGACAAAGTGATTTAGATAATACTGAAGGATTGACCATTGATGATGAACTGTGTTGGGTTCTGAGTGAGCATCAGCCTTTGAGGTACTGAATAATATTTAATATTTACTGCAGTGTGAGGCAACCATACTTCTTTCCTTGGCTTGCTAATACAACCATGCACCTTGAAGTCCTCGGTGCCATAGCCATTATTCCTATTATGGGAGAAGAGAGAAAATAAACATCCCACTAGCAACAGTCTAAAAGAATCTAATGCCTTTTTCCCTCCCCTGTGGACTTTTTGAAAGCTCTTTGCTGCTTATTTTGTTGCATTTCCCATTGATAGCACTTTGGTGAGTAATTATTTGACTACAGAGTAGATAGTAAACACCTGTTGGAGAACTGTCTCTCAATGAGAATTGATGCAGTCAGCATTGTGAAGATTCTCCCCTCTTTTTTTTTTTTTTTTTGAAGTTTACACCCTCCACAGATTAATAGGGACCTTTTGTCTTAGACATAATACTTGCAATTATTTGTGCAAACCAGATAACAGAACACGGGTTCCACTGTTCCAACCACCAATAAGATAAGGACAATTCCATTCTACTCTTCATGCTAGGTAGATAAAGAGCTGTAATGAATAAAGCCATTTATTAGACTACTTTCTCATAAATTATTATTCCTCAGTCAGATGTAATTAAAGTTTAATGCAAAACTAAGCAAAAGATATGCAGTATCATCAAATGCCATTTATTGCACTATGACTGCGCTGAAAAATTCCTGCTAGTCCTTGTATCAAAATCCTTATAATGTTGATACCATTCCCATGGAAGAAGAGAGAACTCAGTGGCCTAGAGAGATTAAATGATTTGTCTAAAGCAAAATGAAAGTATTGGGGAAATTGGTGTCCATGATGATGGAAAGCCACCGTTCTTCCTGGAGATTATACTCTTTCATAAAGCAGGGGTCAGCCCACTTATCCAAAAAAGTATTAGATACTGGATATTCTTGCCTTTGTGGGCCATATGGTCTCTGTCAGAACCACTCAACCCAGCAGTTGTGATATGAAAGCAGCCAGGAAAAATATGTAAACAGGTGAAGGTGACTTGAGACCCAAGGAAACTTTATTTATGGAGACTAAAATTTGAATATATACATTTTTCACATGTCCAAAAGTGTTATTCTTTTCATTTATGATTGCCCAAGAATGTGCTGATCAGATTTGGTCCATGGCCATCATTTTCCAACCTCTATACTATGCACAAATAGATGTTTTTAAGATCATTTCCTATCAAATGCTTCTGAAATGATCAGTTACAATGTGTTTTACAATGTCCTGTTAAGAGACCCCAAAGAGCATAAGATGAGGAACCAAGGAGGCAGTCTGTCCCCAAGTTACTAAAATACAGATGTTCCAGGAGAGGTACAATCAATGTACTGAACTCAATAAATATTAAAATGAGATTATTTTTAGTGGACTATCAAAAGGATTTTATACCTTGAAGGATAAATCAGAAAAACATTCTGGGAAGAATAGTATAGATCAATCCTTGATCATTTATTTGGTAAACAAAGTTTTTTTTTTTTTTTCAAATGATTACAGATAAATTGTTTACTAAGTCTGTGAAATGGAGAGTGTGTTCTACTGTGTCCCACTGCTTAGTTGAGTATTGTTAGACTTTGGGTTGTTGTTTTCTGGAAGGTGAAATCTGACTTTTTATGCCTTGTATCTTTGGATTTTTAAATGAAGCCAGTTAATTAAAGGGAAGTGTTTTTCCATCTCTGAGTATTCTATGATGCAAATCTAAGACAATCTTAGATTTGGCCCAATAGCCATTAACCATAGTTTCCAAGCAGTTTGGTCATTTACATTTCATATGATTACAGAATCTCCACTTTGCAAAACCCTGAAGAGACAGTCTAGCTCAGGTCATACCTAAAGCTGCCACTGTGAGATGAAGAGACACTGATGTGCCATGTGTTCAGGCAGCCAGCAGGTGACTAATGTGAATGCCAATCTTTCACCCTAAAGTCAGAATTGTGTGTTGGTCACTTGTTAAGTAAGTTCATCATTTGTATCAGTTTCTCATGTATTTTAGTATATTTTGTAGTGTGTTCCATTCCATGGGAACAAGGACACCTGTGCAAATAGTGACTGCTCTTAAAAAAAAAAAAGATATATTTTAATTGATTTGAAAAGCAGAATTACAAAGAGAGAGGGAGAGAGAGAGACAAAGAGAGCATGCTTTCTCCTTGGACACATGCATTACAGTTGGAGTTAGAGATTCTGCTTCAGATTGTTGACCTGGGAATAGCCCAATCTGTCTGTGATCCACTATGATGTCCTGTAAATTAAATGCATTTGCAATGAAGCATAAACTCTCCCCCTTACTTTGTCTGAGAAACAAAGGTAATAGACAAAGTAGTAAAATCTACAAACGTTCTAAGTATTCAGAGTGAAAAAAGTTTACTAAATGGTGATACCTACACAGGATTAACCAGAGCATGGACAGCAAAGTTTCCTTTGGCTTCCTGTGCCATTACGTATTAAAGTGAGCACCACTTTTTTTTTTAATTTCAGAGGGTTCCATGTTCTCTTAGAATTAGGAGATTTCATAAATGTCCAGTGTTCAGGACAATTTGGTAGTCACTGTCTGGTTTGCTTTCATTCGTTGTTGATGCAGAATGCATATTTGTTTATTAACCAAGTCTGTTTTGAAGAGGGATTTTTTTTGTTGTTGCATAATCTACAGCACAAGAGAACAATGATTTTCAAAATAAAATGTGGATCATTCCTTGTGAACATTACAAGCAATACACAGCATTACTTTTACCTTCCCCAAGACCACAGAGGACACAGCAGTTTAGGGAACTGGGGGGAGTCTCCCTAATCTTTACTATGTCATGGAAGCAATGTTATGCTTTTCCATTTGGAAGGTGAGTCTATTTTTCTTTTCATACAAGTTTTGGTTTAATTCCTAAATGAAGGAAATATTTGCAGTCAGTACCCATCCTACCTCCCCTGCCCACTTCCCCCAGTAATAACCTGGAAACTGGTGGCAAGAGAAGCATGCTTCTATACCAAGGATTATAAAATTAGGGGGTAACAGCCCATTGATGTGCAATGGTATTAATGTAGTGATTCATTTCTAGTCTTTAAAACAATACGATAGCTGGCATTGTGGCATAGTGGTTTAAACCACTGCTTGTGCCACCAGCATCCCATATTGGAAAGCTGGTTCAAGTCCTAGCTATTCCACTTTTGATGTAGCTCACAGCTAATGTGCTTGGGAAGGCAGTGAAATTCCACCCACGTGGGAGACCTAAATGGAATTCTGGGCTCCTGGCTTTGGTCTGGCCAAACCCCAGTTGTTGCATCCATTTGGGGAATAACCAGCAGAAGAAAGATCTCTCTCCCTCTCTCTTTCAAATAAATAAATACATCTTAAAAAACAAAAACACATAGAGCAGGTTGGAGCAGAATAGAATAAAAGAAAATAAGAGAAAAAATGCCCTGGTCCAGAATGCAGTAAGAATTAGCCTTATTTCAAGACCATTTTTCACTAGTAGTATGTGAGTGTATATACATATATCCTACAATAAATGATGTTGATAAATAGTGTATCCATTAAAAAATAGTTTGAGAAATGTAAGTCTACACAACTTTGAGACATCTCTCACATCCCTACTCTATTTTCCCTACACAACTGCGGGAAAGGTTGTCCTCCCTGTCTTGTTTTCTTGGATCTCCATATTTACCCCAAACCTAAACGTAATTCCCCTCAGTGGTCTATAAACAGAAAAGCAGGATCCTTGCTTGGAAAGATGGAAATAGATGGCATTTTATATACTCAGATATTTACAAATGCAATACTGGCTTCTGCTTACTGAGGTGGGGGCAGGAAAAGATGATGCACTTTTATACTTTATGAGATTCCAGCTGCAAAAAATACTACAGAATGCAATCACCAGCTATAATTGCTTCTTAATAGCTTCCCCATTACAACCTATTGGTAATAGGAATGCTTTATTGTATAATTATTGTTTCATACAAATGATGACCTTGAACTAGGGTTTGCTATGAAATGTTCTTTTCAAAATACATGAAAGAAATCATGTCTGGGCCTCAAAGCCTTGACCCAAGCTCTTTGGTGAAGAATAGAAACCACAACTATAATAATTTCTATTAAAAGCTTTGAGAGAAAGATGGTAAAGAAACGTTTTAAATGGAGTTGATTAATGAACTCTTTTCAGTATGATTGGTGAGAATCTTGTGAATTTGCACTTTTCATAGAGATGCTCAATGGAAGTTGGTATAATAGAAAGTGGGAAAAGAAGTATTTTTGCTTTTTAAATAAATGGACCGTGGATTGTGTTCGCGTGGTATTTTGGACACATTGCACAGTGCATCTAACAATAGCATGCCTCGTTTTTCTTTTTATCATGTAGAGTTACTATTAAACCATCTAGCCAGAAAGGTATTACTGTGGTCTGGGAATTGTGGAAGGATGTCAAGCAGGATCAAAAGCACTAGAGCTTACATTTCTATAAAGACAATAGCATGAATTTAAATGGAAGAAAGCCATGAAGTATTAGGAACACATGTTAATCTACAATGACTTCAGCCCACCTCCTCTGAGCCTGTTTTTCCCCTAAGACATTATTGCCTGCACTGTAACTCTAAATTGATTAATCATTTCTTTCAATTGTAAGGAATATTTCAACAATCAAAATGAGAGCCATTGGATTTAAAAAGTATCCATGTAAAATATTAGGCACTCTTGGAAATACTTCCAAGTTCTTTTTTTATACTGAACTCTACTACAGGTTGAATATCAGTGTGTCTGGTGAAAAGGGCCAGACCTTCCTTTGAGATCTGTGATTAGGTTACCAAAGCCAACTGCCAAAATCCAGATAGTTAACCTTAATTGCAAGCCATCATGTACATTTCTGTATATGAATGTGGGCATTTGTGTGTTGTTCTTAAGCAGATTGCAATTGAAGGATTCAAGCAGTTGTTGGTAAAAATTTGTCATGCCTACACAGGGGTCTGCTGTTCCAACAAGGAGCATTTTTTACTTCAACGTTTATTTGTAACACCTGAGAAGCTTCAGCTGACCCATGCAGTGAAATTTCTTAATTGTTGAATGTTGTTTCCCATCTAGTTTCCCTCTGTTTGTGGATGAAACAGAACATTAAGATAGAGAGAAATCACATAATAAAATATTAATTTAGTGTTTTAAAGTTTCCATCACTTTATGGTGGTGTCTGTTTTGCAAACTTTCATCCTGCAGGTGTGTGCCATCCACACTCCAGCACTTTTTTGTCTTATCATAATTGCTTGATAACATTTCCAGATGCAGATAACAAATTAGTTATTCCCAGTAAGCACTGAGCACTGTCTTTTATTTTTGCCTCTTAAATATACTATACCAACTTCACCTGCCTTTTTTTTTTAGTATATCAGTTAGAATATAGCTTTTAGCTACAGGTGACAAAAGTGCATTAGATTTATTTTTCTAACACATGACACTTGGGGTTACGTAGTCCATGTTGGTTCAGGAATCAAAGATGTGAGGGCCTAGAGTTCACTTTTCTATGAGTAATATCATATACTGTATAAGGACATTTCAGCCAATGACAGACTGCACACATGGAACATTATAATGGAGTTGAAAAGTTCCTATTGCCTAATGTTTCAGTGCGCCTTTTCTGTTTAGACGTGTTGAGAAACACAACTGCTCATCATTGTGTGATGGTGGTTCAGTCAGCACAATGACAAGTTTTTCAGATTTGTAGCCTGATGGAAATAAAGACTGTACCATACGACCTAGGTGTATGGGAGGCTAGACTGTCTAGGTTTGTGGAAAGACACAGGGATGAAATCACTAAATTGTGCATTTCTTAGGTCATAGCTCTGTCACTAAGCAGGGCACGATTGTATCCATAGCTATAGATATAGGTACATAGAGTTACAGGTACAGACACAGGTAGAGATATAGATACAGATGTATGTGTTTGCTCACGCTGTCCACATGTTGCCAGTATTCCTTCCTCATGTGAAAGCCTCCATATCCAAAAGCAAAGGAAGCAGATTCACCATTTCCTTCACTTTTCTTGTTTTAAATCAGGATGGGGACTCTTTCCTGGGAGCTGCTGGCAATTTTCCATGATCTCTTGCTAGGGATTGAGTTGTGCCCCTCCAGCCCCTATTCATATTTCAGCACTAAGCCCTGTGCCTCACGTGGGAAGCTTTATGGAAATGGGGCCATTGCAGATATATTTAGTTAAGAGGAGGTCGTGATGCCTAGTGTCCCTCTACAAAGGGGAAATTTGGACAGAGACACCCAGAGGGAAGGTAACAGGAAGGGACACATGAGCCAGTGGGAGAGAGTGGAACTGAGCTTCACTCAGAGCCCTGCTCCCTCTCAGAGTTGAGACTTCTGGCCTTCACAGCTGTGGGCAATGAAGCTGTGTGATTGAAGACACTTGGCCAATGCTTGGTAATGGCAGGCCTAGCACACTAATGCACGCTCCTGGGTTGCCACTGCCCTTAAAACCAGATTTCCCTGCCCTCTCCTCCTCACCAGCCAAGAAGTACGTGAAGTTCTGGGGAGCTGATCTGTCTGGCACCTTTAGTCTCCATGGCAAAGCAGGTTCTGAAACCTGGGAAAAGGGTAGGCAATGGCTACTGAGTAGACCCCAGCTGTCTGCCCTGGGCAAGTTTTCTCTTATTCACTATGCGTGTCTGCCATTCAGATATTTGTTAACAAAATGGATTATTCTAAGATTGGTACCTACTTTATCCCTCCTGAATCCGGAAGCATATAAATGGAATTTTTATATTGGTCTTTCCTTATTTCTTTGACATTTTCTAGATTTATAACATTAATGCCAAAAATGACAGTGTACTATGGTTAAAAATGTTTCCATCTGGGGCTGGCACTGTGGCATACTAGACTAAGCCTATGCCTGCAGCACAGACATCCCATATGGGCACTGATTCGAGGAGTCAGCTGCTCCACTTACAATTCAGCTCTCTGCTGTGGCCTAGGAAAGCAGCAGAAGATGGCCCAAGTCCCTGGGCCTCTGTACCCTTGTGGGAGACCTGGAAGAAGCTCTGGTTCCTGGCTTCGGATTATCTCAGTTCCAGCCTTTGTGGCTATTTGGGGAGTGAACCAGCAGATGGAAGACCTTTCTTTCTGTCTCCCCCTCTCTCCGTCTGTAACTACCTTTCAAATCAATAAATAAACCTTTAAGTATGTTTCCATCTTCAATTATTTTTTCCCCCACAGAACAGTAGAGCCTAGAATGTAGATCTTTTCTCATTGACGACTGCTACTTTACTTTCTTTGATTCATGCTAGCATTCATTTTGTTTGGGTCTGATACCTCCTAAATACGTGGACTATTCCCTTCAAGATGTACTTCCCCTTAAATTCTGCCTTCAATGGCATTACCCGCTCTAGCTCCCTTCTAGCTCATCTTCTTTTTAAAATGCGCTGCTGTTTTTACTCATGTAGATAGGATTTCAATCAACCAGGGAAAATAGAATATGCTTTCCTTTCCCCTAGAAATTTCAGAGATCACATCATTGTCTTTGAGGGGTTTTATTTCTTTTGGAAGAAGTAACCCAAGAGCCTGGAACCCCTGCCTGTTTCGTTTTGTCAGTCTTTATAAAAATTGTATAGAGTGTGACCATTGGAATTGATTGGCTGGAATTTGATCTTCTGCTTGACATCATCTTAGGAGCTCATAAAGCTTGTACTTACACTCAAAAGTAGCTATTCCTAGTTGCCTGTGGGTGTGTGGAGGGAAAAAGCAACACCTTAGGATTGGATTTTTCGACTTATTAGTCCTGTTCGGAAATGTTATATACCCTTTATTTTAGGTTGTAAACATAAAATGGAGTTTTGGAGCCAGGCTAGCATATCAAAAAAATGCCCCTGTCACAAAAGCCAAGTTTGGCATCAATCTAAATGTTACATGGAATCCGTTCAGTTAGGCAAGGAGGCTTCCTTCTGCTCTCAGCCAGGCTGCTTCTTGTTTCTTATGAATATCTGTGCCTATGGTCAAGGTTCTATCCTTTTGGGTATTAACATTCATTTTGAGAGCATATTGGATAATGTCTTTTAGATTAGCAGTGGCTTCAGCATCTTTCCCATTAAGTTTATCTTAGGTGCAAGAGACTAGAGCATCCGGACACTCATGTTGGTCCCTGTACGCAAGACTGGGTGGTTTCTGTGTCTTGTCTGAGAATGTGGCATGGCCTGAGCTGCCACGTTGGACTATTAATTTGTACTTGATTCTCAGTAGTCGTTGAGTACTCCTGCATGGCCTGCTGCAGGTGGTCACAGCAGCGTCCAGCATCCTTAAATTGCAGAGATCGTAGGTATGTGCCTCACAGGCCATGAACTCCGGTGTCTTCAGGAAATACTGAAGCATTACTGGAAGTGCAGGCTGATGTTTAATTTTCACCTCTGACTGTGTTTAGAACACTGTGGTTTCATGGAAAAGGGAAGCTACCAAGAATGTGAGGACTGGATCTGATTCCAGGTCTCCCAGCAAGAAGCTGTGTTGCTGTGGTGGGATGATTAGATCTCTCTGTGCTTCCCTTCTCCTGGTGTAGTACAGCAGTGAACAAGATGAGAAGACGAGCTCCGGAAGGACAAAATGGCTTTAACAATCGCCAGCTGTCCAGTAGTATCTGCCTTCCGTACAGTCATTGTGAGAATGCGCAGCCTCACCGTCAGCACTGCATGTGTCCCTCGCTGCTGTGCTCTGGCCAGGTGCCCTCCCCACATCTGACAGTGCCACCTGCCTGGAGCTCACTGGGGGCCACCTGCCTCACTTCTCCCCTGCAAGACCCATTACTGGGAGATCCATGAAGGAGTGGACAAGTGACTGTTTGGTGGCACCCCCTGTTTCATTCCTCTGAATCATTTACTCAACAAATTCTCCTGTTGAATAGCTACCAGTTTTTTAGGAGCTGGTTATACTGCAATGAATTGAAAAAAAAAAAAAAAAAAAAAAAAAGCTAGTACGTATACAAGCATGTACAGAGCATCCCTAACCCAAAATCTGAAATGTTTCAAAATTCAGAACTTGTGGTGCTACAGATGGGAAATTCTCTACCTGACCTCATGCGCCACATTCACAGTCATAATGCAGGCACATTAAATATTGTGCAGAACTACCTCAGGCTGTGTGCAAAGGTAAATGTGAAACATAAGCGAGTTCTGTGTTTAGACCAGGGTTCCATCTCCAAGATAGTTCATTATGTTTTCTATCCACATATTCCAAAATCAGAAAAAAATATGAAGTCCAAAACACTTCACGTCCCAAGAAGTTTGGTTGAGAGGTTTTGTAGAGTGTTTTGTTTTCCTTTTGACTTTTAAAATTTATTTTTTTGAAAGGCAGAGAGAAAGAGACAAACACGGAGAGAGGGAAAGACAGAAATAGAGAGATTATCTATCCACTGGTTCACTCACCAGAAGTCCATAGCACCCAGGTCTAGGCCAGGCCTAAGCCAAAGACCTGGGAATTCAGCCCAGGTCTGTCACATCGTGGCAGGGACCCAACTACTTGAGCCCTCACCTGCTGCCTCCCAAGATGCACATTAGCAGGAAGCTAGAATTGGGAGTGGAGCTGAGACTGGAACACGGGCACATCCCGAGTGGTGACTTGACTGTTAAAACAAACACCCAGGCCGTAGCCACGGCTCACTGGGCTAATCCTCCGCCTTGCGGTACTGGCACACCGGGTTCTAGTCCCGGTCGGGGCGCCGGGTTCTGTCCCGGTTGCCCCTCTTCCAGGCCAGCTCTCTGCTGTGGCCCAGGAGTGCAGTGGAGGATGGCCCAAGTACTTGGGCCCTGCACCCCATGGGAGACCAGGAGAAGCACCTGGCTCCTGCCATCGGATCAGCGCGGTGCGCCGGCCGCAGCACGCCGGCCACGGCGGCTATTGGAGGGTGAACCAACGGCAAAGGAAGACCTTTCTCTCTGTCTCTCTATCACTGTCCACTCTGCCTGAAAAAAAAAAAAAAAAAACCCACCCCTGTATGACATTTTTATGGGAAGTTCAGTGAGAACGTCATGTGTTTTATGTCTCTGTGAGTGGCAGATGTAGATGACTGTGAACGGGGGAGGGTCACCACTTTGAAGCTGAGAAGATGGCATGCTAACCTGATGACAAGAAGAAACAAGAGTGCAGAGCAGCCTGTGATCCCAAAGGTGACAACAGACTCAGCACTACCTCTGAAAAGCGGAAGCAGGGACACTGTCTAGTTGTGGGATATGGGTTAGACATAGGTGGGGATATGGAGATGGGAGGCATCGGAGGAGATGAGTCAGTAGGAAGCTTGGTACCTGCTGAGGGCTCAGTCAGTGTTAGCAAATGAACTGTCACCATCATGCTTTCAGAAGGGTCTCCCAAAGTGAAATGCTTTTTGTCATGCAGCACTTGTACTTAAAATGAGTAGTGGTCTCTGAAGAAGAAATATAACATCAACTGAGATTGCACTTGGTGATGATGGCATAGACGTTTTAATTTTTTTTTTTTTGTGGTCATGCCTAGGAAAACTTTTTTTTAAGGTTTTATTTACTTATTTGAGAAGCATAGCTATAGACAGAGAGGGGGAGGCTGGGGCGGGGGGAGGCAGAGAGAGAGAGAGAGAGAGAGAGGGAGAAAGATCTTCAATTCGCTGGTCCACTCCCCAAATGGCCACAAAGGCCAGAGCTGAGCCGATCAGAAGCCAGGAGCTTCTTTCAGGTCTTCTACATGGGTGTAGGGGCCCAAGGACTTGGGCCATCTCCTGCCGCTTTCCCAGGTGCATTAGCAGGGAGCTGGCTTGGAAGTGGAGCAGCTGGGACTTGAACTGGCACCCCTATGGGATACCGGCACTGCAGGCCTGTCCTTTAACCCACTGTGCCACAGCGTCAGGCCCAGGAAAACTTTTTAACCATCTTTTTTGTCTTTGTCACTTAAATCTTCTCATTTTTTTTCTTTTGGTTTCTGTCCCCAGTTTATTGGTTATTTCCTAATTTATGCCATTATGTTAATATGTTATTGCTTTCAAGCCCTAGATACATCAGAGTTTGTCAGAAAGATGATGCTGTGCCATCCCATGAATGAATAAAAGTCATCCAGCAGTAAATCAGAAACTAGCTAGAAAAATGTTGTGAAAAATCCACCCCATTTACAAATAAATATTAGAAATGTTTTCCATTTTCTAGGACAATAAATGGAACGGGCTGTTTATTGCTGTTCTGTAACTGATAGAGGAGGCAGACTGGGAAAATGACAGCACTAGTTCTTTGCAGTTAAAATCCATTTCTGGTGGAGGTTGTTTTCCGTAAGGGAACTCTGATGCCCTTGCATCAACCCCCAACCCCCGCCCTGCCGCCCCACCTTGTTGGTGAAAGCAGTGATCAGTGAAGATCAGAAGCTAAGGATGGCAAGGTGCTTTCTCAGGACCCTGGAACAGGACGTGTTAGCCACGCCGTGATGTCCCAGTGGAGTCGTGCCCAAATGTGAGCTCTGAGGACACAGTCCCCAAGGTCACCCTCATTTCTGCAAGTTTAGAGAGGTTCCCAAACCAGCCTCCATTTTATTAATTTCCTAGAGGGACTGAAAAAAGACACTGAAAGCTATTATAGTCACAACGATGGCTTATTACTTGGAAAGTATCCACTCTAACCTTTGCCAAAGGAAGTGACACCTAAGGCAGAGCCTGAAAGGGTCCCAGGGCTCAGCTGCTGTTGCCTTAGGATGTGTAGCCCCCAACACTGACGTGGAACAGTTCACAAGGAGTGTCTCCAAGCAGCAAGGCTTGCCAGCCTCAGAGTTCCCACTGGGGCTTTGTGGTGGAGGTGTGCCTGTGGAGGCACTAGTAGCTGAGTTCTGTCTTCAGGTCAGATGGTAGGTTGGCCCAACCCATCACTTGTAATTTCATGGTTGATTTTTCCGGTGTGCTCGATCCCCACCCTAAATATAGACAGTCCTGTTTGCAGTGAGAGAGATTACTTCCCAGTTTCCCAGGGCAAAGGCCAGACCTAGGACAAGGCCTAATACTTTATGCAAGAGGCAAAGAGGGTGGTGTCTCTGCCGGGACTGAAGAATCAGTCATCCTGGGCTCAGCCTAGTTCCTCTGTGTGCTAGGGATAATTATAGTTATTGCCGCCCAGAGCCCTGGGAGGATTCATGAGCACATGTAGCTGCATGAGTTCGCTGGGTAGCTCTGCTATAGCTATTTTCAGCGATTAATTATCATACTATCATTTTATGATTGTTTTGAGATGATAAATATTAATATTATTGCTAGTTGAAGTCTCCAAAATTTAAGTTTGTAGATCCAAGTCCTTTTGGCTGCTTTTCAGTGGTCTTGTTTTCTTTGTCTAACTACTCATGGGCTGTCTTTGTGTCTCAGGTTGTCTGTTCATCCTTTGTGTGACTGGAAGGTCCTGCACAATTTTGGGGTGCATTCCATGATCAAGATAGGGAAGAGCTCTCCGCCCCTTTTGCTATAAATTTGTTTTTGGAAACACTGAGGCAATGATTATACAGCTGCACATGCCTAAGCATTGGTGATGGCTTTATCTCCTTTTCCAACCTCATAATACAGAAAGAGGGTTTTTGGGTACATCTGAAAATTTTCTTCAGCCGATGTTCAAGTTCTCTGAACCAAAGTAGAAACAATGTTTAAAAAGACACTTGTTCAGGGCCAGCACTGTGGCATAGTGGGTAAAGCCACTACCTGCAGTGCTGGCATCCCATATGGATGCTGATTTGTGTCCCGGCTGCTCCACTTCCAATCCAGCTCCCTGCTATGATTCGTGTCCCGGCTGCTCCACTTCCGATCCAGCTCCCTGCTATGTCCCGGGAAAGCAGTGGAAGATGGCCCAAGTCCTTGGGCCTCTACACCCGTGTGGGAGACTTGGAAGGAGCTCCAGGCTCCTGGCTTCGGATCAGCTCAGCTCTGGCCATTGTGGCCAACTGGGGAGTGAACCAGCTGATGGAGGACGTCTCTCTCTCTCTGCCTCTCCTTCTCTCTCTCTGTAACTCTGACTTTCAAATAAAATAAATCTTTAAAAAAAAAGACACTTGTTTGGTGCTATATCCTTCAACTTGCTAGTAATAAGATGGAAATCCCACCAAATATTGAGTAATTTTAGTTCAAAAGGGCAGAATAACTTTGCCAATTATCAGATTTAAATGCCCAGCAGACTTTATGAGAGAAGTAACACTCAAGTGTTCAGCTGGTTTGAATTCTGAGGCATGTGCTAGGAGGGCTCCTTGTAATATTTTATTCATCAGTGAATACTAACCTATTTTTATTGTTATACAAGTAATTCCTGTAACTTTATTTATAGTTGGCTGTACTAATATGGCAGTTTTTCTGAACCAACCTGCCTTCCTAAGCTGTTGGCATTAACCAGGGATGGGCTGAAATAGAGCAGCACCTGCAGAGGGCCTTGCCTTGTGGATGAATGGGACAATAAGTGATTTTTTGGAAAGTGGAAACCTTAGTTGCTTGTTTTCTTCTTCAGTTCTAGAATGCAGCTTTTACAATCTGTGTGCTCATTATTTTTCTGCGTGTCTCCCACCCATGCAGGCGAGCCACTCTTACAAGGCCCTGTGTTTATCAAAGAGCCCAGCAATAGCATCTTCCCTGTTGATTCAGAAGATAAAAAAATCACCTTGACTTGCGAAGCCAGAGGCAACCCTTCACCTCATTACAGGTACAGTGGAAATTTTGCAAATTCAAATTAAAAAGTAATGGATGGTATCTTCAACTGATCTATGGTCATTTGAATCCGTACAGCATATGTTGATCGATTCACTTTAGAGTAAGATTTCTTGACTCTAAAATTCCCTGAATAAGCAATGTCTTTACACTGATTTATAATGCAGCCTGATTTGTAAACGTAGGTTTAACATGTAGTCATCCAGAACACATCCATTGTGGGAAGGAAATTAAGTGCGTCTTAAAGCTGATTTGAAATCATAGGTTAAAGGATACACTTGCATGTCTCTCTGCCTCTCGCTCCCATTTCCCTGGTGTCATGTTTGGAGGGCCATTAAGCAAGGGGGAATAAAATAGATTCTTACTAAAGTCACTTTTAATTATTCCTGAAGAGAACCTGTTTCATTTATTAGGTTTCTATCATGTTAAAGCCTATATTTTGATATTATGAAAGGATACTTTTTCACTGAAAATATCCAGGAATGCCAAAGGGTATAAGGAAAAAGGAAAACAGATCTCAATTCCTATCCTCTCAAGATAAAAATATCATTTTGGAGATCGTGGTGGATTATTTGGATGGGATGGGTATTTACTTGGTTCAATAACACAAGATTAGCGGTTTTTACTGAGGGGTGCTCAGGGAATGCACTTTAATGAAGAGATGAAATATTTATAAATAGCATATGCTGCTTTCATTCAAGTGGCTGGAAGGAGGTGCTCGAGGCACTGTCAGAACAGTGTACTCTTCCAAGTGCTGGGGGCGTCCACTTCAAGGACTGTTTATGCTCTGTGTTTGCCTGGCAAAACCTTTTCTAGAACTTGCAGGACAAGCAAACTTGTCCTATGTTAAGGAAATGCTAGTGATTTAGATCTTATTGAACTGCTATTGTTCTCTTAAACCTGATAAACAACAGAAGCCCGGTGTCACTATTAAATGGGGTCAGGATTTGATTGGAAGGTAGATCTTTGTGTTTTTACTCCCAGAAGGAGTAACCAAGGTCATTTTCTTTTAACTATTTTCAACAAAATGTTTATTGACTATGTGCTGTGTACTTGCAGCAGGATAAACATCGTGGTTCCAGGTTACCGGTTAGAATGGGCAGAGGGACAGGTGTCTGAGGGACAGGCAGTTGAGCCATCTTTTGGGATGCCTGCTTCCCTTATTGGAGTGCCTAGGTTCAGAGTCCTGGTTGTGCTTCCCATAGCATCTCTGGTTTGTGTCTACCCTGGGAGGTAACCAGTGATGACTCAAATAGTTATGTCCAGGTGGGAGGTTTGGATTGAATTCCTGGCTCTTGGCTTCAGTGTAGCCCAACCCTGGCTATTATGGGCATCTGGGAAAAGGAAGCAGCAGATGGGAGAATTCTCTCTCTCTTTCTCTCTCTTTTGTTCTCTCTCTATTAGCTTTTCAAATAAGTAAAAATAAAGAATAAAATAAAATAAAAAGAAGTGGCAGAGTGAGAAAAAGATTTTCCTTTGCCTCTACTTCTTCTTGTATAAATAAGTAAAATATAATAGACAGTTAAAAAATTAGAAACCAATGTATGAGCTAGCTCAGTCAGACACAAGCATGTTACACGTCTGGCAATATTTCTTCTTTTGGGAAAAGATGAACAGGTCAACTGAATAAGACGTTATCCCAGAAATATTGTTTCCAGCATTTTTAAAGCATTCTGACACCTTCTGAATGCATCTATTTGTTTCTTTCTGAAATGGAAGATTTTTCTCATAGACATGGCTGTAAATATGATAAAGAAGCAAGTGAATGGCTCGTGTGTGGGCTGTTTTTATGTTGTCAGTAAAGTTGTATTTCCTGGCATTTATCTTATGAATAATTTGGTGATAAATGGGTTCAGCTGAAATATTGTCAGGGTACATACAAGATTTAGTCATATAGGAATGTATTTCTAAATGAGTAGATTTATTATGTTGATATAGTTTTATCAAATAGCCAGATGTCTTGAGCTCAGAAGTCCAGAAATAGCCTTTTGGTTTGGTTTTGTTTTTTGGTGATTATAGCTGTGTATGACGTAATTGTTATAATGACACAGGGTATATTTCAATGTCATGATAGCATATATAAAATGTTGATGCAGAAGTTTTGCCACTGGCATTGTGATTCTTATGTCTTGTATCCTGGGGGTATCAACCTGGCATTGAAATGTTGCAGTTGAAACTAAATCTGTAACAGATCTGTGTGACTTACTTGATTTATTAGTCTTAAGTCAGATAAGTGAAGACATTTAACATGCTAGGTATTGTTTTAAAATCTTTGACTTGTAGGCAAACACAGCAGACACTTTCAATATAGCTTTAGAGATTTTCTGGTTAAGGTTTCTAACAAATATAAAAAGTCAAACCAAAGGTTTATAATCAGTAGAAATTGACACCCTGAGAAGTACAGGAACCTTCTTTGCATTCTAAGAAATATTAGACTTTCCTGGAAAATGAAACATCTCCTTGTTACCCAGGTTATCTGTATGATAACTAGATTGTTCCAATGGAGTAAATGGAGTTTAGAGTAATGGTGTTGTCATTGCTACTGCATCTTTTTAGATGGCTCCTCTATTTTGGCCTGGCCTGATTTGTTCCCCCTAGCTTTTAACTTTATTAGTCAACTAGGTAATATTGCACATTATCTTTTAAGTAACCCAGAAGAATATAAACTTGCTGCTGCTTTTTTTTTTTAACTATCCTTCAGAAATTACAGGTAAATAGCATAGGGATGTACTAACAATGAGGACATGGCAGGGGCAGTGTTTGGCCTAATGGTTAAGATACTTGGTTAATCCTCAGCCTGCAGTGCTGGCATCCCATTTGTGTGCTGGTTCTAGTCCCAGTTGCTCCTCTTCCAGTCCAGCTCTCTGCTATGGCCCGGGAAGGCAGTGGAGGATGGCCCAAGAGCTTGGGCTCTGCACCCGCATGGGAGACCAGGAAGAAGCACCTGGCTCCTGGCTTCAGATCGGCGTAGCTCTGGCCATTTGTGGGGTGAAGCAATGGAAGGAAGACCTTTCTCTCTGTCTCTCTCTCTCTCACTGTCTAACTCTATCTGTCAAATAAAATTAAAAAAAAATACCTGCATTGCATGAGTAGCTGGATTCAATACCCAGCTCTGGCTCCTCTGTCCAACTCTTTGGTAATGCAGATGCTGGCGGGCTGTGGCAGTAGCTCAAGTGATGGGTTCCTGCCATCCTGGAGACCAGGATTGAGTTTCTACCTCCTGCCCTCAGCCTGGCCTTTGTGGGCATTTGGGCCGTGAGCCAGCAGATTCGATCCCTCTCTCTAACTCTCAAATAAATAAATGATATTTTATGTGAACTCAGAGGAAGAAATGCATTTATTAATGTGTGTAGAGGCAGACAGATAGGTAGATAGATACACAGTCAGCCAGCCAATGAGGAAAAGCAATGTGAAACCACGTGTTGAGGACATTCTAACATGCTTCTAAAGATTCAGAATACAGAAAATTAAAGAATGTCTTTTGGAAGCCCACAGTCTGTCATGTTCACGGAGGCAAACCTGTCTGATGAGAGATTTTATCTTTGTTATTTTCCTGTTGGGTAAAAAGAACTCTTAATTGGCCATGTTAGAAATCCAAAAGTTCAGAAATTCTCAAGAGAAATTACTTGTCTTAGCGTTTAATTGAGAATTTTACTCTTTCTCTTGCATTTTGCTGTCTGAGCCCCCCAGCCTTATATTGAAAGGTTAATGAGTGTGCAGTCTCATTGTAATTGCTGTTGATGCTGAAAGGGGCTACCCTGAGGAAGTGTTAGTGTTTTTGTTAAATGGGAAAGATTTTCCCCTGCTTTTCATGGAGTCAGAAACTCCCAGCCTTTCTTGAAAGATTCCAGGTCACTTCTGCTGATGCCTGTCTTCATGTAAGGAAACCACATATTTGAGCTAACTGAGGTAAACTATGTGTGTCAGTAGGGACCTGGTAAGTAACTAAACCAAATGAGGTAGGCCTGCCGAAAGCACATATGTTTTTTTTTTAATTTTTTATTTAGTAAGTATAAATTTTCAAGGTACAGTTAAGGAATTACAATGGCTCCCCCCCCCATAATTTCCCTCCCACTCACACCCCTCCCATCTCCCGCTCCCTCTCCCATTCCATTCACATCAAGATTCATTTTCAATTATCTTTATATACAGAAGATCAATTCAGTATATATTAAGTAAAGATTTCATCAGTTTGCACCCACACAGAAACACAAAGTGAAAAATACTGTTTCAGTACTAGTTATAGCATTACTTCACATTGGACAACACATTAAGGACAGATCCCACATGAGAAGTAAGTACACAGTGACTCCTGTTGTTGACTTAACAATTTGACACTCTTGACACTCTTGGTTATGGCGTCAGTAATCTCCCTAGGCTCTAGTCATGAGTTGCCAAGGCTATGGAAGCCTTTTGAGTTCGCCGACTTCGATCTTATTCCAATAGGGTCATAGTCAAAGTGGAAGTTATCTGCTCCCTTCAGAGAAAGGTACCTCCTTCTTTGATGGCCCTGTTCTTTCCACTGGGATCTCACTTGCAGAGATCTTCCATTTAGGTCTTCCTTTTTTTTTTTTTTTTTCCCAGGGTGTCTTGGCTTTCCATGCCTAAAATACTCTCATGGGCTCTCCAGCCATATCTGAATGCCTTAAGGGCTGATTCTGAGGCCAGAGAAGCACATATGTTTTTAATAATGAGTGGTCATCGGCACCATGGCTCAATAGGCTAATCCTCTGCCTGTGGGCGCTGGCACCCTGGGTTCTAGTCCTGATCGGGGCACCGGATTCTGTCCCGGTTGCTCTTCTTTCAGTCCAGCTCTCTGCTGTGGTCCAGGAAGGCAGTGGAGGATGGCCCAAGTGCTTGAGCTCTGCACCTGCATGAGAGACCAGGAGGAAGCACCTAACTCCTGGCTTCAGATCAGCTCAGTACGCTGGCCGCAATGCGCCAGCCGTAGCGGCCACTTGGGGGGGGGAGGCGGTGAACCAATGGAAAAAGGAAGACCTTTCTCTCTCTCTCTCTCTCTCTCTCTCACTGTCTAACTCTGCCTGTCAAAAAAAATTAAAAAAAAAAATAAAAAAATGAGTGGTCAGCCTCAGATTTCCAGCCACTAATCTATCAAAATGGTCACACCTGCTTCTCAGCACCGGCCAGGGGTTGCCATCCAAAAATCCTGGGGTCTAATATTGTAAAAGTTCTTTTAAGAGACACTTAAAATTCAGATCTTTTCTTTTCCGAATCTCTAATTTTAGTGTACACTCTACTTTTAGACTTAGAGTAGACCAAAGAAAATAAATCTTAAAACTGACACTGGCCCATGCAGGCTTTGAATTTTCAACCTATAATCTGGCTGGAGACTTGGAAGCTTCCTGTCCGAGATGGGAGGCAGTAGCCACATATGGTTGTTGACATATAAGTCAGTTAAATTAAAAATTTAGTTCCTCAGTCGTAGCAGCCTCACTTCAAGTGTCAGTGACCGCATGGCACAGATGAAATGCCAATGCTTCCAGAAAGTTCTTTTGGACAGCACTGCCACAGACAAACCCTCAGATCTACAACTCTTTTCTACACATGATCTCCCACTTTGTTCTCCTCACATAGAAGTGACCAGAACATCACATTCTCTTCCAACTCTATAGAACTAGTAAACTATTTTAATAAGGCTGTGTCTGAGGACTCCTTCTATCTACCTGTCTATCTGAGAGGCAGGGAGAGCTAGAGAAACACACAAGTGAGTTCCTACTTGCTAATTCACTCCCTGAATGCCTGTAAGGGCCAGGGAATGGCTGGGCCAAAGCTAGAAGCTGGAAACTCAATCCAGGTTTCCCTCCTGAGACATGGAAGCTACCTTCCAGTGTCTATATTAGCAGGAAACTGGGTCTTGAGCTGGGACTTGAACCTGGATACTCTGATGCGAGACACAGATGTCTTAACCACTAGGCTAACTGCCTAAACCAGTGTGAGGAATCTGCCACACAGATTTTCAGGGCAAAATGTCTTTGCAAAGTGGGAGTCTTCCTTGGGTTCATTTTTCTAGCACGTGCTGAGCATATCTAATTTACTGGGAGTCTGTCTACTAAATGCATCCAGTATAAGAAAGAAAAGGAAAATAATTTTTACTCAGCATTTATTTTAAGATTGGATGTAAGGAAGGGAAGTTCTATTTTTTGTCTCTGGATATACATAGTCATATTTACAGCGTACTAAAATAGTACTATATATAGTACTATATTTGACTATATATGTGCAGTGTATATATTACAAATTATGTGTGCTATTTATATTCCCTTTATAGAATATGTGTATACTGCATATATAGTATATCATGTACATAACATGGGTATACTCTATTGTATTTTTTATCATAATATATCACATAAACCTATGATGCCTACTTCTTAAGTGTAATTTTGATTATATGTGATCTGTCCCTTAAAAATACACCCGGGTTCTAATCCCGGTTGGGGCACCAGATTCTGTCCTGGTTGCTCCTCTTCCAGTCCAGCTCTCTGCTGTGGCCTGGGAGTGCAGTGGAAGGTGGCCCAAGTCCTTGGGCCCTGCACCTGCATGGGAGACTAGGAGGAGGCACCTGGCTCCTGGCTTCAGATCAGCACAGTGCGCCGGCCGCAGCGGCCATTGAGGGGTGAACCAACGGAAAAGGAAGACCTTTCTTTCTGTCTCTCTCTCTCACCGTCTACTCTGCCTGTCAAACAAACAAACAAACAAACACAACAAAAAAAAAACATACTTCTGGGGCCAGCACCATGGCGAGGTAGGTTAATCCTCCACCTGCAGTGTCCGTATGCCATTTGGGCATTGGATCTAGTCCCAGCTGCTCCTCTTTCAATCCAGCTCTCTGCTATGGCGTGGGAAAGCAGTAGAAGATGGCCCAAGTGCTTGAGCCCCTGCACCCACATGGAAGACCTGGCTCCTGGCTTCAGATCGACACAGCTCCAGCTGTGTGGCCATTTGGGGAGTGAACCAACAGAAGGAAGACCTTTCTCTCTGTTTCTCCTTCTCTCTCTCTGTAACTCTACCTCTCAAATAAATAAATAAAATCTTAAAAAAAAATACATCTCCTTTTTGCCATGTAACATGTAACATGTCTTAACATTCTTCTGAGTTCTCTTGGCCTTTAAGGAACATGACCCTTTTTTTCCAGATTTCTGAGCCCAGATCCCTGTGTTCACTCCCAGGCTCAAACCCTTACAGCCTCCTGACTCTCCAGCTGGTGAGTGGTGGTCCCCACACCCACAGGCTGCCACTTAGAGCAATGCAGTACTCACATGGTTGGGATAATTCCAAAACATAGAAAAGGTAAAGAATATCTCTAGTGCTTGAGCAAGCAGAGGAAGACAGCAGGTGTGTGATACCTGATGACACTGCTGCCTCTTGCAGGAAGCCTTCCTGGTATCCTCAGCTCCAGATTCCAGGCTCCAACCTTGTGCCTATTCCTTGCACTCCGGCCAATCTCTATTGTAAATACAATGTGATTGGCTGGGTAGGCTGTAACTCGCTGAAAGGTGAAGAGTGTGCTTTCATCATTACATTACAACTGCCTAGAAATGGCGAATGCTCAGTTGGTGTCATGATAAAAAAAAAATAATGGAATGGGGCCGGCGCCATGGCTCACTTGGTTAATCCTCTGCCTGCGGCGCCGGCATCCCATATGGGCATCGTGTTCTAGTCCCGGCTGCTCCTCTTCCAGTCCAGCTCTCTGCTGTGGCCTGGGAAGGCAGTGGAGGATGGCCCAAGTGCTTGGGCCCTGCACCCGCATGGGAGACCAGGAGAAGCACCTGGCTCCTGGCTTCAGGTCGGCGCAGCGCACCGGCCGTGGCAACCATTTGGGGGGTGAGCCAACAGAAGGAAGACCTTTCTCTCTGTCTCTCTCACACTGTCTATAACTCTCCCTGTCAAATAAATAAAAAAACAAAGTGGAATGAAGTTAACAAGGGGTCAAACAAAAAAATGCGATTTATAACTGTATCACATTTTAGGAATCAAGAATCACAAAGTCAGAGTAGTAAAAAATTTATTCCGTAGGATACTGACGGTGTTTTTTAAAATATATTTATTTATTTGAAAGGCATAAAAACCTGAAAGAGAGAGAGACAGACAGACAGACAAACAGCAAACTTACTGGTTCCTTACACTTGTTCACAGCCCACATGTCCACAGCAGCCAGGGCCACTCCAGGCTGAAGTCAGGAACCCAGAACCCAATCCAGGACTCCTGTGTGGGTGGCAGTACCCAAGCACTGGAGCCATCACCTGCTGCTTCCCAGGGTGCACATTAGCAGGCAGCTGGAATCAGAAGCAGAGGCAGTGCTTACACTCAGGCCCTCTGATACGGGATGCAGGCACCTCTAGCAGCTTCTTAGCCTCTGGGCCAGACTTCTGCCCCATCAGATACTTTTATGTTGTGAATAAGAAACATAATCTATTTTGTTTCATAATCTGATTATGTTTCAAAACATAATCTTATATTTTGAATAAGAAACATCTGTTAGCTCCATTTTAAGACTAATTGCCACGACATGACAAAGATCCAGATTTCCTTATATCCTCATCATAATATCAATGGGAAAACAAAGGCATCTTTCCTGTTGGTGACATAATGGTGTCAGAAAAATATGAAATAAAAACAGAGCTAATCCCGTCAGCAGTCAACAACTGGCAGAAATGGAAAGCTTGGATTTTCAACATTAATCGTGGTGGTGTGACGAGATAAATCATATCTTTTTCTGTTCTACTTTGTTGTGTTTGTAGTTTGTGTTTTTATTTTTCTGGGGTGAGGAGGAAAGTTATGCGCTGACTCTTCAAGCCCAAGTTAGATCAGCTGGTTCATATTCACATGCTCAACCAATCAGGAAGGCCTGAGACCTGGAATGTTCTAGTTGGCCAGGCCAGTGTCATGTGATGAGTGTCCTCTTCACAGGAGCTGGCACTGCGATCAGAACAAAGCTGAAATGGGTGCAGGGAAGGCTGACATCTCCTATGACTCTCTCAGACGGTCACTGATGGATGGGAACAAGGTTGTAATTGTGTAACTTGAACAGTGGTTTTTCATCCTAGTGTAGCTCTAATCTCTGTTTTTATTTATATGTATATAGGTCTGAAATTTATCAATGAGTGAGAAATGAGAATCTGTGTAAGAAAACACATTTTTAAAAACTCAATTTTTAAAAACCACGGCATCCGCAACTTAACTCATCTGTATCGTCAGCAATTATTGCTGAAGCCTAACTAGCTATTTTTGGATAAAGTATTGAATATGCAAATTCAACATTCATTCTTTCAAGGGCTGCAATTATTCTGATCACTTCAGTAAACATATTAACAAACATTGCATTTGAACACAAATGCATTTGCTTATTAACTTGAAAGCCGAATCTAAAACCACAAATTGCTTCTGTGATTAAATTCCTAATTTTCCTGTCAACCCCCAAATAAAGTATTGCCTGTTGATTTAACAAGTGTTTAGCTGGGCATATTTCTCATACCCACCCCAGTACCCCCCACTTTTTTATTACGTTATTCTAAAATCTGAAGTGTGACATTCGCTTTTTGCCAGAATATTGTTTATACTTCTGTGTTCTTGGCCAGGTTTTGTCTGATAGGGTAGATGTTGCAAAAGACAATAACATTTTACAGTCAACTGTCAGGTTGAATTAGGTCTTGGGATTGTTTTTGAAACTACCTGAAGTTTTCTAATTTATTTTGTGTTGTTAGTTTCAATTTCAAGGGGTCATGTTTCCTGACCCTGTTACCAAGTTCAAGTGGAAGGCTCAGTTTAGAGGCTGATGCTTTTACT
Source organism: Oryctolagus cuniculus (assembly GCF_964237555.1). Lineage (NCBI taxonomy): Eukaryota > Metazoa > Chordata > Mammalia > Lagomorpha > Leporidae > Oryctolagus > Oryctolagus cuniculus. Next base: position 74,641,334 of record NC_091441.1, read on the forward strand.
AATAACAACTGTGTATCCGTATTCGTTATTGCTTTTCCATACTACTATCATTTTCCACACATGGTTGCCATATCTGATAACAATTAGTATGGGAAATAAATAATAGCTGGCAAGGTAAGTTACACTAATGATGCACCTTTGAGATTTTTGATTGATAACATAGATGATCACAGCTAGTGAATCATGGAAGTTAGTTGTGGTTAGGGTAGGGAGTGGACTAGATGGCTTCATTCAGGAGACTTTGACGATTGCCTGCCATGAACCAAGTATGATTCCTATGGTGGGGAGTGAACCAAATGGAGGGGAGAACTCTCTCTGTCTCTACCTCCCTCTCTTTCTATTACTCTGCCTTTCAAATAAATAAATAAATCTTTTAAAAAAGAAATAGTTATCATCCAATGGAGTTTATTTGTTTTGAAAGGTTCCTTTCAATTCTGAGAATCCAAGCTTTTTGGACTGATTTAATTCCTATGAATTTGTGTCTACACAGACACCCAAATGTTCATTCTTGTTCATTGTCTTTTCTTTGCATATTCTTTGTATTGGAGAGCAATGATTTGTATACCTTTTTAGTTTATTTCCTAAAAGTAACAACTATAGCTTTCATCAGGTGAAGTAATAACTACCAGTTTTGAAATCTCTCCTATGGCAGGCACCTTCTGATTTATGCTAAGGAGTCAAAGACTTTTAGCCCAAGGGCACACAGCTTTCTAAAAGAAATTGTACTGAATTGTTTTTAGGTGGAAATGTGCTACAGACTCCAGCACCCTATTGTGTTAGGCTTGGCCCAATTTTCTTGTGTTCAGTTTACCTGCCTACCCAGTGTCCCTGCTGTGTGGGGAATGTACATTGGGTCAGAAAGGCCAGTAACCCCAGACTTTGAATCTCTAGTTTTCAGCCCAAAAACAGATTTACAAGGAACCTCCTCAGGAACCTGCTGGGAATGAGAGCTCATTGACTGAGAATCAGTAGATTTGTGAACTATGAATAATAAAGCATTCCTCACTTGTGGATTCTAAAAGCAAATTTTAATTCATGTAGAAGGAGCCTTTGAACACTGAAGGCTGACAGTGAACTTATAAGATCATTCAAGAGTGTTACAACATGATGATTATGCAAAGGTGCTTAATCTTGTGACATTTACCACTGAGCTAAAGCTACAAGGTTAGTCTGCTTCTGGAGCAAAATGTAAATTTATTACGATTGCAGTGTAGGGTACGTAGTCCCAAGTGCCATGGGGCTGTCTTCTTTTGCTCTAGATCACTGCATTAAGCCTTTTGGAATGGAATTTGAGTATGCAAATATATTTCTTGAAGTTTGAAGTAATTTCCATGTTTCAAAAAGTTTTCATTCTGATTTTAGGTTTTCTGGTGAACTTTACAATTTCTTGATACAAGTAGAAATCTGTAACTTTTTCTCGTCAATTTGCATGTTAATGTGATATTAACATAAAGAGAACAGATTCAACCTAGTTCATAGATACATTCTTAAAATATAATGATATTTCCCTCCTTCCTTCTGTCTACCTTTCCTTCCTTCCTTCCTTCCTTCCTTCCTTCAGTTGTGAGATAGGATATTTTTAAATTACATTATAGTCAAAGGCTTAATGCTGTGTTCCATAAAGAGTTCAAGTAAAAAGTAAAAAGACCATAGTTCAGCAGGGATATAGGCAAGAGCTAGAAAAAATAATCAAATGGAAATGATGTTCATAAAGAGTTATGAATGTGGCCGGCGCCGCGGCTCACTAGGCTAATCCTCCGCCTTGCAGCGCCTGCACACCGGGTTCTAGTCCCGGTTGGGGCGCCGGATTCTGGCCCGGTTGCCCCTCTTCCAGGCCAGCTCTCTGCTGTGGCCAGGGAGTGCAGTGGAGGATGGCCCAAGTGCTTGGGCCCTGCACCCCATGGGAGACCAGGAGAAGCACCTGGCTCCTGGCTTCAGATCAGCGTGGTGCGCCGGCCGCAGCACGCCAGCCGCGGCGGCAATTGGAGGGTGAACCAACGGCAAAGGAAGACCTTTCTCTCTGTCTCTCTCTCTCACTGTCCACTCTGCCTGTCCAAAAAAAAAAAGAGTTATGAATGTGTGCACAACTAAAAGACAGTATGTTTCTAAAAGTATCCTGATTTATAACCTCACTTTGTCATTTTCCTGGCAAACTTTACTACTTAAATATTGTGTTCATGAATCCTGACCATTGGATTGGTTTTCAACAAAGAAAAGGAATCTGATTTGTAGATTCATTGGCCACCTAATTTATGGAAAAAGGAGGTGAGCATGGATTTTATTTGCTTGAATGTATCATATAGATGAAAATAGCAGATATGCTTAGAAATCAGGCCAAAAGATGAATATTTGGGGTGAAGAACATAGGTATGCTATTTTCTTTCTTATGATAAAATAACCTTTGGAAGCCCAGGTCCAGAATTACATATACATTTCAGAGTTTAAACAAAGTCCTTTTGAGTTTACATGCTTTCAGCAAAACAAAAAACAATCAATGTTTAATAAGCTATTGAGAAGTCGTTCATCACCTGAGGATGAGTTCCATTTAATGTTGAATAGTGTTAGGAAGGAGAAAAATAATTATATTGCTTTGTTAAAAGAAAATTAACAGTTTTATGGCATCTCAAGTGTCTCTTAGTTCTGAAGAGCTTGCCGAAACAAGTACACAAAGCTTCTGGTATAATAGAAACATATTTAAAAGATAGTATTTTTGCCTTTTCATGTATGAAAGAGTCTAGGGATTGTTCCAATATGATGAAGACCATGCTAAAGGGAGTGAAAGCAATTATACAAAATGGAGCAAATCTTTTCCATTTGGTTCTTCAGTCAAAACTTCGAGATGATAGCTTTCAGATCGTAGATGCTTATGGAAATAAAGTATTTTCCTACAGACTTTATGGTCTCTTAAATCTTTCCAGCTACTAAATTGGCAAGAAGTGCTTTCCCGTATTTTTATTTATCTTTACAATTTTCCATATAGCCATAGTACCTTAATTATTCATCAGCTAAACACAATTTTCAAATGAAACCATCAGGCATGCTTTGTCAGGCTGTAAATATTCTTTGTTAAAATGCTTTCTTTTTTTTTTCTATAGAAACTGCACATTGTAGGTAGCAGAAACATATACCTTTTGTCACAAGAGCCTTTTATTCCATCGTGTGAATTGAACTACATTTCCCCCTGGTTTTAATTGAGAGCTTTTCCCACTGCAAGCGTTTAGTCCCTTAGTAACTGTCAAACTATTTACACCTGAAAAACTAAACCCACCCACCTGTGATTTACTGTCAGATTTATTCTTTAACGGTCAAGCGCAGCATGTGTCTCATCCCACGTTTTGCTGACTTCTCAGGGCAGGTACAAATGCAAACAAACCGTATGCATGTGGTCCAGTGTGTTCCACAGGAGAGGAGGTGACCAAAAGCATTGCCTTGAGCGGGCGGCATATAACCAACAGGTGCTTGATGAAAATGGAGTAAAAGCCAAGCAAAGGGGACAACACAGGTTTGCAGCCCTTGCTGGAGCCACTTGCCACCTTAACAGGAGCATTCACCCATTTGTCAAATGCCCACCTTAGAGGTACTGAGCTGGGAGCTTTGCACTCTTTGTCTAAATAAATCTGTAGAACAGCTGTGTTGGGGAGATGGCATCTTCTTCTCTTTATATGTTAATACTTAGCTTCAGGGGAGTGAAGCAATTTGCCTGAGATCATAAAGCCCGTGAGCATAAGTCCAGATAATAAACCCATGAACACTTGCTTCTGAATGCTGTGTGTTTTCATTATTGCTGTTACATGAAAGACCAGGCTGGGGCCTGGGGAGTAGGCAAAGGAGAGACAGGAGCTAGGAAACCAGGTGGGGGAAAACTCTTCCAATACACAAGCTTCATGAAGCCTGGGATCTAGAATATTGCCTGACGTATGGGTACCTGACAAATGCTTTTTCTCTGGCTAAGGGGAAGAGAGAACGAAGGCTGTTTTAAATGAGAGTTGCTGAATATGAGATGGGCTGAATGAAGAGGCATATTTTCTGTGCGTGTCTACGGTAGGCAGTCCATGATTGTTCAGATCAGTTCTTCTCAATCCTTCGAGATCTCATTAAGATATTTGGATTCAGGAGATGTGGGATAGGGCCCGGATTCTGCATCTGTAGTAAGTTTTTGGATCTGTAGAAGATGTTGGGCATCAACAACAGTGCAGTGTATTCAGATGGAACCTGGGTGAGCAGTTTTCCTTTATTTCAGTTCCCTGAGTTTCCATAACTCTAGACCTTTCGGATAAATAACATGTGGGACGGCTGGTAAGTCCTCATGGTTCAACTTTAAAACTCTTACTGTAGAATCAGAGTCAGAATAGGAAAAAATGACCCAAGATGTTCATCCAAATGGCTTTCCCTGGAAAAGAGCAAACCAAGCATAAACCTACAGCAGCAATCTGCCACAAATGAGAAAGAGGTTACAGATTTTTGTATTTCTTTCTAATTCCATTCTTCTAAGTTCAAAAGAAAAGAAGGCCTCATGTTTTCCTCTGAACTGCATTTCCCTCTCTCCTTAGAATTGTTGTTTTAGACTTGGGAAACTTATATGTGAATAAAAGAAGAAAGATGAAAGATGCTTGATTTTTAAAAGGAGCAAAGAAGTACCACTTTGAGCAGTAGGGACTAAACTTACGAGCTTACCTATTTCCTTTACAGTATACCCCAATCATTAAGACTTTATTATGCAGTATCTCAGATACAGAAAATATTATAGACATACAATTAAGTGTAATAATGAATATTCAGATAGCCTCTTCTTAGTTTAAGAAATCAAACCAAAAATGATACATTTTCCAGTGTGGTCTCCATAAACACATCCACCCTCTCTCCATAGGAACTTATCCATATGTTTCAAAATACATTCACTACATCCTTAAAATTACTTTCTGTATTTTAAAACTTCATAAAATGGCACCAAACTAATTTTTAAATTTGTTTTTTATTTACCATTTTTAAGAGATTTCTGTTGAGTGCATCTATTTTTACAGTTGTATAATGTTCCATTTAACTTCATGCACTTACATTTAAGATGATGTTTTTATCTTTTTAAATGCTTTCACATTATATAATATGTGCAGGCTACATATTTTACATATTCATAAGAATTTTTAGATGGCCCATGGCATTAATGGAGTTAGAATTCAAATGAGTGTACTCCTGGTCCACAAATTAATAGCTGGGGACAGTTCACAACTCACACAACTGGTTTATCAAAGTCTTCATCTGTAAAGTGGACAGTTGTTTAGGAGGTGAGTGCTTTCATTTATGCAGTGATGTATTCTTGAGATTGTAGGATTAGAGAAGTGGGCATAGGACACAGTGGTTAAACTGCCTCTTGTGATACCCATGCCACCTATTGGAATGACTGCGTTTGAGTCCCAACTCTGCTCTGATTGCAGTTTCTTCCAGCTTGCGCCTTGGGAGGTGGCATGTGATGCCTCAGTAGTTGGTTGGGTCTCTGCCACTCTGTGAGAGACACAGATTGACTTCCAGGCTCCTGGCTTTGACCATTCGCATCCCCAGCTGTCGTCATTGGTGGGAGTGTAGCAGTGGATTGGAGTTCATTCTTCTCTTTGTGTGTGTTGTCTCTCTCTCTCTCTCTCTCTCTCTCTCTCTCTCTCTCTCTCTCTTTTTCTTCCTTTCAAAGTAATAAAACTTAAATGAAATCTCGCCTTTAAAATAAAAAAGAGTAAGTCTACTTTGATGTGTCAAGCGTACTGACTGTTTAAAAACTTTTGTTTTTTAACTTGAAAAGCCAGCTTCTTTGTTCTTTCTTTCTTCTGGCTTCCCATGGTTAAATATGGCTCTAGGGTTACTGCCCTGACTTTTTCAGACCCCCTAGGTGGTGGTTAGAGCCCTGTACCACAGTGTACCATTTTGTAAATAGCACTGTGATTGCTCTGAAAAGTGCAGAATGCCTCAGGGACAGATATTTACCCAGACAAATTGAAATGGATAGTTGAGCACTTATCCAATTAATTTATTAAATGTGCCCAGTCAGTCTGGATAAATCACAGAAATGCACTCTTTCCCTCTTCATCGTCAGCGTGAGATTGGCCTGAAGTATCTGAGATAATTACCTCAACTTTCGCCTTCATCTTTGGTTGTGCAGACATAGCCTAATTTTTCCCTTGGTGAACAAACAAAATTATTTGCGCCTCTTCAGAAAGTCTTTAAAAATCTTTAACTTCTAGATGCTCCTCTGTTGTACTTTCTTCTGTACTTTAACATTTTTTGGATGAATATGTGGGCACATTTTATCTTCCATTTATGTAACTGTTTGAATAATATATATATATACATATATATATCCTTTCATTTATAAGAGATTATGTTGTGTTATTTATTTTGTTTTTTAAACAATTGTACTTTAAAAGTTTATTTATAAGGCAGAGAGGAAGAGAGTGAGCCTCATCCACTGCTCCCCAAAAGCCTGCAACAGCTGAGGCTGGGCCAGGCACTAGGAAGTCCATGTGGGACTCCCATGTGGGTGGCAGGGACCCAAATACCTGAGCTATGACCTCCCTGGCAGGAAGGTCATGACCTCCCTGGGTGCTCATTAGCGGGAAGCTGGAATTGAAAGTAGAGTCAGGACTCAAATCCAGGTACTCTGATGTAGGATACAGGGTACCATGCAGTATCTTAATTGCTAAGCCCAGCTCCACCCTTCTCGTGTATTCTTTAAATTTACACATACTCAGAATGGGAAAACTTTGACATTTGTTTTACAGATGGCAGCTGAATGGAAGTGATATTGATATGAGTATGGAACATCGTTATAAGCTGAATGGAGGAAATCTTGTGGTTATTAACCCCAACAGAAACTGGGATACAGGAAGCTACCAGTGCTTTGCAACAAACTCACTTGGAACAATTGTCAGCAGAGAAGCTAAACTCCAGTTTGCCTGTAAGTTTATGTTCATACCTTTAGCAAAATCAGCATTTTAAAATATATCACTTGTTTTGTCATTTTTTATTTCAGAAAAATACATGGATTTTATTAATTCAATAAATATGTTTAGAAAACAATTCAATATGATTTTTGGACCTGGGTATAATGAACAAACCAGAAATTTAAAAGTGCATACATTCATGTGTGTGTGTGCTGTTTTACTGTTATGTAAGGTTTCCATTTACTGACAAAGAACCAGTTTTTATTAAGTAGCTATTCTGTGCTTTGCACTGAGCTAGAACTGAAAAGAACGTGAAAGAATTGTCAGACATGGTCTTTGCTCTTAAAGAACATTTAAATCAGAGAATTACATCTGACAAACATGAATGTATTGAAAAAGAAACACAGTGAGCAGAAGAAGAAGGTAACGCACGTGGCGACAGAGTGTTGACCTCCTTGGGGTGCTGTACCTAACAGATGACCTTCAGCGCAGCCTCCGCTGAGGCCTGGGCCCGGGAGCCGTGTTTGTCAGGGTAATTGGACGTGGGTGAACACATGCCCAGAAAGAATCACTTTCTTTCTCCAGGGCATTTGGGATTGGAACCAGAGCCCAGCTTAGTTTTTACCGATGCCTGTTTTCTGCTTTAGTTTCTTTCTGTTACCCTCTGTCCCTTTGTTTTTGCTGTACATTTTGTGTATAAGCATGCTTTGGGTCCTTGGTTCTAAGATTCTTCTTAGCTCTTGATACCTCACTAATTCAGTATTTGCAGTGTATATGGTCTTATGATGTGGTAGGATTCTGTCTCTGCTCCCTCATAAACTCTTTTTTTTTAAGATTTATTTATTTTATTTGAAAGTCAGAGTTACACGGAGAGAGGAGAGGCAGAGAGAGAGAGAGAGAAAGAGAGAGAGGTCTTCCATCTGCTGGTCACTCCCCAATTGGCCTCAACGGCCAGAACTGGCCGATCTGAAGCCAGGAGCCAGGAGCCAGAAGGTTCTTCTGGCTCTCCCATGCAGGTGCAGGGGCCCAAGGATGGGGGCCATCTTCTGCTGATTTCCCAGGCCATAGCAGAGAGTCGGATCAGAAGTGGAGCAGCAGGGACTAGAACCGGCACCCATATGGGATGCTGGCGCTTCAGGCCAGGGTCTTAACCCAGTGTGCCACAGTGCCAGCCCCTCTTCATAAACTCTTATTAAATTAGTGGTGTGTCATTAATGCAGAGCTTATTTATTTTTTGTTTTTCCAAGGGCAGCAGTTGGCTTTGCTCCTGCCTTGGTTTTCTTCATGTTCTGCTTTCCTATTTACTTGATCTTTTTCTGTTTTCTTTTTCACCCTGTATGCATAGTATTTTTTTTACTTGTGCTTTCTTTGTTTATTTTGGAAGCTGTATGTTTACATGACACAATTAATTCCCTTAGTTTTACTAAAGCACTTTTTGTATATTTCTCAAGTAGAATTTAAAATTATTTTTTCAGAGTCCATCTTTTTTTTTTTTTTTTTCTTGACAGGTAGCGTTAGACAGTGAGAGAGAGAGAGAGAGAGAGAGAGAGAGAAAGGTCTTCCTTTTCCGTTGGTTCAGCCCCTAAATGGCTGCTATGGCCAGCGCGCTGCGCTGATCCGAAGCCAGGAGCCAGGTGCTTCTCCTGGTCTTCCATGCGGGTGCAGGGCCCAAGCACTTGGGCCATCCTCCACTGCCTTCCTGTGCCACAGCAGAGAGCTGGACTGGAAGAGCAGCAACCGGGACAGAACCCGGCGCCCCAACCAGGACTAGAACCTGGGGTGCTGGCGCCACAGGCAGAGGATTAGCCTAGTGAGCCGCGGCACTGGCGAATCCATCTAGTTTAAGCAGTGAATTTAGTTCATTTTTACCCCTTGTGAATACCTTGCAGTTTTTGGTATTATTTCCAAACTTATTCATTTAAGTTGTTATGGTAGCATTTTAATATGCATATTATATATATACAAATTATGTATTAATGCATATATATTGATATACAGTAAATATATGTATACACAGACACATATATACAAATATATGTAAATTTTTGTCCTCATGGACAGTTGAGTATGTGAATATACTTTTTGACCAAAATGTTGCTAAAACCGTGGTGTATCTGTATTTTACCTGGCTTTCACATCAGGTACCGACCTCTTCCTGTTCTTTCTGTTGTTGTTAATTTCTCAGTTTATTTTAAAACATTTTTAGCATGTGATATGTTGCATTATAAAAGTGCAACATGTTTTGTGTGGTTGCATTTATAGAATGTCATTATATTGGTTCAAGTATGCAAATGCTTCTGGTTAGTATACATTTCGAGTCTCAAAACTGTCTGCAGAGAACTCTGAGTGCTGTGCTATGTTGTCTTCTAATGTTAGTGCTGCTAAAATTAAGTCTGTGACGCAACTAAATTCTGCTTCCTGGGAGTTCTCCACCACCCCTGTATTTTGGGATTCACTTGGTTGTATATTGGAGATTTTTCCCCTTTTCCTTTCTAGTTTAAATCTTACATATTTCCAGCAAATTGCTAAGTTTAGATATATTGTAATTTACTTTGCTTGTACCTTAAAATATTCTCTCATAATATGTAGACAATATCATATATAATTCAGGGGAATTTCTCTTTTAGTTTTATGTTATATATTAATATTTTAAAAAGACACTGACTATTTATTGGATTTCGTGTGTGTTTGTATGGTATTTCTTGAAATTCGCTTCATCTCAGCCTGTTCGTTCCTATGAATCTTTTGAAGATACAGTCAGTTTTCTGAAATGTTATTTTCCATCTCAGAGGCAGGCTTCCCTCCACTACTTTCATTTGGTGTTTCCATTTTTATCCTGACACATTTTCAATAGGTTCCAAAATGAATTGTGCCCAAACCTGGCATTTGTCAACAGATGGTGGTGGTGGACTGCCCTGGCCCTTCTTGCTTTGTTTTGTGCAGCTATCAGTGTCTCCTCTGATCTATAGGAAGAGATGTAGTTCCCAGACTCATTCCCTGTTTCCAGGTGTCTTTTAGCAAAAATGTCACTCCTTTCATGTAGTGATCCTTTGCTACGACAGATTCTTCCTACCCTGTACTATGGGCAGCAGTGTCATTGCATTACATGATTTTCCTTAACCAGCCCCTCCTGGAGAGTATTGTATGGAAAATGCTTCCAAACTTATTTTGCAGCCCTTCTAGACTGCCCCCCTTGTTCCTGGCCAGTGCTTTATAAGCAGAGTGGGACACCATTGTTGGGTCAGCAGTGGGATTTCACTCTTTATGACTCTAAGAACAGCCAGCAGTAAGAATGTGAGCATGTTTGATTCAATTCCCCTTGGGCCCAAGTCCCACAGGGAGATGGATATGAGCAGAATGATGCTGCAGCCAACGCCGAGGAGTGCCAAGACTGGAGGTGCTGTGTCTCTTAGATTAAACAGTAAGGAAGCCTGGTCTTTTGTCTTCAAGGGAGACATGACTTTATCCCAGGAGGCTGCTCCCTGTGAACGCATCTCACACAAGAAACGGGCCCATAAAGAGCCGTTGGACTTCATGTTCTTGGCACAGCCAGGAATAGTTGCAAGGGAGCTTAGAGCCCACAGTGGATCCCTCTCCCAGCAAAAGTCATTTTCTTTGCTTAATACCATCTTTGAGTATCTGATTTAGTGTGCACTCTATCAAGAGTATAAGAGAGTTGTGGCTATGGAAGTACAAGATGTTTTCCTATCTTTATTGTGATTTACTTCTCAAAAAAAAAAAAAAACAAACTCAAAATCACCATTTATTCCCTTGATTTTAAAACCTCAATCTGGGCCTGTGCCGCGGCTCAATAGGGTAATCCTCTGCCTGCAGCGCCGGGACACCAGGTTCTAGTCCCGGTCGGGGCGCCGGATTCTGTCCCGGTTGCCCCTCTTCCAGGCCAGCTCTCTGCTCTGGCCCGGGAGTGCAGTGGAGGATGGCCCAAGTCCTTGGGCCCTGCACCTGCATGGGAGACCAGGAGAAACACCTGGCTCCTGGCTTCGGATCAGCGTGGTGCACTGGCCGTGGCAGCCATTGGAGGGTGAACCAACGGTAAAAGGAAGGAAGACCTTTCTCTCTGTCCCGCTCTCACTGTCCACTCTGCCTGGCAAAAAATAAATAAATAAATAAAAATTAAAAAAAAAAAACCTCAATCTGTTTTTATCTGCTTTGTAAGTTTTGATTCTTCCTATACTGAGCATTAGGTTGCTTAGCAGTGCTAGTGTACAGTAAGATAATTTGGTTTTATGTGTTTTATTTACTTTTTTTGGTATTTTCCTAAGTGTCCTAAGTGTTTTATTTAGAAATTTCAAGAGACAACATTGAACATTCTTAGCCTGATATCATGTTGGACTGGAAAGGTACAGATTTTTTTTTTAGGTCTTTTAAATTTATTTGAAAGGCAGAGATAGGTACAGAGAAAGACTGAAAGGGACTAATGGAGATTTTCCTTCAGATGCAGAAAGACAGATTTTCCATATACTGGTTCATTTCCCAAAGGCCTGGGACAGCTGGAGCTGAGCCAGCTTGAAGCTGGGAGCCAGGAACTCAATCTGGGTTTCTCCTGTGGGTGGCAGGGACCTGAGCATTTGACCCATCACCTGTTGCCTCTCAGAGTATACATTAGCAGGAAGCTGTAATCAGAATCAGAGTTGGTTCTGGGGCTCAGGGACTGGAACCCTAATATGAGATATGGGCAGGCCAAGTGAGATCTTAATTGCTGCACCAAGCACCTGCCCCCAAATGTTTTTTTTTTTTTTTTAATTCTTATGTTGAGATATTGATTTCTGTTTGATGGAACCAAAGAAATTAGCAAGAGTAGAATATATTTAATAATTATTAAACATGGCTTTCACTTGGTAACTTTGAAGGAATTTAATATGGAAAGAAAGGATCGGGATAGGGACCCTTATTTTGAGAGGATGCTCATGACTCCAGTTCGAAGGAATCATTATCTTTCCTACAGGCACAAAGATGGCTAAGAATTGTCACTGAAAATGTTCTCTCTGATTTTTCAGTATAGCTATGCCTCCTCTCTTGACTGTTTTTGTTTGCATGCCTAAGAATACTTCATTTCCAATAGCCATGGAGAAAGTACTACTTTGTATTTTATATATAAATGTATAAATCAAAGTAGGGTCAACCCACCACTTTTAACACTAGTGAAAATGTAAAGAAATTTATCTTAATTTCCAGGTTGCTTGAAAGTAGTGTTGTAATAAAATGAAAGTGAAAAGGCCCTTTACTGAAGAATGCTGCCTTCTGTAGACATTTCCAGTGCCTTTTAATAGATTTTTTCTGGGATAGTCACAGGCTCTAAGGAGGGAAAAAAATACACAAGATGGGCCGGCACCGCAGCTCAATAGGCTAATCCTCTGCCTGCGGCGCCAGGACACTGGGTTCTAGTCCCCATTGGGGCGCCAGATTCTGTCCTGGTTGCCCCTCTTCCATGCCAACCCTCTGCTCTGGCCCGGGAGTGCAGTGGAGGATCCTAAGTCCTTGGGCCCTGCACCCGCATGGGAGACCAGGAGAAGCACTTGGCTCCTGGCTTTGGATGAGCGTGGTACACCTGGTACACCGGCCGCAGCACACCGGCCGTGGCAGCCATTGGAGTGTGAACCAACGGCAAAAAAGAAGACCTTTCTCTCTGTCGCTCTCTCTCTCACTATCCACTCTGCCTGTCAAAAAAAAAAAAAAAAAAAAAAAAAAGAAATACACAAGGTGATGCAATGCTTGAGCTGTAAACATTTGCTCCGCCATTTTCAATTACGTTATTTGCATGTAAGTTTTGGTGCTTATTTAGTATATTAATATTTTTTAAAAAGATTTATTTATTTATTTGAAAGTCAGAGTTACAGAGAGAGGAGAGGCAGAGAGAGAGAGAGAGAGAGAGAGAGAAGAAGAAGCAGAGAGATCGAGAGATCTTCCATCCAATGGTTCACTCCCTAATTGGCCACAATGGCCAGAGCTGCGCTGATCCAAAGCCAGGAGCCAGGAACTTCTTCCGGGTCTCCCACTCGGGTGCAGGGGCCCGAGGATGTGGGCCATCTTCTACTGCATTTTCAGGCCACAGCAGAGAGCTGGATCGAAAGTGGAGCAGCCGGGTCTCAAAGGGGGGCCCAAATGGCATGCCGGCGGTTCAGGCCTGGGCATAAACCCACTGTACCACAGCACCGGGCCCTATTAATATATTTGGAGATGTTTTTATCAGTTGCCTAATTACAGCCACAGAAGGTTCAATGACCCAAATTTGATTGCTTTGGTAATAATTAGTTTTAATTAAAGTGTTTTTATTTTAACCACTTTTGAGCCATGAATTACATCAGATGGACAAATGGTGTGGTGAAAAGTATAAGGAATGTCTGTGTAGGCACCGCTTCTTACAAGACTGCAAATATCCTAAGACGGTTAACCCTCCTGGTAACTTACCCCATGACCTCCCTCTCTCCCTCACCCCTCTCAATAGGCATTCGTGCTTGTGAATTTATTGGGTTTTGTTTCCATATATTCATATGACTCCTTGACTATTTTATTTTTCTCTTCCCATACTATCCTTTTCTGACTTTGGTATCTGAATAGCCTGGAGTTTCCTTAATTTTCTTAAGATTTATTTACTTTTTTTAATTGTTACATATTTTTAAATTTTATTTAAGGATGACAAACTTCATGCATTTAATAAATACAAATTTGGGAACTTGGTGCTTCTTGCCTCCTACCTCCCTCCCACCGTGCTGCCACCCTTCTTCTTCCTCCCTCTCCCTTTCTCATTCTTATTTTTTACAAAGGTCAGTTGTCTGTTAATTTTATGCTCATAAGATTAACCCTACACTAAGAGTTTCCTTTGAGGAAATATTTTAATTATTGATTGAATGTAATCAGCAGTTATAGGATTCATCATACTGTCTTTCTGTGATAAATTGTATTTTATTCTTAGAATTCCATATATTTTATTTTTTTTCCTGATGTGTTGGCAATAAGTTGTCTCTCAGCCTTTCAAATACAAAATGAATATAAATAAAATTTTAAAACTTACTTTTCTAATTTCTAATTTATCTGGACATACATCCCCTGTTTCATTATAAATATTTCTGATACTCTTTTTAAATCAAATTTGTTAGAACTTGGTTATCACTCTTCATTTTTGAGTCTTTTGATTCATTTTTGCTTCTTGATTTTGAATCTCTTATTTCCCTCATTTTACTTTTACCCATATTGTTGTTCCCAAGTGCTTGGGCTATCTTCCACTGGTTTTTCCCAGGCCATTAGCAGGGAGCTGGATCAGAAGTAGAGTGGCCAGGACACAAATGGGTGCCCATGTGGGATGCCAGCATTACAAGTGGTGGCTTTACCAACTACCCTGCAACACTGGTTGTTCATTTATTTACTTATTTATAAAATTATTTTAGAGGCAGAAGCAGGAGGAGGAGGAGGAGGGGGAGGAGGAAGAGGAGGAGGAGGGAGAGGAGGAAGAGGCAGAGGAGGGGAGAGGTAGAAACAGAGAGAGAGAGAGAGAGAGAGAGACAGAGAAAGAGAAAGAGACAGAGAGACAGAGACAGAGACAGAGACAGAGAGACAGAAACTCCCATCTGCTGGTTAACTCCTCACTCCCTAAATGCCTGAAGAATGCCTGCAGTGGCCAGGGCTGGGTAATGCGGAAGCCAACAGCAGGGAACTCAATGCAAGTCTCCCATGTGGGTGGCAGGGACCCAAGTACTTGGGCCATCACCTGCTGCCTCTGAGGGTGCACAGTAGAGGAAGCTAGAGTCAGGAGAGCTGCTGGCACTTGAACCCAGACATTCCAACATGGGATGTGATAAATGGTGCCTTAACTCTAGACCAAACACACATCACAGAACATTCTCCCTTGTAGTTTAGATGTTACTATATCAGTATTGCTGTAGTCATACTCATTTGTTTTTTTATTTGTGTTTTCTACTTTCTTCCCTTCATTTGGATTGGTAAGAATTTCTTTACCCCTATAAAACATTGGAGGTTATACATTCTGTCTTACATAAATTGCCCTAGAAATTGTAGGATATATGTTTAATAAAAAATTATTCAAAAACAAGTTTACAGTATGCTAAACTAAATATCCCACCTCCAGAATCCTGTTAGTGTTGTACAATATTTTTAACTTTGTAGCCTTATGAATTAGACGTTATTGCTCATATTGCTTTTATTTTCTGCTTTTTTCTTTCATAGCCAAAATAATATGAGCAAGTACGAACTTCTACATTTTTTTTATTCTTAAAGAAAACACCAGGCTTTTGTCTATATCCTCTTTCCTTCTCTACAATAGACTATTTCAAGTTTTTCACTATTTTGATATTTACTTCAGTTTTCTGAATAATTTGCATACATTGCCACTTCTTGCCTGTTTTATTTGAAGCATTATTCCTGGCCATGTGAGGGTGCATCATTATGAGGTGTAAGAAAAACAGCCTTTTGAAAGTTGTAATTGTAAAAAAAAAAAAAAACACCAAAATTAAAAGCAGTCAGTTGAACATTATATTCCACTGATATATTTGACTGGCTAGTATCCTAATGGTTACAAGTCAGGCTGTGTCCCAGCCCAGCCCCAATTCAAACTCCCATAGAGAAGGGACATTTGAGCCTGCCCCTGTCTGACACTGTGGACTGGGTAGGAGACTGGAGCTGGTTGATAATTGAAAATGTCTATGGGTACATCATTTGTTAGTTCAGTATTCAGTGTTTAGAAGATTCTTACTCTGTAAACAGTATTCCGAGGTGAGTTGTATAGGAAACTCTAATTCTGATTATTTTTACTTTTATGACTATAACTTTTTTCCAGAGTTAGTACTCTTATTTATATGTATTTGTTTACTTCTTAATTATCTGTGGTCTTATATGTAAGTCATCTAAAATTTTGTCCAGTTTTCTGATGCTCAGATGCAGCAGATAGGCTCTGAGGTGAAGCTTCTGTGGGAATTATGTGGCTGGAGGCTTTGTCAATGCCACAGTGTAGACTGGTATTCTTTGCCGATGCCATTCCTGGTTTCGCCACTCAGCATCACGATGGCATTCCCTCCAAATCTCTGCCATGGGTACCGCCTATTCCCCGTATCCCACATCTTCCTCATACAAAGTGTTCGTTGTTTGGAGCACTGTGTCCTCAAGCATCCTAAGAAGGGATGAATGACATCTGTGATTGTGTGGATCACGTGCCCTAACGTTATGATTCTGGTGCATGTAAGTGAGAGAGCTGGCCCTGTGTGCATACAAGGTTAGGAGTCTTGTTCCTGTAGAACATGATGGAGCTGGTTCTCCTGTAAGCAGCTTGTAGGGTTGTGCAGAAGTCTGATGCCATCCTCTGTGTCACTATAGAAAGGTCTGCTATTCTCTAGGGACACTTTTAAAGTCTTTTCTCTCTGTCCCTTGTCTTACGGAGTTTCTCTGTGACTTGATCTGTGATGGGTTAAATTTGAGCGGCCATCCTGTGTACTCTCTGCTTCTGTATACTTTCAAAACGTGAGTCTTCTAATTTCTGATTTCTGGTTTTTTCTGTCTTCTATTTCACATCTGTCAGTACTTGATCTCCAACCACCCAGATTGGATCTATCCTGTCAACCCTGTCCTTCCCCATTGCTCCATTCTGTTCCATTTCCTTCTCTTTGGCCTTTATCTCTGCCTCTTGGTAGCCTACTACAGCCCTGTCTTTGAACACTCCTGCTGAGTTTTAATACCTGCTGTAATGGTTTTACGATTTACGTCTTACTCTTCTGCAGTAGTTGTAATCATCTCATATCCACATGAAGATATGAATGACAGCTTTTGCATTTACATTTTCTTTCCCCATACAGACACTGTTTTTTTTTTCGAAGTGGATTTATTTCTGTGTTGAGTTAATTTGCTTCTGTCTTTCAAATGAGTTTTTTTTTTTCATATACTTGGTAATATTTGGTTGTTGG
Organism: Oryctolagus cuniculus; assembly: GCF_964237555.1. Taxonomy (NCBI): domain Eukaryota; kingdom Metazoa; phylum Chordata; class Mammalia; order Lagomorpha; family Leporidae; genus Oryctolagus; species Oryctolagus cuniculus. Next base: position 74,658,189 of record NC_091441.1, read on the forward strand.
TTCACACTTCAGGCTGGGAAGCTAAAAGCTAATGAAGGGCGTGAGCAGAGTGTCGTTGTGAGGTTCAGTGTTCTCTGGCTCATTTTGATGGGTCTCAGCTAATGTTCAGCCCTTCCCTTTGGAGAAGGTCGGATTCCAGTTTTCTTCTTTAAGGGCATAAGCCTCCAGCAGCTGTCTCGAAGAAGAGCTGGGGGTGAACTGCAATTCATCTGCATTTAGCTCACGTCTGCTCACAAGGCCCTGTGAGGTCCTTCACACAATGCACCTGGTCACCTCGAGTCCGGACCTGCTCTGGTCCCCCTTCTTCTGAGAATAAAACTTTGCTCTTCTTGTGTGGAATGTGGCACCCACAAGGCGGTGCGGGTGGGGCGGGGTCTCTGGATGGGTAGGTGCTGTTTAACACTCCGCGTTTGTGTATCCCTCCCTCCGTTCCTTCCAGTGCTGTGCCACTGAGGATTCTGCCCATACATAGATCACTGTGAAGCTTTCTACACTGTGAGCTTAGGCGTCATTTTTCTCCATTACGCCAAACCCTTTAGCACCATCACATTTGTTTTCCTATGTCCAAATGTGTACTCTTTTCTTTTATTGTCCTATCTCGTGGGTTTATACCTTCATAAAATATCTCTCAGAGCAAATAAGTCCCAGTTTGGGAGATTTTTCACTGGTGAGAGAGAAATTAGACGCGTGGTTCTTTTTCCATAGATCCTTCTTGATGTTGCACAAAATCGGTTTGGGTTTAGATTCACTCTTATGTTTACTCTTCTCTTTGGTCAGCATTTCCTCTTGTACCTGGGGTCATTTTCATTCATGGAGAATTGCATCTTTTAGAAATCCTTCCATTGAATTCCTTTTGGTGCTCAGCACTGTTTAGTTTTTCATGTTTTCCTCTTTCATCTGAAAGGGTATTTAATTTACCCTTATTCATCAGAAGCTACTTTTAATAAAGTGCAGTGTTAAAAGCACAGACATTGGATGCAGACATTCTGAGTTTGTATCCAGCTTCCACTACTCACCAGCCATGTGTTTTTGGACAGATTCTGAACTGCTGTATAACTTGGGTGCTTTATAAACCCAGAATAACTGAATTTATCTCATTAGCTTTGAGGATTAAATGAACTACTAAATGCCAAGCTCCTGGAACAGTGCTTAGATTGTACTGCATACTCTATAAGAGAAAGATACTGTCATTTTTATGTGATTCTGGTGTGTGGTTCTTGACATATGTACTTAATAGGAACTCTGGGTATTTTTGAGCACTTAGTTTTTCTTTTGCTTTTTCCATGTGCCTGTTCTAGTCGTCCTGTTTTTTCTGTTGAATAAATCTATTTTAAGTTTTCTTATTGTCCCTTTCCTTTCTTTTAACCTGTCTTTCCTTCTTTCTTTGAACTTCCCCTGTTTTCCATGCTGCATCTTTTTGCACTCTTCAGAGTTACCTTCTCAGTTATAGCCTGTGCTTTGTTAATTAACTCTCCCACATTTGTTGTTAAACTGCCGTTTGAATTTTCAGAGATTATCTCTTTCATGTCTAGACATTTTAACTGGTTCTTTTTCATTTGTCCCTGTCCTTTAAGGAGAGTATTCCTTTGGTTTCTTAATGTTTGATCCTCTTCTCTTTAGTTTTATTCTATTAGCATAGGATGTTGCAAGTGTTTACCCGATTTGCAGATTTGCTGCTGGCTCTCCTTTGGAATTAATATTTTATGTCTGTTTTGGCTGTCGATGTGAATTTGGTCTTTAGCAGAGTTCCCGCTTACCTGTGCTTACCTGTGCTAACCTTAGAGACTTGTAAGCCTGGGATACAGAAGTATCCCTACCCAGCCACTGTTACAGTTGCTGCCATGAACCTCAGGTGTATAACCAACTGCAGACCCATGTTATGTTAGTATCTTGGTTGGATGTCACCTGTCATATACCATTGATTTTCATTATTCATGGTAGTTATGTTCTAAGAAGTCACCACTAATCCTGAATTAATGAATACTGAACCATTGCTATTGCGGGAAATATGAGATGCAGTTTCTGTGAACCTCACAACATTTCATCAACCAAATAGTACAGGACTGTGTTTTATGTGTGTTTCTGTTTAGAGACACCTATATATTATGATTCATAAACATTGACCTCACAGCCAGCTGCACAGGAGCTCGAGCCTGTATGAAGCTTATTTAGCACCTGCATTTTCTCCATAGCACACACCACGGCCTTCTTGCGTGGAGCAAGACTAGATAGCACTTCAGCATCACACTTGGGAGCCATTGTAAACAGAGAAATCGCCCATAGAAAGCAGAAATACATGAAAAAGTTGGCACTATGTGTATGGCGGAAAGGACGCTTTCACACAGCATGAGATCTGAAACAAGACAGACATCATTTTGCTCAGCTGGGAACATGCCATCAGGAGACCCTCAGTTTTCATCACTACGTACATGGGGAATGGCGTGAAAAGTGCTACCAGTATTGATTCTGAGGTCACAGATGAATTTTAATGAATAGGGAAACTGTCAGGCATGAAATCCATAGACAAGAAGAATTGACTATATATTAAGTAAATATAAAACTCCAAGCTGTTGGAGATACAGACCTAACAGATTGAGTTCATGGCGGATATACCGTCCATTTCCACCACTCTTGCTAATCCTATCACAGCCTTATTCCAGTGAGAAACAGAAGGACAGACCCACTCTATGTCCTTTCTCTGGCGTTCACCAGCAGTACAGCCTTTTCAGGATGCAAGATATATGCAGAAGGTCTTATTTACAAATGGCCTGTTCCTGGAACCAAGACCTTATCTCCTGCTTCCACATGGGCAGTTCAACCTAAGCTCAAGGTTACCAAGCTGCTGCTGTCATTCTGCACAGCCTCATTGTACTGCCCGGCAACTACAGGATAAGCTCTGAAACGTATGAGTCTGCGTTGTATTTCTCTCTCTCTCTCTCTCTCTCTCTCTCTCTCTTCTCAGCTGTGCATCTAGGATATAATTGTATTGTATTTTAACCAACAAATATAGGCAATTGGAGCTAGAATTCTTCCATTTCTTGAGCATCCATGTATTTTTATCCACTTCTGTTACTTAGAAAGATGATATTTGTGGAACAAACTTTGTGTAAGCAGAGTAGTAGGGTCTAAAGTGGACTGGGTCTGTGCATTTCCCAAAGGAGGCATCTATTACTCACCTCCCTGTATTTTTTATCATCTAGTTATTCCTAAATTCATACTGTTGGGCTTGACCTCTCCCTTGAATGCCCTTTTCACATAACCATGTACCGGTTCTGCATGTCAGGATATCAGTACACATCCAGCTTATGTTTACAAACTGTAATCTTGATCTTCCTCTTGTCTAGTGTTCTTCACCTTGGTAGGGTGATGTTGTCTTGTTCCAGCCCAAACTTCAGAGTCATCCTTTATCCCTGTCTTTCTCTTGTACTCCACATCTATTTATCAATAAATCTTACTGCTTCTTATATTCAGAATATATCCAGAATCTGGCCACCTCACATTCCTTCCACTACTGCCTCTTGAATGGAAGACAGGCTCACCTCTGAGCTCCTGCAGTAGTCTTCTCTTAACCTAATTCATCTCTATTTTTAGCATTACCTTCAGCAGTATAATTTTCTAGTCTCCCCCAACAATTGGAATGATTCCTTTAATTCCATGCTGAACAGATCATTCCTTCTAAACCTTTAATGGTGCCTCATAAGAATAACAATGAATTTCATTCATCGCCTTGGCTCCCAACCCTCTGTCCTGTGCCCCCTATGTGATTTCCTGAAACTTCCACACTCTTTGCACAGAGCTTGCCTTTCTTTGTGGTGCTAAGAATGCCCTGGCTTTAGGGACTTGCCCCTGACCTGCAGTGCTCTCTCACTTCATACAGGTCACCATGCCACTTGCTTCCGAAAACTGATTCCCATCCTCTGGATTCTCTTCATAGCCTGACCATTGCTAGACATTCTTACATCCTCTTATTTGTTTACTCTTCTCTCCCTTGCTAGATTGAAAGTCTTGCCGTTCACAGGTTCCTAGAATCTGGCAGAGTGCCTGGAATTTAGTAGATGCTCATCCAGTGTCTGTTCAATGGATGAAATAATGAATGAGAAAATGCAGAAGCAGTGTTACTAAAGCTAATCACTTCTCAAGGTAAACTGGGATTTATTCTTTACGTGAAATGTCTTGGCTTTCTAAGTGTTGGAGATTAATTTAAATTTTATAAAACCAGTACATGTGCCAACCAAAACCTGTTTGCATCAAATAAAATAAAGTCTGAAGGCCACCAGGTACTGATCCCTGGACTAAGTATTGAGAGAACATATGCTATGAAATTGAAGGATTATATTCGATAATGAAATAACCTACCTCCCTCTCTTAACAAGATGAGTAAGACAGCATCTACTAAGCCCAGAATTGCTTTTTCCCTTCTCTCCCAACCTTTTTTTTTTTTTGCTGCTAAATCCATTTTTCAATTTCTTTATGTAAAACAGAAATTGACCATATTGCCTGCCCCTACAAAAGTTTTCCCTTCTTCTATTAGCAGAGAAGATTATGCTTTATTCACTTTTCTTAGATTATAATATTTAAAAGCACATTGAGACTTGGAAAAAGAAGTTTGATGAAAGATTAAACAAATGAAAAAAATTTAAGCAAGGACTCCAGGGTGGCTGGCTCTATCTAAAAAGTTACTGAAGACTAATTAGCTAAAATAGTTGTGTTATAATTAGTAGGAGCCTAGTTTGCTGTGCGTTTTTTCATAACTACACAGTATGACTAAAAACACACATTTCATCTTTGAGCAGAAATGACTTTGATGAAGTTCAAAGCTGCTTTGCTCTGATGGTCCAAAAACAAGTTAAATTTACAATAAAAGTCTACAACTCAATATGCTATTCATACCATGTGAGTTTTAAAGCGAAGCAAAAATTCTTAAACACAATGCTTTCAACCCAGTCACATAGGAAAGCTGTGATTCTTAAAAGTAAGAGTCTGTACAACATTTTTTCTGTCATTTTTCACCCTATACACTTTATGATTTTCATATAAATGGAATATATTATTTACTTTATTAATCATAAAAAATGTTTCTGTTTGTAAGATAACTGCACATATCTAGTATGTTCAAGGTATCACATGATATTTTAGGCCCTGCATTATGGGAAAAAATTTAGTTGAGAGGATTGCATTGTCAGGTATCTTTTTATTTTAAAGATTTATTTATTTATTTGAAAGTCAGAAGTTACACAGAGAAAGAAGGAGAAGCAGAGAGAAAGAGAGAGAGAGGTCTTCCATCTGCTGATTCACTCCCCAATTGGCTACAATGGCCAGAGCTGCACCAATCTGAAGCCAGGAGCCTGGCGCTTCTTCTGGGTCTCCCACTTGGATGCAGGGGCCCAAGGACTTGGGCCATCTTTTACTGCTTTCCCAGGCCATATCAGAGAGATGGATTGGAAGTGGAGCAGCTAGGACTCGAACAGGTACCCATATGGGATGCTGGCACTGCAGGCAGTGGTTTTACCCGCTACACCACAGCGTTGGCCCCATTGTCAGGTATCTTTTTTAAGCCAAATTTCCACTGGGTTTTCTGTGTTTATCCTATTAATGTATGGTGTGCATATGTATGAATAATTAGAATGATTAGAATGGAGTAGGCAAACACATATGACCAACATGTTCAAGTTAACTACAGTTTTTCCAATGCACTTTTTCCTAACAGCACATTTCTTTCAATTTGCATGCAAGAACACTCTGCTATATTAGAATACTGAAGAGTACAGCATTTTTGGATGGTTGAGGCTCCATTGGGTTTGGAATCTTCATCATTGAGCTCGTAATTCCATGACCAAATTCATAATTCAACAAAGTAGCCCTATCATAATAGCATATCTGTCAGACTTGTGTGGAGGCATACAGATGAGAGTGAGCAAACAAAAGAGATCACTGGTACTCTAAGACTATAGCGAGTTCCTTCATTTTCTCAGTGAGCACTAGCTGACTACTTTCCATATACCAAGTACTTCACAAAAGTCTGGGCATCCGTTTTCATGGAGCTTAAGGTCCAAGGAATTTCATCAGGTACATACCCAAATCTATAGAAAACTAGGGAACATACTATGAAGAAAAGCAGTATTGTCCTCTGTCCCTGTAATCTGTTTGGTAGCTAAAATTCTATGGTTCCATCTGTATGCTTTAACTTGGAAGAAAACAAGGTGAGAAAGAGCTCATTACGATGCAGCCTTGACTAAAGGTCACATCAGTGTAGCCAGTGAAGGCGAGAATGGCAGAAGTGGTCACAGCTAGATGGTTCAAGTTTGTTTAAACCATCTTATTCGAAGCACTTCAGGGCCAACAAACTGAGTGATGTGTTTTGATTTATAAACGTAACTGTAGCTGCTCTGTGGTAACAATTAGACCCTAGGGGATCAAGAATCCAAAGAAGGAGGCCAGTGAGAAACTAGGAAATGGTTACCTTTGTTTATGCAATTATAGAAGCTAGGAGGAAGTGTGATTTAGAAATGGAGATGAAAATGATAGAACTTAGTAATAGATTGGATCTAGGGAATGTGAACTATTTTTCTCATAAAATAGTGTGGATGCTAATGGGAGAACAGGATTTGTGCAGGTACATTGGGGAAGAATTGAGACTGGGTGTGGGTCTGCTATTAAGCATATTGACTTGAGGGCATTGTCTATGAGTGACTCAGGAGTCTCTTCCACCAGGTTTAGTAATAGAGTGATTAATCAGCCAGCACTGTCATGTGTAAAGTCTAACCAAGGCTGTTTTCTTCAATGAGGTAGCCTGGCTCAGTTCTGCCTGGGGCAGCCTGGAGGAAGGCATGACTGGATAACTATTTTGCCCAGAGGAGGCAGCATTGTATAATTCCTTCAAAGGCTCTGTGTGTTTGAGCAATGATCCTGCTACTAGCTGGAGATATATTGAGACAGGACAGGGAAAGCCAAGTTCAGATGATACTTTTTAATAAAAGTTTATATACATATTTAAACATTTTTATCTAAGGGCCACATTGTGGCATATTGGGTAGAGCCCAGAATCCCACATCAGAACACCAGTTCCAGACCTGGCTGCTCTTCTCCCCGTCCAGTTCCTGCCGATGCATCTGGGGAAACAGAAGAGAGTAACTCAAGTACTTAGGACCCTTCCATCCATCTGTGAGACTCAGATGGAGTTTCTTCTGGCTGCTGGCTTTGGCTTTGCTGTCTTGGCTATTGTGACCATTTGGGGAGTGAACCAGCAGGTAGAAGATGATTCTCTCTCGCTCGCTGTCTTTCTCCCCCTGGCCCTGTTGTTCTGACCATTCTGCCTGTCAAATAAATCTGTTCAAAAAGTTTTGTTTAACTTACTCATTTGTTTACTACTTGGGAGGGGCAGAGAGAGAGAGAGACAGACATGGCATCAGAGAGCCCCCATAGGCTAGTTCACTCAGTGGGGACTGGGTCAGGCTGAAACCAGGAGCTGAAAATTCAGATCAGATCTCACAGGGATCCAACTACTTGACCCATCACATGCTGCCTCCAGGGTCCTCATTAGCAGGGAGCTAGAACTAGGGGAGAGCCAGGACTTTAATTCTGGTACTCAGATATGGGAAGCAGGTATATTAATATATATCTTAACTGATATGCCACTTCATATGTATAATTAAAAAAATTAACTGGCAAGTAAAATTTTTTTAGCTTTTTTTTTGTTCATGAAGTCAAACCTGTTGAATATTTCATTAGTTTTTCTAAAAGATTTTTTTTTAAGATTTATTTTATTTATTCAAAAGACAGAGTTATAGAGAGAGATAGAGAGAGAGAGAGGTCTTCCATCCACTGGTTCACTCCCCAGATGACTGCAATGTCCTGAGCTGCGCCAATCTGAAGCCAGGAGCCAGGAGCTTCTTCTGGGTCTCCCACGTGGGTGCATGGGCCCAAGGACTTGGGCCATCCTCCACTGCTTTCCCAGGCCACAACAGAGAGCTGGATCAGAAGAAGAGCAGCTAGGACTAGAACCGGCGCCCATATGGGATGCCAGTGCTTCAGGCCAGTGCTTTAACCCACTGCGCCACAGCGCCAGCCCCGCAAGTAAAAATTATACATATTTATACAGAATCATGCATTATTCTGATACGTATATCCAGTCTGTAATGTCCAATAAATGTAAACACACCTATCTCTTCAAATATTTATCATTCCTTCCTTGTGAAAACATTCAAAATCCTTTACTTTTTTTCTTTTAGAGAAATATATAATATATTATCAGTATCTATTTACTCCTAACTATACCTTAGTACTTATTAAATCAAGTGCCCCACAATCCTCCCTCTCCCTTACACTCCCAGTCCCTGGTGACTTGCATTGGCTTCTAAACTTGTATGGATCAATGGTTTTAGACTCTACATATGGGGAGATCATACACTACTTGTCCTTCTGTGCTTGGATTATTTGACTTAACGTCATGACCTTCCAGTGCCACCCACGTTGCTTCAGGTGACAAAATTTAGTTCTTTTGATGGCTAAGTAACATTCCACTGTGAGTATGTGCCATATCTTCTTTATCTATTCATCAGTGGATGGACACTTAGGTTCCTGTTATTTCTTTACTAGCTCTGCAGTAAATATGAGAATGCAGATATCTCTTTTACATACGGATTTCACTGCTCTCGAACATATACCCAGTAGTGGGCTTGCCAAATCATAGGTTGGTACAATATTTAGTTTTTTTGGGAACTCTGCTACTGTTTTCTGTGATGGCTGTACTAATTTACATTTCCACTGACACTGTGCAAGGTTCTCACCAACACTTGTTATCTTTTGTCTTTTTGATAATAGCCAATTTGACTGCAGCAAGGTGCTATCTCATTGTAGTTTTAATTTGCATTTCCTTGGTGATTACTGATGTGATTGCCATTTGTATATCCTCCATGAAAAATAGCTGTGTAGATCTGCTCACATTTAACGGGATTATTTGTGTTTGCTATTGAGTGATTCCCATTTCTTCTACACTCTGCTATTAACCTGTCAGATAGCTAGCTTGCAAATATTCTGCCGCATGCTGCAGATGGCCTTTTCATTCTGCTGATTGTTTCTTTTGCTATATGGAAGCTCTTTGTTTTTAATAAGACCCATTTGTCTTCTTTTAACTTTTGTTTCCTGTACTTTGGGCATCCTGAAGTGTTTCCCCTATGTTTTCTTCTAGTACTTTCACTATAATAGTTGAGATATAATTCATATGTAATTTGTTGGAATATGAGAATACATCAGAAACTTTGTGGAAAAATGGAATTAAAATGCTAGTTTATTTTGGTGAAAAGTTTTAAATATGCACAACTATTTCATAATACACATTTTCCATAAACTTTTTGCACCCTTTATATAGTTCCCTATTTAGATTAAACAATTCAGTGCTTGCTAGAATATTCACAGACTTGTGCTATCATCACCACAATAATTTCAGGATGTTGTCATCATCTCCCAAAGAAATCTGAAGGAAGGAGGGTGGGAGGAAATATCATTATGTTCTTAGAATTGTATCTACAAATCATATTGAATCTGTTAAAAATTAATTAAAATGAAAATGAAAAAAAGTTTTGTGGCCATCAGCAGACAGTGTTTTTTTTTTTTTTTAAGATTTATTTATTTGAAGGGCAGCGTTACAGAGAGGGTCACACACACACATGCACACACACACACACAGACAAGAAAGAGGTCATCCATCTGCTGATTCACTCCACAAATGGCTACAAGAGGCAGCGCTGGGCCAGGCCAAAGCCAGGATCCAGCGGTTTCATCTGGGTCTCGCGTGTGGGTACAGGGGCCTAAGCACTCGGGCCATCCTCGGCTGCTTCCTTGACATATAAGCAAGGAACTGGATTGGAGATTGAGCAGCCTGTACTTGAACAGGCGCCCATGTGGGATGCCAGAGCTGCAGTTAGTGGCTTTACCTGCTATGTCGCAGTGCTGCCCCAAGCCTTTATTATTTAACTTTTAAAAATTTTATATATTTATTTGAGAGGCAGAGAGAAAGAAAGAGAGTAGGAGAGAGAGAGAAAGAGAGAGAGAGAGAGACCTCCCATCTTCTAGCTACTCTCAAAATGACAATGACTGCAACGGCAAGGACTGGGCCAAGCTGAAGATGGGAACCAGGAATAGGAGCTCAATGCAAGTCTCCCACTTGGCTGACAGATACTCAACTACTTGCACTGCTAGGGTGTGAATCAGCAGGAAACTGAAGTTTAGAGTAGATGATCCAGGACTCAAACTGAGGCAGTCATATTTGGGTTGTGGGTATTTAACTGGTATCCCAGCTGCTGCGCCAAATGCCACCCAACAGTCAGTCTTTATTTCCCTTCAAGTTGCCACTCCACTCCTTGGAACTCACTACTCTATTTCTATATATTTGCCTATGCTGGACATTTCATATAAATGAGATCATACAATATGGGTTGTTTTAAATTGACATTTTTTCATGTAGTATTATGTTTTTGAGATTTATCAGTGTTGTAGCATGTATCAGTACTCCATTCATATTTATTGCTGAGTAATATGAAGATACTTCAAAAGTTTTATGGGAAATAAAAGTATGAGACTGTTTTGGTGCAAAAAAAGAAAAATACATAATATGTAATTTCCATGAACTTTTTGAAGACCCCCAAATATGCATGGGTTTCAAATTTTTTACACCAAAATCCACTTTTTAATTTTATTATTCATGGACTTTCTGAAGTACCCCCATACACCACTATGTGAATATACTACACACTGTTTATCTATTCATGAGTTGATGTTCATTAAGGTTATTTCTTCTTGCTAGCTAGTATGAACAATGCTACTCTGAACATTTTTCTTTATCCATTCATCAGTGGATGGACACTTAGGTGTAAGTAACTTAGTAACTTACCTAAGTAACTTAGGTTCCTGTCATTTCTTCACCAGCTCTGCAGTAAATATGGGAATGCAGATGTCTGTTTGACGGATCAGTTTCACTGCTCTTGAATATATACCCAGTAGTGGGATTGCCGAATCATATGGTGGCACAATATTTAGTTTTATGCACACACGCTATTTTTATTTATATTGTACTTATAACTGAGTGGAATTTCTGGGTTGTATGGAGACCATGTTTAACTTTTTGAGGAACCACCAGGCTTTGCAAAGTCACTACACCAATTTACATTCCTACCAGGAATGTTTGTCCAAATTCTCATCCTAGGCAACATTTGTTGTTAGTTTTCTTTTTTAAAAAATTCTCAAAGATTTATTTTTATTTTATTTATTTGAAAAGCAGAGTTAGAGAGAGGAACACACACACACACACACACACACAGATCAGTTGATTGATCAAGTCAATCGATCTTCCATTCTCTGGTTCATTCCTCAAAATACCTCAGCAGCCATGGTGGGGCCAGGCCAAGACAAGAAGCCTGAAACTCAGCCTGGTCTCTCATGTGGATGGCAAGGGACCAAGAACTTGGACCATCTTCCCCTGCTTTCCTAGGCACATTAGCAGGGAATTGGATAGCAAGTGGAGCAGCTGCGACTTTAACCAGCTTCCATAAGGAATGCTGGTTTCTCAGCAGTGCTTGCCATGATGCTGGCCTCTATATTTGTCTTTTGATCCTAACTCTCCTAGTGGTGTCTCATTGTGGTTTTTATTTGCATTCTGCTTTTGAGTAACATCTTGCAATTTCTGGAAGCTGCTGTTAGGAATCTTTTATAATTAATAGACTGACAAGGGATATCTTCAAATTGAGAGTGGTCCAGCAGGCTTAAAACTAAAAACTCTACTAATCACATCAACATGCTAGAGTGGAGCATGCCCAAGATTTGAAGTTGAAAAGTGTGATTCTAATTCTGGCTTGGCCACTAGATAGGAGTCACATGACCTCTCTTGGCCTCAGTTTTCTTTATTTGTAACGAGGATCAGACACAGTATCTAAAATATTCTCATTTTCTACTCTCCTAGGATTCTTTTTAGAAGATGTATTTAACAGAATTAAGCCAATTTAAATTGTTTCTAGATTTTGCACAAGTGAGAGCTTTGGATGAAATATTATTTTCTTCTTTTTCTATGTAGAATTTGCCAAATGTCACAGCGCAACAATGGCCCTTAGAATCTTCTTGCTTTTTTCCCTTACAGGCAGTACTTTGTTGAAACTAACGACTAAATGACAGGCTTGGAAGCTCTATTTCTGTAAGACGATGTAATTTATAGTTTGGAAAGTAATGTTTAAACTCTTCCAAAATCTGTCATCTGAAGAGGACTCATTGGTCACGTGTCTGTGGATGTTGATCTCTGGAAGTGGCACTTGTTTTCTGTAACCACAGGGTTGTAGTCTAGAGTCAGGGAGCCTCCCTGTACCTGTGTCTCACTATACTAGCATTCATGGAAATCCTGTTGATTGCTTCCTGCAGTGTTTTGCTTTGTTTCAGCTCGGGTTTTGTCTTACCTAAATGGGTTTAGCTGATGCCACTTGTGCAAATGTAAGCAATTAGTTCTATGAATGCAAGTAAGATATTTACCTTGAAAGTACTGATTTCAGAACAGCTCCTTTTCTACCAATATGGGCCAGTTGCTGAATATTATGTGAAATTTAATAAGCTAGACTCATTGGCACTGATAATAATATGACTGGAGTCTGATTCACAAGATTTCTGATTTCATAATGGCATATACATTTTTTCTGTTTCATTTTTTTAAAATGTAGCTCTTTGGTGTGAAACCTTAACTTGGCTTCAGCCACCACCCTCCCTTTTAATCAGTTAGCTATCTTGGGAAACTTCTGGACTCAAGATTTTGCTTGAGATGCCAATAGCATTTCATTTTTACTTTTACAAATCATGTTGTATGTCCTGTTGCAGAGATCAAAGGGAAAATGCTGCCCAGCTTTCGATAAAGCTGATTCAGATTCCCTTCCAATTGAGTGCAATTATATGAGATGTAAGTCCTATGAAATCCTGTCTTATTGAGTCCGGTGTCTCGAGGTTGGCAACATCATCATCCCATTTGGCTCCTTGGTTAACTGGCATCCCTCCGTATGGGTTTTCTTCTGTTCCACTGTGATGCCATTACTGTAGAAGTAGATTGAGTGTTTCTCAGGATAGATCAGCTTTATTTCCTTGAACCTCAGAAAGATTCTTGCTTAGACATCATCCAGTGTTGTTTTGTTTTACTTTCCTCTTTGGCCACTGTGGGAGTGTTCCTTTACTGCTATTCTGTGGGGAATTTTTTTTATCACTTCTTAAGAACTCTAAAAGCAATTTCTTGTCTATGGCAGCCTGTTATGGCCTGTCTGTAGAAAAAAAGGGTTGTCTGGTGAAGGGAGCAGCTGCTTGGGTGGTATATGTAATGTTAAAACCGAATGGCTTGTGAAAAGGCTAGAATTGAACTCAACCCTTTAATTTCAGATAAAGAACTATTATATGTGTGTGGTGTTTTATAGTGTATCGTGTGCCATAATTTTTAGGCTGTTGTGTTCTCCTGCTGTAGCATGCTAAAAATAGTCTATAATTTCTTCTTCTACATGAGCATCTATTTAATTGAATCCTGGTTTAATGCTCATCCATTATACTGCTGTGATTCTATTTTGCAAATGTTGGAAAATGTCTCTAAAACCATACCTGAAGTCCCGTAATTTTCAGAGTAATAATCTCTTTTGGAGGATTTGTCTTTGTCTTTCTCTTCTCCTGCCTCCCCTGCCAGCCTTACTTTTGTGAGATTTGGAGGTATGCCTTTGAAAATGAAAGTAATATTGATAAGGATATAATATTTCACCACATCTTTTCATAATTCTATATTATTAAGGTATCTCTTGTTTGTTGTCAGGGTTAAAATAATTTGACTGGCAGAAGGCACCTAATATCACTTGTGTGTGTTTGTGTATGTAAGTGTGTGTGTGTGTGTTTGTGTCTGTAAGTTGTCTGTCCTAATTCTCCTGTGATAAAGCAAATAATAAGCTCCTCAAGAGTATAGTACATCTTTCCAAAAAATTCTATTTGCCATAAATTATACTTCAAAACTGCAATTTCAAAATCCCCAAAGATAGGGTTTTAGAAAATGGAATATTTCATCACTTTGGTTATTTAATTTGGTAGAGTTATTGATAAAAATCTCCTACAGTGAACACTAATCAATTTTTCTTCTTTATATGCGCAGGCTATGATTAGCAATGCTGTCTGTCACTTTCCCACTAAATTTTTATTCCTTTGTATTCAAGAACACTAATAGAAAATGATTTAAAGTCAATAGCTATATTCATTTCCTTTGCATATCCTTTTTATTCCTAATATCTTGATTATGACTTCTTGATCATCAACTTCAATTTTTCCTGCTGACTGCCTTCTCAAATTATGAAATTTGTTTTACACAGAAAATATTTCCAAGAAACCTATATTTAGCTACAGATATTCCACTGGACAACATAGTAAAATGTCTCATGCATCTCATGGTTTTTAGATAAATTTTCCTCTAAGATAGCTCATTAGGTTTCAAGCTCCCATTGGAATTGATATTAATAATAAGAGTTATAGTTTTACATATTCTGGTTTGTCTCAACATCAACATAACTGTGTTTCCCCATGCACCTTATTGGTTTCATCAAACTATTTGGGGAATTGATCTAAATTTTATTATCATGTTGTCTTCTTTTCTTGACTATGAACATTTTATTATTGATGCTTTTTCTGCTACCAGATGTTGGTGGTGTCAGCAGTTCTAAGACTTTCTGCCTCAAGTAGGCCCCTTGTCCTTCTCTGCAAGTGATTTCCATGTCTTTAAAATAATCCCTGGGCCTGCGCCGCGGCTCACTAGGCTAATCCTCCGCCTTGCGGCGCCGACACACCGGGTTCTAGTCCTGGTCGGGGCGCCGGATTCTGTCCCGGTTGCCCCTCTTCCAGGCCAGCCCTCTGCTGTGGCCCGGGAGTGCAGTGGAGGATGGCCCAGGTGCTTGGGCCCTGCACCCCATGGGAGACCAGGAAAAGCACCTGGCTCCTGGCTCCTGCCATCGGATCAGCGCGGTGCGCCGGCCGCAGCGCGCCGGCTGCAGCGTGCCGGCCGCGGCGGCCATTGGAGGGTGAACCAACGGCAAAGGAAGACCTTTCTCTCTGTCTCTCTCTCTCACTGTCCACTCTGCCTGTCAAAAAAAAAAATAAAATAATCCCTGAAGTCCTGTAATGTTCAGAGTAATGATCTCTTTGGGAGGATTTTTTTCTTCCATTCTCTTTCTCCTATCCTGCATTCCCTGCCAGCCTTACTTTTGTGAGATTAGGAGACATGTCTTTCAAAATGAAAATAATATTGATAAGTGTATACTATGTCATCACATCTTTTCATAATTCATGATCCACATGTAACAGGGTATCTCTTGTTTGTCAGACTAATACTCCTCTGAGCATCTTTATCTTCCCTTTTCTGTCCCTTCTGTGAGGCGTCACATGGGGAACAGGTAGTCAGGGATCTCAGTGGAGTCACAGGAGGAACAGGTAGTCAGGGATCGCAGTGGAATTTGGGTGTAAAACATTTGCTTGCTTCCCCAAAACTCTATCTTTAGCAAAAACAAACAGGCTACCCTCCTTCCTTCAGAATCTGCAAATTTACCATGAGAATAGTAAGGGAGCTCTTCCTGAGCTCACAGCTTATTGTGAAAACAAGTTACCTACCCCACCACTCTGGAGGACTTGTAAATCAGGCCTTTTGATGGGTTTTGTCTGGCCTGGTAACTGAATGCCAATCTGATTGTCAAGTTTTTCATTCGAAATTGTACTTAAAAACCCTACTACCACCAGTCCCTTAGGGATTTTTTCCTCTCGTGGAAGCCCCCCTCCATGCTGCTCTGGCTGGAGGTCTTTGACTCTAATAAATCTTTGTAAATCTCTCTGCTGTCTGCTCGGAAATTCTTCTTCCATGTGAGACAAAGAACCGAGCTAAGAATAATTTCTCCACTGTTTACACATAACACTTCCCCCTCACTCTCTTCTCTCACTGTGACTCACCTGCTGAAATCCGCGATGACCCCTAAAATCTATACAAAAGTGTGGCCCCTTAAAGTTCTCCAGAAGCGCCATCTGCTACTGGAATTTGGGGTGCCATAGGATTTCACCATATGCTTATTAATAAATCCCCAATATTAATAAGCCCAAGAGGGTTCTTGCCTAATATTTAGAGAAGAATTCTAAATACCGGCACAGTTAAACGAGGCAGCATGGTACATTTTAGGCTTTTATTTAGTGCAAAAGATGCATAGGAGAGTGAGAGCTTTATCAAGAGAGAGAGGTAAATCTGGGTTCATACCGAGTACCAGGAACCAGCCACATGGAGGAGCATCTAGGCCAGGAAGCCTAGGGTCGGTAGCCTGAAGGCCACGCACCCTGGAGGTGCAGGGCTACAGCAAGCCCCCTTCTGGCAAGAGGCCAGGGAAGAAAAGAAGGGCCAGGACACACAGTGTCCCAGGCTTTTAACCCTCTTCCAAAGGGGAGTGGTTAATTAACCTGATTGGCTGGTGGGCACCCAGGTGTGGCCAGGTAGGGGCAATGAGGTAACACAGGGGTGTCAGGTAGGCATGAGGTCACGTAGGGGTGTGGTGAAGGCGTGGTCTTCCAGCTCACAAACCTAGTGGATTTTAACCTGTATGTCTGCCTACTTCACTGCTGTGACTCACTGGCTCTCACCAAACTCACTCATTTTCTGTCTCTTTCCCACCTGGCAAGCATATCTCTCTCTGTCTTTTCAGGCTCTGTGGTTTTTAGCCTGGATTCTTTCAGGACAAGTGATAGAAACTCAAATAGAATGAACTTAAGCTCCAAACCAATTTTTGGCCCCTAAGGTTTAAAAGTCCTTGGTCAAGTGGCTGCAGTGCTGGCTGGATCCAGGAGTTCAAAAGATGCCTTCAAACCTCAGAACTCTCCATCTCTTTTCTTCTCCATGGCCTCCCTCTGAGGCATCCTCCTTTCTCTGTGGGGCAGTAGGTGGTATTATATAGGAAGTCAGAAATGAGCTTATGTGTGTGTGACAAAGGCTCAAGGAATTGACATCTACAGTGTCCAGTATCAGCATCTCAAAGTCATCCCGATAACCTTCCAGGTGCAGCCCAGTGTCTGCATTTCAAAAGTCCGCCCCTTCTACCTGGCCTGATAAACATCCTTCCTCTAAGGCGGGGCAATGCCAGCCAGGCTTCCCCTGTCTGATAGCTTCAACGGGAAAAACTCAGGAAGGAATTTTTTGTATTTACATCCAACAAGTCCTTTGTTCTGGGAGGAGAAGAAGGAGATGGGAAGGGAAAAGGCAGGAAGGCAAGACCCATTCCCTTAAAACCCCAGCCTAAATGTGCACTAGGCACTCTCTCTCAGGTCCTGTCTAGAGGGGTGCCCATCCATTCTTACGGATGTCCCTACCCTAATACACCTTGCTTTCTGCTTTCCACTGCTCTCTGTCTCACGCCTGAATTCTTTCTTGTGCAAAGACAAGGACCCTTTGCTTCTCTGGTAACAGGTGGCAGCCAGTATCCCAAGCTTAGCAGACTCAGGAGAGAAGCTTGCTTCTCCTTCAGGGTTCAGACAGGAATTCCATGAGTAAGCCTTATCCACTGGAGTAGAAATGCCCATCCCTGGACCAACCTTTTGACCAGGTAGATGAGTAGAATGCATCAATAGGTTGGCCTTTATCCAGTCCTCATGTACTGGCAGGGAAGCATTGTCTAGAGAGTAAAGTAAAGCTTGCTGTTATCAGAAAGCCAGGTGGATGGTCTCCAGGCAAAAATAAGTATCCTGCTATATCCTTTCTCTCAAACAAGCAAAGCTTACCTTTTTCACAGGAGCCTGGCTCAGTAGGAATATAATATTGTTTTGTTTTTTCCTTAAATCATATACCACTTCCTATACTCTTTAACTGAGTTGAGTGTAATACAAGTAGTAATGGTAAGGGCCTTTATTTATTTATTTTTGCTCTCCCTGCTTGTCCCCACAATACTTAGTACTCTGTATTTAATAATTTAATATTTTTGTATCTCCAGAAGGAAACCTGGAAATGTGGAGGTAATTGGATGAGTAATTTGTGAAACTAAATCACAGTAACTGAGGGCCTACTGTACAGCAGGCACTGTCTAAGTACTAGGGAAAACATTTCCCTTTTTTTTTTTTATAGGAAATTGACCTTGTCAAAAGGTTCTTAGAAAATATCAGTTGACAGATTTCTACAGGATTACATGTAATAGAAACAATAAAATCACGTACATCTATTCTTGGCTAAAAAAAAAGTTATTTTCTCTTAGCTTGCATTGTGTTTTCAAAGCCAACAGTTGTGTAATATGAATTTACTATATATTATGGATTTTTTTTCTGGAGTCATTGAGTTTCACAGCTCTGGGTAATGTTTCTGATTGACCTCCTCTGAATGACGGTGTGGGTTCTATAGATTTTGGCAGTTGGATTTTAAGCTCTTGTGTTCATCCACTGTCATTCTTTTATTTAAATCCTTCTCCTCTGCTCATGACTTAGTACTAGTTTTCTACATTTCTGCTCTCATATCTGTGTATGATCATTAAGTATTTCAGCAAGGAAGAAATCAGAAGCCGATGGCTTGGGACCAGTGGATAATGCATGCAGTTGAGAATTTTAAGTACTGCTTAAGAAAAACACTGATTTTATAAATTTTTTGCACATGTGTTTTTGAGACGTGATAGTGGTTATAATAGCTATTGAGCAATTATCATGAACCAAGCACCATGATAACAAAACCCTTTACATAGTCATTTCATTTAATCCTCAGAACACCTCTTTGAGGTCACACAGCTCGCATGAGTATCAAAAGTAAAGCCATAATCCAAAGACTTGTATTTTTTTTTTCATTCTAAGTCCCTGTTTTACTTCAGAGATTTTTGACTCAGGGATAAAGAACTATAGAAAGGATTTGAGTCCAGTTAAATTTAATCAGCAGCTGACATTGTCAAAGGGATCTCTGGGAATGTCAATTTGTGAATTTCAATGCATCAAATGTAATAAAAACAGTAAAACCAAGTACATAGAGTCTTGGCTGGAAACCTCCGACATTTCTTTTCCCTGAAGATTTTTGTTTTCAGATTCTAGAGCTCTGTCATGTGGATTGATTTAAAGCTGCTGGTGGACAAGACAGAAGATTAGTTAGACAACAGTATCATTTCATTAGAGAGAAAGTGAAAGGTTTGAATAAGACATGCTGCCTCTGCAGGAGATGTTGACCTGGGAACAAAACAACAATCACAAAAGACATGTTTTCTTAGGTTTCCGTAAATGATTGACCAGGAAACCAGCCAGAACAGTGTTAAACTGGAAACATAGAACATTTCTAAGATAGTCCTGTCCCTGCTGTGAGATATGTCTGCGTGAGGTGCAAACTCATTTGACATCTTGTGTGGGAAATCTGGAATCCAGAAAACCAATTAGTTCCTCATAGTGGCATGCACGAAGGGAGTCAGTATCCTAATGAGAGAAAGAGCCATGGATTCTAACAGCAGGAGGCAAGGCTAGGTATGCTTCACTCCCTCTCCTAGCTGTCTGGAATTCTATTACCTACATGGCCAGCGTTTCATCTTCTACTTTTATTCACTAACAGAAATGCATGTCTATTCGTATTGGAGTTAACTATCCATCATTACAGGTATCCTTATATATTAAGCCCTATGGGAGAGATAAAAGGAACATACCACAGACTTTTAAGGTTTACATACTATTTCAGAAAAAAAAAAAAAGCAAACAAAATACAACTTAGTGATCTATACATTGTAGAAACAAAACACCTAATGGATCAGAGTTGGTATAGATCTTCATTGAACCAGTGATTACTGAACTCGATGCTTCGTTATTTAAATTAAAGATTTTGCATAAAGATCTAAAGACTAGTCACTATGCTAAATATGAAGACTTAAAGGCATAATATATGCCTATAATTGAACCATAGCTTCTTAATAGGAAAGACATATTGATCTACAAGGTGCAATTTGAAGAAATTGGGGAAGCACAGAATAGAGAGAGATTAAGAAGGCATGGAAGGATGTGAAAGGTTTCATTTTGGGGATATCTATTGTTCCTGGATTTCATAATCCTGTAAGTCTTAAGTAAATGAAGTGAGAGCTGGCTTTATGTTTAGGATAATAAGGGAATCAAAGATGAATCAGAGAGTTTTTAACCTCAAAAAGTTAACAGACTAGTGTGAGAAATACCATGCGCTATAATTTTTGAAAAGGAAGAGGTATAATAGTACTTTATATGGTACTATGGGAGACTGGGGAATCACTAAAGGTATTGTAGAAGAATTGGCTTAGAAAGTAGTTTCCTGAAGAATGTTGAGACTTTGGAACAGTATTGCTAGTACCCACTGCTGGCATTTTCTGCCTGATACTCAACCTAATCTTTTGGTGCCTATGTCATATAAGTCATTAAGCACTTAAATATCCATACTGCGTTAGATTTTAGACATGATATTGTAGGGAGTAGTCCATTGTTAAACAAAAGTATTTACAGGAAGTCATATACATACTTAGACAGGGAGTGGTTTTGGAGTAAATTGTATACAAGAGAGTGATAAGAAATATTAGATGGCAGAAGGTGTCTTATGCTTGTGTGGCAACTGAGCAATGATTTTTAGGTAATGAGGAACTGCTAAATGTCAGGGTTAGCTATCTAGTTATCATACTTGTGTCATGGGAACTTTAACCTGCCAACATACTATAATACTTCAGGGGTGCAGAGATTCAGAAAAAATGAAGGCTGAGAGGGAGGCAGTAAGAAGAGAGTTGAGTTGATTTCTATAATAAATATGTGTAAGATAGACTTGACTTGATGAGTAAGGAAGAAAGAAGCAAGGTATCTCTGAGGATGTGTCTTAGCCCTTGGTTTCAGAAAGGGAAATATTGAAGACTGCTATGTTAGCTAAAGGTGACTGGCTTGTTCTTTAAGGTATTTATTATTTATTATATTATTTGCTAATAACCAGTATTTTAGTTGTCATGTGCACTTAAGGGAGGTAAGAGTTGCATATGATACAATGAAAAGCAACACTGTGGTTGTTCCCCACTGTATTCTTCTGTTAATGGTTTCTATCTTTCTTACATTATGGTCAGAAGGTGCTTGATGTGATTTATATGTATTTTTAAATATGCTGAGACTTATTTCGTGACCTGCCCTATGATCTGTCTGGAGACTGTTTCATATGCAGCTGTTGGATGGAATGATCTTTAGAGGCCTGTTCGATCTGCTTGATCTAGGGTATGATTTAAGTCTTCTGTTTCTTGTTGAATCTTTGTGTCTGGATGATCTGTCTTTTTCTGAAAGTGTGTGCTAATATCTCCTGTTATTAGTGTACTGGAGTTTACCTCTTCCTTTAGGTCAATTGATATTTATTCTATGTGTTTGATGCTCCAATATTGGTTGTATATGTTTGCAAGTGTTATTCTCTCCTACTAGATTGAGCCATTTATCATTAAATAATGACCTTCGTTGTCTCTTTTTACTACTTTTAGCTTAAAATCTATTTCATATAAATATGTTTGCTGCAGCCGGCACTGTGGCGTAGTGGGTGAAGCTGTCACCTGCAGTGCTGGCACCCCATATGGGTGCTGGTTTGAGTCCTGGCTCCTCCACCTCCTATCCAGCTCTCTGCTATGGCCTGGGAAGGCAGTGGAGGATGGCCCACGTCCTTGGGTCCCTCCACTTGCGTGGGAGACTCGGAGGACCCTCGTGGCTCCTGGCTTTGTATTAGCCCAGTTCCGGCCATTGCAGCGATTTGGAGAGTAAACAGGTGGGTGGAAAACTTCCCTCTCTCTCTCTCTCTCTCTCTCTCTCTCTCTCTGCCTCTCAAATAATAAATAAATAAATATTTAAAAATAAATAAATATGTTTGCCACAGTTTTCCTTTGAGTTTCATTTGCCTGGACTATTTCTTTTAAAAAAGATTTATTAATTTATTTTTTTTGCAAATCAGAGTTACAGAGAAAGGGAGAGACAGAGATCTTCCATCTGGTGGTTCACTCCCCAGATGACTGCAGGGGCCAGCACTGGGCCAGGCCAATGCCAGGATCCAGGAGCTTCATCCAGGTCTTATGTGTGGTGTGCCCAGGTCAGACACTTGGGCCATCTTCTGCTGCTTTTTCCCAGGCCATTAACAGGGAGCTAGATTGGCAGTGGAGCAGGTGGGTGTCGTTCCCCCTCTTCGTGGAGGAACGACACAGGACCCTGCGCTGTTCTTTTATCTACTCGGCCCTTCCCGGGTTTGCTGCTGGTTCTTCCCGGGTTGGCTACCGACCCTTCCACCTCCGTGGAAGGGCGGTTCCCCCTGCCACTTTCCCCACTTCCGCAGGGGAGCGGCACACCGCCGGCTGGCTCTCTCGGGGGCTGCTCAGGTGTTCCTTCAGATAGATGTTCCTGGTGCATGTTGTCTCTCTCCTCCTTTATAGTCCTCTTCCACCAATCCCAACTCTGCTACCCACACGCCGAGTATGCTGCTCTCCTCCAATCAGGAGCAGGATCAGCTCCTGCAGGTCATCACTCAAGTTGGTGAGAGGCAGCTGTGTAGAAGTTGTTACTCCCTTCTCAGCGCCATATTGTGGGAGAGCAGATGCATAGAATAAGTCTTAATTCCAGTAACAGTCTAGTCCAAGTTGCTCCCCACAGGTGGGACTTGAACCAGTACCCATATTGGATGCCGGCCATCCCTTACTATGTCACAACACTGGCCCCTTAGAATGTTGTATGCCGTGTTTCCATTTTCAGTCTGCAAATGACCTTAGAGGTAAAGTGAGATTTTGGGAAACAGTATGTAGTTGGGTTTAGTTCTTTGGTTATCATCTTAGAACTGTACCTATGAAATATGTGGAATCTGTTCTCTTTATATTAATAACAATTTTTAAAAATACGTTTGGACAATCTATTCTTATTGAAGAAATTTTTCTATTTACATGTAAAGTAATTGATATGAAATTCTTACTACTGTCATTCTGATACTTGTTTTCTAGTTTGATGGTAGTTCCTTCTTTTCCTTTCTCATACAATCTTGCTTTGTGATCGTGTGATTTTCTCTGGTAGTGTGTTTTGATTGCTTGCTAATTCATTTTTGGTAAATCTGTTATAGATTTTTGCTTTGCAGTTACCAAGAGCTATACAAAAACGTATTTTGATTATAAGAAAGTATTTTGAAATGATAACAATTTGACAGTGGTTATAAAGTCAGAAACAGAAACAAAAAATAATAATAAGATATGTGCTTATTTAGAAAGGTGAGTCACAGCACCAGGGTGTGGGAGATTTGTGACCTGGAGGCGTAGGG
Source organism: Oryctolagus cuniculus (assembly GCF_964237555.1). Lineage (NCBI taxonomy): Eukaryota > Metazoa > Chordata > Mammalia > Lagomorpha > Leporidae > Oryctolagus > Oryctolagus cuniculus. Next base: position 74,681,467 of record NC_091441.1, read on the forward strand.
TACTGGTCTTCATTTCCAAGTTGTTAATTCAGTGTTGCTTGTGGTTGTGGCATAGAATTGAGAAGCATAAGTTATGTTAGAAAAAAAATATTAATTAAAAACTGACCCCTATAAAACCACTGTCTGTGAAATACCTCTCCTTATTTAATAGTAGCATCTGTCGTGCCAGCATCTCAATTTTTTTGGTCACGCCATCTCAGTTATTGTCTGATATTGAAATCATATAACAATGTGATAAAATTATACAAATAGACTAAAGGTAAAGATTGTTGGCTATAGCCCTTGTCTATGTTCCTATGGAACAGTGGTCATTTTACTAGTTGAATATTGTATTTTATTAAGCATTAAACCTATGATTATAAAATAAATTAAAAATACATTATCACAAAAATTAAAAGGGAAAGAAGGAAGTAGGAGGGAGGGAAGGGAGGAAGTATCATTATGTTCTTAGAATTATATCTATGAAATACATGAAATTTGTTATCTTTATAATAATAATAAAATTATTAAGATTTTTATCAAAGATCCTACAATAATGGAGCTGTTAGAAATCAAATAACACCTGCACCCACTAATCACTTTCAACATTACTAGCAGAAGGGCATCCAAAATTCAATGCCTCTTGACTTGATGCCATAGACACTACATAGTACCACCAACAATGGTTGTTAACCTACCCTGACAAGTAAATAAATAAAGAATAACTATACTCTGATCAAGCCTAAAGGACTAACCCCCAGTTCAGGGATAGCAACTCAAGTTAAAAGACACCACAGAGGTGAGATAAACCTAATCCATAGTAAGTCTGCAGTCACTTGATGGCATAAACAAAGGAGGAGGAGAAGGCTGCTACAGATTTTTAAACACTTTTTTGTCTGAATAAGACGAGGTGTATTCATTTCTCCCCCTCTTCTCCTTTCTAAGCATAACTGTAAAACCTGGAAACGATGCAAGAAGCAACTGAAAGAGAAATGTGGTAAGAAGTAGGCAACTTGATGCGGGCTGGAGGAAAACCCAGGACTAGAGGCAAATGACTCTCGAGCTGTTGCCAACCTATAGAAGGAGGTGACCCAGACTAGGCATGTTTAGATCCAAAACCTAGCCACAAAAAGTAACCCAAATGTGATTTCCCCCTTGATTTGAACAGAGGTCTCTTTGGCATATCAGGTGAATCTAACAAGGTTAAAGGGGGTTTATGGGCTGCTTTATCAATAATAAGGCAATGGAAGGTGGGCTCTTACCTCACTAGTCCTGAGACTTGCCATCAAGGGGCACAGGAGTGGTGGGTGGAACCACAGGTGGGGCCCAGACATACCATCAGGCTGGTAGGGGAGTTTTCTTTGTGGGATCTGGTGTTCTCCTTCCTGGCACCCTGGTTGGGGTGGAGCAGTACTGATAGGAGAATCCTAGCACCACAAGTACCCAGGTAAGGAAGGGCTTTCCTTCCCCTGGAAGCAGGAGAGATACTCTCTAAGCTCCAGGCTTCTGACTCCCATACCCCTTCCCCTGCCCTGAATGGGGAATCCCTTTCTGCTCCCTCTGGCAACATAAGCAGCAGCAGGTAAACCAAGCCTACTAAAATAACAGTTCACAGCCTCTGAAAATGAAACTGTCATTGTCACCAATAGGATGGGACCAAAAGAGTATGTAAAGAAATAATGGGTGAATATGCTTCTGATTTGTCAAAGTCACAAATCTATAGATTTGGGACACTGAATGAACCCTATAAAGGATAAACCCAAAGCTGTTTACACCAAGATATATTGTAAGTAAGCTTCCAAAATCTAAAGGCAAAGAAACATTGTGAAAGCAACAAATTACCCATAAAAGGAATAGAAATCAGTTAAATTGAAACTAGGACAAAAATGGGGGGAAAATCAATGAAACAAAAAGCTTGATCTTTGAAAAAATTCAATAAAATTGATAAATCTCTAGTACGACTGGTTAAAAAAAGAGAAGACACAATTGACAACTAACTGGAATAAAATATGTTATTACTGCAGATCCTGCAGCTATTAAAATAATAAGGGAATACTATAAACAACTCTAGGCTCACGAATTCAACAACTAGATAGTGGATCCATTCCTTAAAGAAATCAAAATTCAGAACAAAATGAAACAGATCATCTGAATAACCCTCTACCATTAAAAATCCTAATTCACCAGGGAGGGCGTTTTGAATGGCGGTAAGCTCCACTTAGGAAGTCGGCATCTTATATCAGAGTGCCTGGGTTCCAATCCTGGCTCTGACCCTGATGCCAACATATTGATAATGTGTACCTGAGCAGGCAGCAGGCACTGGCTCAAGTATTTGGATACCTGCCACACACCTAAGAGACCTGAACTGAATTTGAGTGTCCAGTCTTTGGCCTATCCTGACTCTGGCTGTTGCAGGCATTGAGGAAGTAAACCAGAGGATAGGACACTCTTTCCATCTGTCTGTCTCTGCCTTTCAAATAAATAAATATATTAAAAATTCAATCAAATTGATAATTAAAACATGTTCCCAGCCCCCAGAATCCCAGGCCCAAAATTCTACCAGATACTCATCAGAGAATTAACACCAATTTTACCATGTCTTTTCCAGAAAAAGTGAGACGGGAAGGGAACACTTGGGAAACCAGTATTAACCTGGGACCAAAACCACGTAAAGCCATTACCAAAGAACTACAGAAACAAAACAAAGCAAACAAATAAAAAAATAAACTGTAGACCAGTGTGTCTCATGACCTTAGATGTAAAAATCTTCAATAAAAAATTAGCAAATGAAATTCTGCAAAGTATAAAAGGAATTATATGCCATGATTATCAGTTCACAAGAGCTTTATTTCGGGACTGAAAATTTGGTCTAACATTTTAATATCTGTCAGTATAATACATCATATCAACAAATGAAAGTGGAGAAACTACATGATTATGTCAGTTGATGTGAAAAAAGCATTTGACAAAATCCAATACACTCTATGACAAAAACTCTCACCAAGGTAGGAGTTGTAGGCAATTATCTCAACTTAATGAAAACCTACAGATGCATATCATATTTGATGGTGCAAAGCTGAGTTTTTAAGGGGTTCACAATGTCTCTAGTGGCCGCCGGCTTGCCCCAATTCCTTTTTGCTGATGGACTAATGAATCATAGTTCAGAGAGACGAAAGTAGAGATAGTAAAGCGAAATTTATTAAAGTGCATTCCAAGGGAGGAATGGGGCAGTCCAGAGAGGACCTGTCTTCCTGGCTTGGCACTTTGATGCCTAACATATGAGGGGTATTGACTGGTGATGTGGCTTTGATGCTCAACATTTGTATGTGTGATTGATATCTGGGAGTTGTTTACCTTTGGCCTTTCCATGCACATGGTTGTAGACTACACTTTTCTGGTCTGGCTGAGCTCCCATTTTATTGGGATAATTTAACCACAAATGAAACTGCAATGTGGGCAATCTTGTGTCCCACCAGTTAGCAGGGTCCTTAGTTTCACTCTTGGAAGAGGATCATGTGGGCCCTCCACAGTCACTCATGCCATGTTATCTGCCTGACAATAAGGTGGGTAACAAGGCAGGGATGGTCATTGCCTCCTCTGTTATTCAACAAAATTCTGGAAATTCTAAGCCACAGCAATATAGCAAAGAAGGGAAACAAAAGGCATTTGGATTAGAAAGTAAGAAATAAGGGCCAGCGTTATAGACCAGCAGGTTAAGCCTCTGTCTGCCTGTTGCTGGTATCTTAGATAGGTGCCAGTTCAAGTCTTGGCTGCTCCACTTTCAAACCATCTCCCTGATAATGCACCTAGAAAAGCAGTAGAAGGCCTGATTATTTGGGCCCCTGCCACCCATTTGGGAGGCTTAGATGAAGCTCCTGGCTCCTGGCTTTGGCCTGGCCTAGCCCCAGCCATTGTGGCTCTCTAAGAAGTGCAACAGTGGATGGAAGACCTCTCTCTCTCTCTCCCTCCCTCCCTCCCTCCTTTTGTCTTTCTCTCTCACTCTCTATAACTTTGCATTTCAAATAAAATATCTTAATGAAAGAAAAAAAAAAAAAAACTAAAACCATCCATGTTATAAACAATACCTCAAAAGTCCTACATAATCTACAGAAATTTCCTAGAACTAAGTGAGTTCAGCACTGTCATGAACCAAGATCAGCAAACACACAGAAATCATGTTTGAACATGAGAGTGGTGGATTGATGGAAACAAATTATAAACAATACCAAGTACAACTGTGCAAAGAAAATTAAATGCTTAGGTATGCACTCAACAAATATGTACAAAAATCTTTGTGTTCAAAACTTTACCATATTGATGAAAGATATCAATGAAGACCTAAATAAGTAGAGTTAATATATTAGGAGACAATATAATATAGATGTCAGTTCTTCCTGAATTAATACATAGGTTTAGGGAAATTCCTAACAAAACCCCAATGAGATTTTCTTTGTTAGTTTTTGTCTTCATATTTTTAGATGTTTACTTAATTTATTTGAAAGGGAGAGAGATAGGGATCTTCTGTGTGTGCCAGTTTACTTCTCAGATGCTCACAGCAGCTGCACCTGGGCCAGGCTGAAGCCAGGAGCCAGGAGCTCCATCAAGATCTTTTACATGAGTGGGAGGGACCCAGTTACTTGAACCATCATCTCCTGCCTCCCAAGGTGCTTCTTTTTATCTTTTAAATCCTAACCCCCAGGTTTTTTTTGTTTTGTTTAAGATTTATTTATTTATTCAAGAGGCAGAGTTACAGAGAGAGGAAGAGAGAGAGAGAAGTCTTCTGTCTACTTGCTCTCTCCCCAAATGGCTGCAAAAGCCACAGCTGGGCCTGTCCAAAGCCAGGAGCCAAGAACTTCTTCTAGGTCTCCCACATGGGTTTCAGGGCCAAAGCCATCTTCTACTGCTTTCCCAGGCAAGGAGCTGGATTGAAAGTAGAGGAGCCGAGACTTCAAAGGGCTCCCACAGGGGATATTGGCACCACAGGTGGAGGCTTAACCTATTAAGCAACAGCGCCGACCCCCCAAGGGTGCTTCCCAACAGGAAGCTGGATCAGAAGCAGAGGTGAGATTGGATCCCAGGCACTCTGATACAGGATGCAGGCATCCCAAGCATGGCTTAACTTTCTGTACCACAGTGTTCACACCCTAATTTGTTTTTAGGTGGAATAAAAGCATATTATACATTTTATATGAAAAGGTACAGGCCCTAAAGTAGTTAAAACAATCTTGACAAAGAATAAGAAAGTGGGAAGAATCACTTCACTGATGGTAAGGACTGCTATTTAGTTATAGAAGTCAGGACTGTGTTAAGTTGACGGAGAAATAGACACATAGATCAAGACCATGATAGAGGTTCCAGTAATAGACCCACACGTGTATTTTCAACTGATTTGTTGGCAAAGATGCAGAGGCAATTCAGTGGACGAAGGATAACCTTTCCATTCTTTCTAGCAAATGTTTCAGGAGCAAGTGGGCATCAATTGGATCAATGAACCTTGACCTAAACTTCACGCTTCATACACAAATGAACTCAAAATGGACCATGAACTTAAATGTAAAATGTGCAATTGTAAAACATCTGGGGAAAATATGAGACAATCTTAGGGATACAGGGCAACCAAAGAGTTCTTAGACTTGATGCCAAAAGCATGATCCACAAAGAGAAACAAAAATTATAAACTGGACCCCTTAAGTTTTTAAAAAGCTTCTGCTCTTAAAAACCAGAGAAGAGGCTGAAAAGACATTCTAGAAACAGGGGTAATATATTGCAAAACCCTATATGCAATAATGGAAAAGCTGTTAAGTTAACTGAAGAAATATTATGGCTGTTAGAAATAACTGCAAAGCATTTGAAGTAAAATAATGAGATGTTTGCATTTCTGTTGAAGTACTTTAGGAAAAAATGTAAAACCTAGAAATTACAAAATAATTAAAGGTGTTATTGGAGGTAATAAAAGACAGGAAGGAGTCAGCCCATTTGGGACATTTAGGAACACGATCTTGAAGTTTCAAGACTGCTTTGAACCGGGGGTTCCTGGTTAAGTAGGGGATGGAAGAGGAAAGTAAAAGTGTAGAGGAAGAGATGTAGCAGAGGGAATAGCATAGGCTAAGGCTCAGTGGTCAGAAAGGCAGCAAGCCTCGAATATCCACAGACCTGAAAGAAGTTCAATTGTAGAATTTATAGAGATGAGTGGAGCGAGATGAGGCTGAGGAGGTAGACAGAGTACAGATCCTGCCTACCTTCTTAATAAGCCAAGTCAGTGGGGATTCATTGGGGACAGTTTAAGTAGGGCAGTAGGAGGGTATGGGTTGCACTTCAAAGATTGGCTGTTAGATAATATGGGTTGCTGATGGTGGCCTCAAAAAATCTCTAGCCTGGAGAGGAAGAGCAAAGGATCAGAGATATTGAGAGGAAGAAATAGCAGAACTTAGTGGCACACATTGTGAAGAAGAGGGAGTGGAGTGTGAGTGAGGTCCCTCTGGGTCTGGGTCTCCAAGATCATACAGGGTATGAAGAGGCAAAAGTAAGCAAGGAGAGCAAGCTCTGCCAAGGAGACTGCACAAACACCTTGACCAAGGAACCCAGGGAGCTGGGCTAGTGCAGTCAGCATGGGTTGGCTCTAGCACTGTCCATTACATGGAGGATGGCTTTGAGCTTCACACAAAGAAAGTAGGTTTATCGGCTATTTGCTGAACAAAATATAGCTCAGCTCTTGGATTTAGGAATATTTAACCTGAGCCTAGAGACTGGCAGTGGTTCTGAGGCATCCAGCTGGAAGAGAATGGAAGAGAAAGTTCTGGTCGGTGGAGTCTGTGTAGCTGTGGGGTTTGGAACCCAGCCCCAGTTTTTTATTTTACTTTCTTGATTCTATATAAGGTAAAATTCACCCACCTAGCACATAGGTCTGGGAGTATTGATAGATGCACATGTAACAAAATCAAGGTACAGAACAGCTTCATCCCACAAAACACTTTTCTCCTGTTGCCGCATTGTCATCAGATACCCCCATCCCTTACCTGTGTTCTCTACTGATCTCATTTGTCTCTGTTGTTGTGCCCCTTCCAGAAGGTCAGATAAGAGGAATTATACCATGCATAGTTTTCTAGGTCTAACCTCTTTGCGGGTTCTATGTCTGTCCCAGCTACTCAGATCTGCTTTTGTAACATGACAGCAGCCATGGACAATGTGTAGACAAATGGGTGTGGCTATGTTCCAGTAAAACTCTGTGGGCACCGAAATTGTTGTTTCCTGTAGTGTCCACATGTCATGACGCGCTTATTCATCTTTTGATCTTTCCCAGTTACTTGAAGAACACACAAACCATTCTTAGCATTCAGGCTGTATGTGAATGTACCGCAGGTTGGATCTGGTCACAGGTTGTTCTTTACCAAACCCTGAAATCATTATTAGTCCCAGGCACATAGGCGTCGTGGAAAACACATGCAACTTTTGTGAGTGGTGAATCCCAAGTGCTATGTAGAATCTGAGAGAGTTTACATTACTCCAGCAGAGATCGACGTACCCAGACCTCAAATTACCCTCTTCAATATATGGCTTCACCAAGAGTCACCATTTATGCTAACATTCCTGGAACACTTTCAGTTTGCAACAGTATTCCCTTTGTCCTGACTCTGGTCAGTGCCTATTTTCACATTTAGATGTGTCTTGGCATAGGTGATAAATTGTATGGTCAGCTGATGGTCAGTGCATCAGCCAACACTGAAGTTGCCTATGTAGACAGAGCCCTCCCTATGAGGACCTGTAAGGACTCCTTCTTTCCAAGTCGTGGAGTCAGGGATGGTTGTGCTTCATTTGCAGAATTAAAACAAAAAGAGAACCTTTCTGGGCCTTGTGAGTTATGTAACTGCCCACATGCTCATTTTCTTTGTGACTGTTAGAAAGCTCAGAGGCTCAGAATGAAAGTTGTGACCTGAATAAAAGTAGATTCCACTGTAACAGTTCCTGACTGTACTTCATACATTTCACATCTCTGCTCTTTTTAAATTTTGCAGATCCTTCTAATTTGTTGCCGTGTGTTAATTTATATATTCATCCAAGCTATGCAAAGTTCTCTCTTAAAAAAGGCAAGGAGTTTAATGGATTTTATATATTCTATCAGAGCTCTTTTATAAATGCTAAATGTAAAAGATTTCTTATTAGTGATTATACATGTGGTATTCACATAAGGAATCAAAAGTAAATGTTTTTTCATTGGCCTAATTACCTTAAAAGATTAGTAGGAGTGGCTCCACAGCCTCTCCTACAAGTAACATTTTAAGTTTGAATATTGGGTACCCTGTTTTGAGGGGGCTTCTGTCAAGGAAGTGCCTTGTTTACTGTGGTTGGGATAAATGATATTCTATTGTTTGTATTTTACTATGGAGAATACTGAGTCTCAGAGAACTAAGGTAATTTGCCTTAGGCACATAGCTGATGATAAAGTATAGACTCAAACCTTGTCCACTTATCTGAAAATCAAAGGCTGTTAACCATGAATATCTGACCTGGAAAATTTTGTCTTGATGAAAAGTTTTGTCTGAAAAATGTTACCCATCTGGAACACATTCGGCCTTTGAGAACAATCAAAGCACTTTTTAATTGCTCTCCATCTTACACTAAGTGGTGTGGCGACTTCTTTTTATTTCACCTAAGTCAGTTATGTAACCTTGTTTATCAAAGAATTTTACAAAATAGCATATTTTAATAATATTAAGATAAAAGAGACTGCTGATGGAATTATTGATTTTGTTCATCATAGAACTTTATAAAATATGGCATTTGAATGAGATAAATTTATCACTAACAGATTATGGCATATTTGTGCAAGAAGTTTTATAATCGTTGTAGTTTGAGGCATTTGGAATTATTTTATTTGCTTTATTTTTGTAGTACGTGGAATGTGTATAAAAACTTCTTGGTAAATAGATTTTACTTTTCCTTTGAGTGTTCTCGTAGTAATTTGCTATTTAAACATAACTTGAGGTCGGATGAAATGAACCACACTTTGCGCTGCGAAAAAAGCTTTAAATTAAGTCATAACAGGGGAAACAAAAAGATTTTGTTTATTATTGTTGAAAATGTGAATCTGCTACAGTGGAACTTCCTACCAGTTATTGGTCTCCTGTTTACAGAAATGTTCCACGAGCCAAGTGTTCTTGGTGATTTACTCTCCACCTCGGAAACCTGTGTGAATGTCAGGTGCTCCCAGCCGCACACAACACCCAGCGGGGCCGGAACAGATGAGCTTTCTGTGTTTTCATCTGTCCCTGCATCCTGACATCAAGCTACTGTTTTATCCTTGCACTTTACTGCTCTAGAAGAAACACATCAATTTTCACATCTCTCCCTCTCATTCTGAGTCCATTAACGCAACATGACCCTAAGGTGTTGCCAGAAAAAAAAAAAAAAATGTGTTAGGGGGAACTGGCTTTGGGATTTTCCAGATTTTGGCTTTTAGGCTACGCCAATTTCTTGGAAGCCACATGCTGGCCTGGAAAAGTGATAGGGATGTTGTAAAGCAGTTGCAAAGTAAATAAAGTTGAATATTAGTAAATTGCTTTGAATCTTCTAGTGGATAGATCTTCATTTAAAACCCAATGCATACACACGGGTAAAACATTAAACAGAAATAATGTCATGGGTGCCGCCTCTTCTCGCCCCCACATCCTGGCCAGCAGGCATCCTCTTCTCTATTCCTCCTGCTGTAGAGCCTTTGAAGTAGTTCTGCAGACAGAGGGCCTAGCACCTGATGGTTTATGTGCCACACACCGGGGGATGACTCCATGTCAGACCATAGAGTTCTGGAGGCTCCACACATGTAGTCATCTGTGCTGTGGTCAGCTGTCAAAGTGTGTCTGCCCAGACCAGCACCACCAGCCTCACCTGGGGCCTTACTGTGCATGCAGATTTCCAGGCGCTGGCTCAGACCCACTGCTTCAGACCCCCATGGGTGTTTTACCAAGGCCTCCAATGATGCACCCTGATGCTTGAGAACCACCTTCTCTGTAATGGCATCTGTTAAGAATGACTTAGCTTGTTGAGAGTTTTTTTTTTTTTTTTTCCTTTCTTTCTTTTGGACACAGTGCTGCAATGAAGATATTTTAGACCTTGAAGCGGAGATTCAATGGAGGTTTTTCAAACTGCCTTCCAAAGTTATACCAATTTCCGTTCCCACCAATAATGTCTGGGTTTTTTCTTAGCATATCTGAGGCCATTTTTCTTGAGATTTTTCTTCTGTTTGGTTCTACCTGCAAACTCCAAAGACTTTTTGTTTTGTGTTGCCTTTACTTTATATCAGACACACATATTTGTAAAATGCATTGCATATGTACAAAGCCGCATACAAAACCTTCCCTTCCAAAGAAATAGCTGCTTGTAGCAACCATTTCTTGAAAGCCCACTGTGTTTTGCAAACTGAAGTCACTTAATTTTCACAAGCCTGCAAGAACTATTCTTACTATTTAGATAAGGGACACAGAGAGGACAGCTCTGCATGATTCATTATCTCATTATGCAGTGATTATGTAACTACATATGATCATAACAAATTATTATAAAAATAAGAGATGTACTTTAACATGTTCTTTTGAGAAATATGTAATTAAATTGCCTTCTGTGTCCAGAACATTCAAGCACTTCTTTTGGTTAATGATAATGTTCCAAGAATATTCCTCTGAATGCTGGGGTCCTAAGCAAATATTTTTGGCTTACTGTATAATGAAGAATTCAGCGATTCATGCTGAATATTTGATAGAAAACCAATTAGTCCCAAGCAGCTATTGGTAAATGTCAGAATGGCAATGATTTCAGTCTACCCAGGCATACATTTTAATGAAGGCGAAGGTGTGTCTGAAGGTCTCACTGCATAGAATGGAGATGACTTATTTCTGCAGCTTCCAGTGGTGTGGTTCTCCCATCACCACTTGTCCTCTTTATGTTTGTATTATCATATATGTGCTTTATATTTCATCAGTCCTAAGTCTTTTCCCCATGTGCAGAATTAGAACTTTTAGGACCGGGTCCCCTGAACCTGCACTTGAAATAGATGCCCCTGCTAATTGTTATAAAACTAAGGTGGGTTTTATTCTTATCCTTATCGAAAATAATTGCTGGTTTTTTTTTTAATTGAGCAGAGATGACTAAAGAGATTAGTGTTCTGAAAGAGTATATAAATAATTCAGATTTAAACTCTTTACTGCAGTGGTGTGATTTACGAGTGCTTAAGTCTCAGATCCTCCTCTAAAAATGATTAATTCAATTTTCATTCTTTTTCTCTTACTTTATCTTTCTTGTGGCTAGATGTCAGTTGGCAATGAAATGGCCCCAGAGCAGGTACAATAAGAAGCCACAAAGAATCTGCATTAATTTCTATTATTTAATACAGAGATGTTTCTTTATGATTTATACTCGATGGCTTCTGAAAAGACTTAAGTTGGCTTACAGAAGGAAATTAATATAAAATAGGACAAGCAGAGATAAAAATAGAAGGAGACCATTTAAAAGGATTAGAGGCACCTGGGAGACATTAATTCTAACAGCTGGGAAGTGTCCTGATAGCTAAAACCAAAATGGAAACGTGTTGGTGTATAAATGTTTCATCTCGGACCTAGAAAGCATATACAATTATCAGAAGAGGCAACCTTTTTGTTAGAATTAAGTAAGGGATTAATGTGTGGGGTACAGTAATATGACTGTTGCATAACAGAGAAAACAAGGACTGCTTTCCAAAAGATACAGAAAAACTATTGCAAAACAGGCCAGTCTGGTAGACTGTAAGGCCACTTTTAAATATAGACATGGGAAACATTTTTGCTTGAGCTGATACCATATAAGAGTGATAAATATTGCTTAGTATTTATCCTGCCCTACATATGGGATTTCATTCAATCTTTATAGATTGAATGCATGTAATATCATTCTTGTTACGATTGTAAAACCTTAGGTGTGTGTACAGAGTTCTTCAGATTAGCAAGTGGCAATTTGACTTTAGAGACTGTGTTATTACACTCTGTAAACTAGCCAGATTCTTCTCAGATGTTTGCTTTCTGAAGACATGAACTGAAGCCATAAATTATAAATTTTTAGAGAATAGGGGTGAATAGCGGGTTAGTGTTTATGTCATCACAATCTCTTCTGCTTCTAGGCCAAGACAAGTGTGTTAATCACGCTATCTAGGGCCATAGAATGGGGTCAGTAGAATCCCCAGTGGTTTGTTTTCTCTTTATGTTACTGATTCAGAGAAACACATCAACTGATGTGTCTTACTTGGCAACACACAAGCCAAAATATGCATTCAGAATGGATACTAAAAAAAAAGAAGAAGAAAGCTGAAAGTGTACGCCTGTGTTTTTCTAGACACAGGATTCTCACCCTCTGCAGTGTGTGTATGAGTCATGGACTTAGCTGAAGGAAGCATGAATAGGTGTTGGTCCTACAGCAGACCCAGGAATCATGTTGAGAAAATGTGTAAATTATTGGTTAAAAATAGAGTTCTGACCCATGTAGCATAGAAGACAAAGCTGTAACCTGGAAAACCATAAAGCAGATGTTCCCAGCTGACTGCCTCATCTATAAAATGACATTGGGCAATGGTCTACATGGATCATCCAATTTTAAGCTGGGCTGCATCCTGATGGGGCTGCCAGAATGAGTTATTCCTTGAGTAGCTGAAAAAATTGGCCTTTGGAGATTGCTTTTTATCTCTTCATTAAAAAATACTTCATGTTTTTAAGTAGAGCTGTTTAATTTGGGATCCAGAAGATTCCTGCTCCTACGCTCCTCTCCCCTCTGAGGATGAATGATAGCATCTGCCTGTGAGATTGTCCGTCCCATGAGGATAAGCAGTAAATCGTGAACTTGAATATCGGAATGGTGATGAGAGTATTACTATGACATCACTGAAAACAAAAAGAAAATGCCACATTCTTTTAGTTCAACTTAACCTCTGTTTGTTACCACCTTAGCAGGTCTTATTTCCCATGCAATTCCTGGTCCCTTTCATTCACTTAAATTGACAAGAGATGTCTTTCAGAACAATGAAAGATGCATGTTGTGCTAGATAGATGTCTTCCATCTGTCTCTTTCTCTTCCAGATTCATTTCCATTCTTACATATGCCCATGGAAACCCATATGGACAACATCAGAGGGCTCTCTTGCCTTCTGGCTTTTGGGTGGTTTTGGCTAAATGAGAGGCAATGGTAAGAAATTGCAGAGTGGGAAGAAGAAAGGCCAGGGTATTTATTTTTCCGACTTTCTCCCTGCTGCATCACCATATGTCGTCTAGGAGTCCTCCTACTGGAGGCCAGCGCTGCTATAGCACCCTTCTCTGTGGAGCTACTTTCTTTTGGTGCTGGAAAGCTCTACTGCCCACACATTTGCAGCCTCGGTGTGACGATGGTTCCTCACGCGCTAAGCCTGCAGGGCTACATCATGCCTGTTGGCTTGCTGTCACACTCTTCTGGTCACCCCATTGAAGTGTGCCATCTGTACAGCACCAGGAGTCTAGAGAATGGAAGTCTTTGCCAAAAAAAAAAAAAAAAAAGTGTAAGTGAAACAAAAGATGGCGAAATATCTTTGGAACTTCCAAACTACTTTGTATTCTGTTCACATCGAATCAAACCTGGTATAGAATATTTCCGTAGAAGACATTAGGGTGGTTTAAAGACATGCCCTGGAATGTGAGTCTGTCAATCTAAAAGTCAAAAACAGTGCACCGTTAGACCATGCTCTCTGGGAATGGATGTATTAATATCTTGGCTTCTGAAAGCAAAATACAGTATAAAGCCTTGTCCAATAGAAGTATAAAGTGAGTCACATATGGAATCTAAAGATTTTCAGTAGCCACATTTAGAAAAGCAAAAAAAAAATTAAGCAAATTTATTTTAATACTATATTTTGACACAACAGTCTTTTAATATGTGAACAGTTTAAAAAGTTAACAGGATGCTTATTATTTATTTTTCTATACCAAGTCTGAAATCATTTGTGTACACATTTGACAGTTATAGCACATCCCAATGCAGACTAGCCACATTTCAAGACTCAGTAACTGTGTGTGACTAGTGGCTACTATACTAAACAATGCAATGCAATGTCAAGTACAGTGGTTTGGGATATCAGCATTTGCTAAAAAGACTTTCTGTGTGTATATATATATATATATATATATATATTTGTGTGTATATATATGTGTTATATAATATGCATGTATATACATATCCGTGTATATATGTGTATATATGTATATTTACATATATAAAATATTGCACATATAGCAACTCATATATATGTATACATATATATGTATGTATATATATATATAAAAACAACTGTTGCACACATAGAAACTCTTAGAGAATTAAAAGGTAAGATATTGGCCGGTGCTGTAGCTCACTTGGTTAATCCTCCTCCTGTGGTGCCAGCATCCCACATGGGCACTGGGTTCTAGTCCCGGTTGCGCCTCTTTCAGTCCAGCTCTCTGCTGTGGCCCAGGAAGGCAGTGGAGGATGACCCAAGTGCTTGAGCCCTTGCAGCCACATGGGAGCCCAGAAAGAAGCACCTGGCTCCTGCCTTCAGATCAGTGCAGTGTGCCAGCCGTGGCAGCCATTTGAGGGGTGAACCAACGGGAGGAAGACCTTTCTCTCTGTCCTCTCTGTTTCTCTCTCTCTGTCTACCTGTCAAATAAATAAATAAATAAATAAGGTAAGATATTCCCTGGGCCATCTAAATAAACCTAAAGGCCTGCCTATCTGCATGTAAGTATCTATCTATTTTCTGCCACAATTAATACCTGCAAAACAGAGCAGTACCTGTTTTGTACTGCAACTTCCCAGATGCCATTTTTGTTGTTGATTGTGGTCATAAACCTCCCAGGATAATCCAGGCAGCTGTTCTTCCCATTTTGCAGATGATAAGACTGAGTCAGAACCAGTGTGCATGATGGCAGTCATGCATTGTCATTGGGAGTCAGAGGTATATGGTTTCGATCAGGGCCACAAAGACTTAAGCTTTCGGCTGAGCTGCCATATGTGGTTGTGTCTGTTGACGTCACAGGTCCCAAGGGTGCATTCACATTGTAGTCCATGTGAATGATGCCCACTTGAGTTGTACACTGCACAACCTATGCAGATGTAAGTGGCAGCCCTGACTTCATTCACTTATGCTAAAAATTAATTATGGGCAAATTACTGAAATTTCCCATCTGCTATTTCAAACATCAATGAAGAATCTTTGCTGATGCCATGGCAGTGGCCCTGTCTTAATGATGGAGGACTTTTGCCTGTAGCATTCTTCTGTAGCATTCTTCATTTTTGTTACCCTTGCTTTGGCAATACATGGTAAGAGGATACATAAAATGCAGTGCCTTAGTAGCACTACTTTTGCTTACTGTCATAGTTAAGCACGTATCTTATTAAAGCATTTCTATTTAATTTCGTTGATTCTGGTAGAAGGCATTCATTAAACATGACTAGTTTTAATGTTTCCATATGTTATTGTCAGAAGACTGTGGCATTTTAGAAAGTGTTGCACCGCAAACATCATTTAACCTCCTAAGTAAAATGTATCATCAGTGCATTAAATATTATGAATGATTTTAGTAACTTCAACCACACTGAAAGGCAGTGTCCATTCAGGAGTAACAGTGTCGTAGCCGTCTAGACCCTGTATACTATACTGGAGTTACTCTGTTTGCTGACTTCGGAAAAGATTGCTGTGTCTTGCTCTTTCTCATCTTTTTTTTTTTTACGCATCTTTCCATATCAGGTTAGTGGAGTAAGGTATTTTGTTGTGCTATGTAAAAATGCTCATAATCATTGATATTTAATATGTCCTAATCTTATCCATTTGTGAATTTTAATGGATTAATTATTTTATGGTTGACAGTGTACTTTAATTGGGCAGTAAAGGAACAGGACATATTCAGCTAGTACCTGACAGATTTATAATTGAGAAAATTTAAGTTTTTGCTGAAAGTGCCTCAATTAAAATGATTTTCCTATGAGTATATCAAAGTTTAGTTAAACTGATAATTAGAATTGAAGCTGTGGCAAATTGAAAGTACCAGTTAGGGTGGGAGTAGAAGATACCAAGGAAAAGAATGTTTGCTGAGAACTAGAAAGTTAACACTGTTGGATATAAGAAAAGTCGAGATAATGATGTCATGGTCTCAAAGCTGGTAATTAAACATTGCAAATTGCAAATTAAACATAAGCAGATTGCCCCAAGTTCTAGGAAGAAACGTAGAAAGCTTAGCTTTCTTTAGGACAGTTTCTGTTTGGGCCCTCTGAATCATGCAAAAGTAGTGTGAAAATGCTGTCTTTATTATTGAATGTCCCCTGTTCCCTAGACATAACATTTTCATTTGATGTCTTGAGTCATAATATTGCTCACCAAAAGGATGTTGCAGTCCTAACCCAGCACATCAGAATGTGACCTTAACTGGAAATAGCGTCACTGCAGAAGTTAAGTACTTAAGATGAGATCATGCCACAGTGGGGTGAACCCCTGATCCAGTGTGAGTGGCATTCTTGTAAGAAGATATCCAGGAGGATGGTTGTATAGGGAAAAGACATGCTGACCCTGACCAGGGGAAGCCAGCAGAAGAAAAGTGGAGGAAGTGTATTCCCAGGAGAGAGCTGGACCAAAGTTTGCAGTGGATATCTACAGAAGGAAGAGGAACGCCATGGAGCAGCGTGGGAAGGGCAGGTGCAGTGATCAGGGACAGCACGGTGATTCCTGCAGGTGGGGAGTGGAGGAGAAGCCCCGTTCTGAGAGGAAGGTGAGGGCAGACTGAGGCAGCCAGTGTTGCTGGTTGATACTGCATGAGGGAGAACCTTCTAGACTGCACTGTCTTTGAGTACAGCCTAGAGCCCCAGCTGGGGGCAGAATACCAACCTAATCCAGTGAAGGCAAAGCACATTAGTTTCTCCTCATCCCCTGACACCCAGCAGAGAGAAGGTGCTATCTTGACACATAAGTAGAGGGAAAAATCCATATTTCTCACTGCCTTTGAATCTGGCTGGGAAGGTTGAGAGGGGCTTGGGCACCCTCTTAGGATCATGAGGTGCCCCATTCTGTCAACCTGTCACAGGCTCCAGGGCTCCAACTGGCAAGGCGGAGCAGCACAGGCAGCTGCAGCTGGCTCCAGAAGTGACTCTGCTCACTCCTTAGGTGGTGCAGGCTTGCAGAGTGGAAAAGGGATCCTCTTCACCCTATGACTATGGGAGCCTTTTATGCTGTGTCTGTGGGAATCCTGTGAATGCATAGATAGGACGCGGAGTGCAGCTGTGTCTCTGGGCACCGTGTCAGAGTTCCCTGGGTGCCTGGGGTGGGTCATTGCAGAGGGTTCCATGATCCCATTGAGGACCACACAGATGTTTTGTGTGGTTCATGTGCCAGCATGGGTGAGGGTCATACCCACTGTGGATAAACCCGGGCATCAGTCACCTCGGAAGAAATGAGATGAAGTTGTTGGCTTGATCACAACTTCCCCTCTGCTGCCAATAGAGAACATCCACCAAGCCCAACTTGATGTCACCTGGATTCTTACCTCATCCTTGAGTACTGACCAGAGCTCCCTGGTCCCACCTATGCTTCTTGGTATACACTGAAGGGGCAGACACTCCACTAAGGCACAGAGGCATAGTTCAAAGATGAAACTTATCAGTGGAGAAAGCCAGCAAGTATTTCCACAAATGCCTAAAACTGAACTCAGAAATAAAAGAAACAAGAAAAAGGAAGACAACATGACCCCCATTAAGGAACTCAACAACACTTCAATATTGCAGAGAAGTTTAGAGCAATTAGTGCCTACATCAAGAAATTGGAAAGGCATCAAATAAATGAGCTATCAGTGCATCTCAAGGACCTAGGAAAACAACAGCAAACCAAATCCAAAGTTCATAGGAAGAAAGGAATAATTAAAGCTAGTGAAGAAATACAGTTGAAACAAAAAAATACAAAAAAGCAGTGAAGTACTGTTTTTTTTAATAAAATCATTACACCATTTGCCCAACTAATGAAAAAAAGTAAGAAGCAAATCAATAAAATCAGAGATAAAAAAGGAAATGTAATAATGGATAACAGAAATAAAAATCATCAGGAATTACTGCAAACAGCTATATGCCAACAATTGGAAAATCTAGAAGAAATGAATAGATTCCTACACACATTCAATTTGCCAAAATTGAGACATAAAGACACTGAAAACCTAAAAAGACCAATAACCAAGATGGAGTTTGAATCAATAATAAAAGAACTTCCCAGCAAAGAAAAGCCTAGGACTGGATGGCTTCACTGCTAAATTCTACCAGAATTTTAAAGAAGAAATAATTCCAATTCTTCTCAAACTATTCAAAACAATTGAAAAGGATGGAATCCTCCCAAACTTCTACTGTGATGCCAGCATCACCTTAATTGTAAAACCAGTAAATGACACAAGGAAAAACAAAACTATAGACCATAGTTGATGAACATAGATGCAGGTGTTATAAAAAATACTTGCAGGCCGGTGCTGCAGCTCAATAGGCTAATCCTCCACCTAGCAGTGCCAGCACATCGGGTTCTAGTCCCGGTCAGGGTGCCGGATTCTGTCCCGGTTGCCCCTCTTCCAGGCCAGCTCTCTGCTGTGGCCCAGGAAGGCAGTGGAGGATGGCCCAAGTGCTTGGGCCCTGCACCCCATGGGAGACCAGGAGAAGCACCTGGCTCCTGCCTTTGGATCAGCGTGGTGCACCAGCCGCAGCGCGCCAGCCGCGGTGGCCATTGGAGGGTGAACCAACGGCAAAAGGAAGACCTTTCTCTCTGTCTCTCTCTCTCACTATCCACTCTGTACAAAAAAAAAAAAAAAAAACTTGCTAACTATATCCAGCAGCACATCAGAAAGATCATTCACCTGGACTAAGTGAAATTTATCTCTGGTATGCAGGAATGGTTCAACATATAAAAATCAATAAATGTGATAAATCACAATTACAGATTAAAGGATAAAAACTATATGATTATCTCAATATATGCAGAGACTGTATTTGACAAAACACAACATTTTTTTATGATATAAACCTTAAGCAAATTGGATACAGAAGGAACATTCCTCAATTCAGTGAAAGCAACATAGAACACAAACCCACAACCAGCATCATATTGAATGGGGAAAAGTTGGAAGCATTTCCATTAAGATTTGGAACCAAACAAGGATGTCCACATTCACCATTGCTATTCCAAAAAGTCCTGGAAGTTTTAACCAGAGACATTAGGCAAGACAAAGAAAGCAAAAGGATACAAATTGGAAAGGAGGAAGTCAAATTATACTTGTTTGCAAATGACATGATTCTATGTAAGTGAACCGAAAGACTCCACTAAGAGATTATTGAAACTTGTAAGAGTTTGGTGAAGTTGCAGGATATAAAATTAACACAACAAAATCAAGAGCTTGTGTATACACTGATGATGTCATGGCTGAGAAGGAACTTATAAAATCAGTCACGTTCACAATAGCTACAAAAAATTTAAATGTTTTGTGATAAATTTAATCAAGGAGGTGAAAGATCTCTATGATGAAATTTACAAAACATTAAAAAATAAAGAAGGCATAAAAAATGGAAAAATCTTCCATGTTCATGGATTGGAAGGATTAATATCAAAATGTCCATATTACAGAAAGCAATTTACAGATTCAATGCAACCCCTAGCAAAGTACCATGACATTCTTCTCAAGTGTAGAAAAAAAGTGATGTTAAAATTCGTATGGAAACACAAGAGGCCCCAAATATTAAAGCAATCTTAACAACAAAAATAAAGCTGGATGCATTACAATACCAGATATTAAGACATACTACAGGGCAGTTTTAATCAAAACAGTCTGGTATTGGCACAGAAATAGAAATGTAGAACAACGGAACAGAATAGAATTTTCAGAACTCAATCCACACATCTACAACCAACTAGTCTTTAACAAAGGAGCCAAAATCAATCTCTGGAGAAAGGACAGTCTGTTCAACAAATGATGCTGGGGAAGTTGGATCTTCTCATGAAGAAGTATGAAACAAGATCCCCAGCTTATACCATGTACAAAAATCAATTCAAAATGGATCAAGGATCGAAATCTACAACATGATACCATCAAATTACTAAAGGAGAACACTGGGGAAACTGCAAAACATTGATATAGGTGAAGACTTCTTTGAAAAGATCCTAGAAGCACAGGCAATCAAAGCAAAAAAAAAAAAAGAAAAAAAAAAAAAGAAAAAAAAAAAAAGAAAGAAAGAAAGAAAAATGGGATTACACCAAAATAAGAAGTTTCTGTACTTCAAAGGAAACACTTAACAAAGTGAAGAGGTAACCAACAGATTGGGAAAAAATATTTGTGAACTATGAAACCGATAAAAGACTAACATCCAGAATCTATGAAGAGCTCAAGAACTCAACAACAACAAAACAAACAATCCAGTTAAGAAATGGGCAAAGGACTTGAACAGACATTTTTCAACAGATTAAATTCAAATTGCCAACAGATACATGAAGACTCTCAGGATCACTAGCCATCAGGGAAATGCAAATCAAAACCACAATGAAGTTTCATGCCACTCCAGTTAGAATGGCTCTCATACAGAAATCAAAAAACAGTAAATGCTGGTGAGAATTTAGGAAAAATGTTCCCTAATCCACTGTTGGTGAAATGCAAACTAGTGCAGCCATTGTAGAAGACAGTATGGAGGTTTATCAGCTGAAAATAGATCTACACTATAATCCAATCAGTCATCCCTCTCCTGGGAATTTACTCAAACAAAATGAAATCAACATATGAAAGAATTATCTGTACCTTATGTTTATTGCACCTCAATTCACAATAGTAAAGATATGGACTCAACCTAGATGCCCATCAACTGATAACTGAATAAAGAAAATGTGGTACCTATACACTATGGAATATTACTCAGTCATATTTTTAGAAGAATGAAATCCTGTCTTTTGCTACAAAATGGATGCAACTAGAGAACATTCTACTTAGTGAAATAAGATAGTTCCAAAAAGACAAATTCCATATGTTGTCCCTGACCTGTTGTAACCAACAGAGTACAACAAAATGTAGTGTGTAATTATTTGCCTTGCAATATGCATAAAATTATTCTGTGCATAAACTGTTGAGAGAAAATTACTTAAAGTCTAAATAACTTAATTATTATCTTGTAACCACACAGGAAATATTAGATGTTAGATTCTCATTCATTCTATTTCATTGAAAGAAATTATGAATTTCTAATTGACAAAAAACTGTATATGGATGAAATGCTCATTTAAACATTCAATTATTGCTTATAGCCATTATGTATATATTCCCACTAAACTAGGGTCCTCTTGCCTTTTACTTGTTAAGCTTCTTATTCAGTGAAGTATTAAGCCTTTTTACTGTGATATAAATTTAAAATATGTTACCTGAAACAAATAAAAAGGTGGAAGGGAGGAGAGTGGGAGTGAAGGAGAGAGGGAGGGAAGAAGGGAATATCATTATGTTCCTAGACTTGTATCTACAAATCATATTGAATCTGTTAAAAATTAATTAAAATGAGAATGAAAATGAAAAAATAGAGGTAACTCAGAAAAAAGTAAATTTGCTAAAAAATATAACATTTTTAATTGTTATGTAAAACAGAAGCAGAGCCAAAGAATTGTTACACACTTAATCAGGTATTAAGCAGTGTAAAGAAACAGTATGCAAACCCAGATAAAAAAAATTTCTTTCATCAGAAAAAAAAATAGAAGTTATCCAGATAAAGACAGACACGTTGGAAGAATATCATTTGGCAATGAAGGCAGAGTGTGGAATGATACAACTACAAGTTAAGTAATGCCAAAATTAACAGCAAGTCAACTGTTTAACTGCCAGACACTGATTTCTCTGCCAGCATAGAGGGAATGTGGCCCTACCAGCACCTTGATTTTAGATTTGTACCCTCCAAAATTGTGGAACAATACATTTCTGTTGTTTTAATCCTCCTAGCTTATGGTAAAACTGATACTTAACCCATTGCGTGCCAAGCCTTGACTTCAAGAAGCTCATATCATTCTCAAAAATGCTATGCTGTGATAAGTAATCTATCAACAAATAACTGCTAAGGGAAACTATATCTAAGCTGGGACTTACAGGGTTACTGGAGTTAGCTAAATGGAATTAGAAGAAGGAAAAGCTGAGAAACAGAAAACAGTGTGCGACAGACAACTTAGAGAAAGGAATTCCATCTGATTGCAGTACACAGGCAATGAAGAGATGGTGCAGAGAGATACACAGGGGTCAGCCCTGTGTCATCCATAACACATTAGGCAGCCTTTGATTGGAGTTGGGGTATGCAGGATTAGACATGCATGTAGGAAAGACTAGTTGGGTCGCCACTGATAGAATGGACTGGAGGAAGGCAAGAGTGGTTAGGAAGGTAGGTTTCTGTTGATGCATGGATTACATATTCATATTTGAGTGTTTATGATTGGAATGGGCTGGGGACACATGGAGTGGCTGATGGGACTGAGAATATCTCAGGGCTTAAAAGGAAAGAATGAGTGAGGTGTTACAGGGACCTCCCAAGCCTTTTTACTGCTGAGCCTAGAACTTCAGCTGTGGCTCTGATGTTCTGACTACTCAGTCTGTATTTTCTCATCCAAACCCAGGCTCTTCTTAAAACTGCTACTGCCCTCTGTAAGTTTAGGGCTTATTGCTTCTCCACTCCAAGGCCTTCCCACTTGGTTTTCTGATCAAACCTGAAGACAAATGTAGAATCCAGGGGAGCCCAATGTGGTGATCACATCAGTAGCATCCCTCTTGGAGGCAGGTATGGAATCTACAAGCATGTTGCTTAGGGGCATGGGCAGTGGAGCTATGGAGAGGTTCAGCTCCTTTACTTACTACAAGTCACCTAATGTCATTGTTTCTCAGTTTCATCAGCCTTTAAACAGGGAAAATAAACATACCCCCTGCTAGGATGGCTATGAGTTAATTCCTGCAAGAACTTAGAGGAACACGTAGCATTTAATAAGCTCAAATTGAATGTTAGCTATTACGGTTGTTGCTGAGCAATTCCTTTACCCACCCAGTGATGGGGGGAACTCACAATTTATTATGAGCTTGTACTTTATTTAGCCTCTCTGCTAGGAGGGATGTGAGTCTGAATTAAGATGAAAGAAATAAGAGAGCAGAGAAGAATTTTAGCAATACCTCTAAGAGTTAAAATTAAGTAATTGATTTTTATGTATGGAAATATTGATAAGCAAGTAAGTAAAAGTGCTAGCACTTCAAAGGAAAAAATATTTTTTTGAGGTAGAAGATCATCTCATAATAAAGAACTTCATAAAATACATGACTAGAAGATGGCATGCCAAATCATAGTGCATGGGTTTGATACCCATATCCACCTCTTGATATCACCCTCCCACCAATGCAGACCCTGGGCAGCACTGCTGGTGGTTCAAGTGATTGAATTTCTGCCACACTTACAGAGTTACTGGTTTGGTCCTAAACAGCACTCTGGCCTCAGAATCAGCCCTTAAGGCATTTGGATCTGGCTGAAGAGCCCATGAGAGTATTTTAAGCATGGAAAGCCAAGACACTCTGTCAAAAAAAAAAAAAAAAAAAAAAAACCTACATGAAAGATCTCTGCGAGTGAGATCCCAGTAGAAAGAACGGGCCATCAAAGGAGGAGGTACCTTTCTCTGAAGGGAGGAGAGAACGTCCACTTTGACTATGAGTAAAAACAAAGCCGGAGGCATCACAATACCAGATTTCAGGACATACTACAGGGCAGTTGTTATCAAAACAGCATGGAACTGGTACAGAAACAGATGGATAGACCAATGGAACAGAATTGAAACACCAGAAATCAATCCAAACATCTACAGCCAACTTATATTTGACAAGGAAAATTGGATTTCCACATGCAGAATCATGAAGCAAGACCCCACCTTTCACCTTACATAAAAATTCACTCAACATGGATTAAAGACTTAAATCTACAACCCGACACCATCAAATTATTAGAGAGCATTGGAGAAACCCTGCAAGATATAGGTACCGGCAATGACTTCTTGGAAAAGACCCCAGAAGCACAGGCAGTCAAAGCCAAAATTAACATTTGGGATTGCATCAAATTGAGAAGTTTCTGTACTTCAAAAGAAATAGGCGAGTGAAGAGGCAACCGACAGAATGGGAAAAAAGATTTGCAAACTACGCAACAGATAAAGGGTTGATACAAAGAACTCAAGAAACTCCACAACATCAAAACAAACAACCCACTTAAGAGATGGGCCAAGGACCTCAATAGACATTTTTCAAAAGAGGAAATCCAAATGGCCAACAGACACATGAAAAAATGTTCAAGATCACTAGAAATCAGGGAAATGCAAATCAAAACCACAATGAGGTTTCACCTCACCCCGGTTAGAATGGCTCACATTCAGAAATCTACCAACAATAGATGCTGGCGAGGATGTGGGGAAAAAGGGACACTAACCCACTGTTGGTGGGAATGCAAACTGGTTAAGCCATTATGGAAGTCCGTCTGGAGATACCTCAGAAACCTGACTATAACCCTACCATACAACCTAGCCATCCCACTCCTTGGAATTTACCCAAAGGAAATTAAATTGGCAAACAAAAAAGCTGTCTGCACCTTAATGTTTATTGCAGCTCAATTTACAATAGCTAAGACCTGGAACCAACCCAAATCCCCATCAACAGTAGACTGGATAAAGAAATTATGGGACATGTACTCTATAGAATACTATACAGCAGTCAAAAACAACGAAACCCGGTCATTTGCAACAAAATGGAGGAATCTGGAAAACATCATGCTGAGTGAATTAAGCCAGTCCCAAAGGGACAAATATCATATGTTCTCCCTTATTGGTGACAACTAACAGAGCACCAAAGGGGAAACCTGTTGAAGTGAAATGGACACTATGAGAAACAGTGACTTGATCAGCTCTTGTCCTGACGGTTGATGTACAATGTAATACTTTATCCCTTTTAGTATTTTTTTTGTTCTAGTACTATTGGTTGAACTCTGTAATTAACACACAATTATTCTTAGGTGTTTAAATTTTAATTGAAAAGTGATCCCTGTTAAATATAACAGTGGGAATAAGAGAGGGAGGAGATGTACAATTTGGGACATGCTCAATTGGACTTGCCCCAAATGGTGGAGTTGGAAACGTGCCAGGGGATTCCAATACAGTCCCATCAAGGTGGCATGTACCAATGCCATCTCACTAGTCCAAGTGATCAATTTCAGTTCACAATTGATCACACTGATAGGTCTAAGAGTCAAAGGGATCACACAAACAAAACTAGTGTCTACTAATACTAACTGATAGAATAAAAAAGGGAGAGAACGATCGATCCATCATGGGAAGCGGGATACACAGAAGACTCATAGAATGGCAGCTGTCCTAAATAGCACTCTGGCCTCAGAATCAGCCCTTATAGCATTTGGATCTGGCTGAAGAGCCCATGAGAGTATTTTAGGCATGGAAAGCCAAGACACTCTGGCAAAAAAAAAACAAAAAAAACAAAAAAAAACAAAAAAAACAAGACCTAAATGAAAGATCTCTGCGAGTGAGATCCCAGTGGAAAGAACGGGGCCATCAAAGAAGGAGGCACCTTTCTCTGAAGGGAGGAGAGAACTTCCACTTTGACTATGACCCTGTTGGAATAAGATCGAAGTCAGCGAACCCAAAAGGCTTCCATAGCCTTGGCAACTCATGACGAGATCCTAGGGAGATTACTGACGCCATAAACAAGAGTGTCAAATTGTTAAGTCAACAACAGGAGTCACTGTGTACTTACTCCTCATGTGGGATCTGTCCTTAATGTGTTGTCCAATGTGAAGTAATGCTATAACTAGTACTGAAACAGTATTTTACACTTTGTGTTTCTGTGTGGGTGCAAACTGATGAAATCTTTACTTAATATATACTAAATCGATCTTTTGTATATAAAGATAATTAAAAATGAATCTTGATGTGAATGGAATGGGAGAGGGAGCGGGAGATGGGAGGGGTGCGAGTGGGAGGGAAATTATGGGGGCGGGGAAGCCATTGTAATCCATAAACTGTACTTTGAAAATTTATATTTACTAAATAAAAACTAAATTAAAAAAATTTATTAAATGACTATGACCTTGTCTAAATAAGTTCGAAGTCGGCAAACTCAAGAAGCTTCCATAGCCTTGGAAACTCATGACTAAAGAGAATCAAAAATGAATCTTGATGTGCATGGAATGGGAGAGGGAACGGGAGATGGGAGGGGTTCAGGTGGGAGGGAAGTTATGGGCGGGGAAAGCCATGTAATCCATAAACTGTACTTTGGAAAATTATATTTACTAAATAAAAGTTAAAAAAAAAAGTGATTGAATTTCTGCCACACTTACAGAGTTACTGGTTTGAGTTTTTTAGCCTCAGCTCCAGCCAGGGACTGTTGCAGGTATTTGGGGAGTGGACCAGTGAATGAGTTTCTCTTCGTCCCCTCCCCTCCCCACCCCTCCCCTCCCCTCCGCTCTCCTCTCCTCTCCTCTCACCCCACTCTTTTTCTTTTTTTTTTTTTAACTTTTATTTAATGAATATACGTTTCCAAAGTACGAATAATGGATTACTATGGCTTCCCCCCCATACCGTCCCTCCCACCCACAACCCTCCCCTTTCCCACTCCCTCTCCCCTTCCATTCACATCAAGATTCATTTTTGATTATCTTAATATACAGAAGATCAGCTTAGTATACATTAAGTAAGGATTTCAACAGTTTGCTCCCACACAGAAACATAAAGTGAAAAATAATAGATGATTTTTTTTTAATGATGATGAAATCAGATCAGACCTATTGTCATGTTTAATCCCAGTGAGAGTCAAGTTGGGAGTTGATAGTTTCTTTTCTTTTCTTTTCTTTTCTTTTCTTTTTTTTTTTTTTTTTTTTTTTTTACAGAGGATCAGTTTAGTATGCATTAAGTAAAGATTTCAACAGTTTGCACCCCCATAGAAACACAAAGTGAAATATATTATTTGAGTACTCGTTATAGCATTAAATCTCAATGCACAGCACATTAAGGACAGAGATCCTACATGAGGAGTAAGTGCACAGTGACTCCTGTTGTTGACTTTACCAATTGACACTCCTGTCTATGGCATCAGTAATCTCCCTATGCTCCAGTCATGAGTTTCCAAGGCTATGGAAGCCCTCTGAGTTCTCCGACTCTTATCTTGTTTAGACAAGGTCATAGTCAAAGTGGAGGTTCTCTCCTCCCTTCAGAGAAAGGTACCTCCTTCTTTGAAGACCTGTTCTTTCCACTGAGATCTCACTCACAGAGATCTTTTGCCAGAGTGTCTTGGCTTTCCATGCCTGAAATACTCTCATGGTCTTTTCAGCCAGATCTGAATGCCTTTAGGGGTGATTCTGAGGCCAGAGTGCTATTTAGGACATCTGCCATTCTAAGAGTCTGCTGAGTATCTCACTTCCCATGTTGGATCACTCTCCCCTTTATTTATTCTATCGGTTAGTGTTAGCAGGTACTAGACTTGCTTATGTGCTCCCTTTGACTCTTAGTCCTTTCATTATGATCAATTGCGAACTGAAATTGATCACTTGGACTAGTGAGATGGCATTGGTACATGCCACCTTGATGGGATTAAATTGGAGTCTCCTGGTATGTTTCTAACTCTACCATTTGGGGCAAGTCAGCTTGAGCATGTCCCAAATTATATATCTCTTCCCTCTCTTATTCCTACTCTTATGTTTAACAGGGATCACATTTCAGTTAAATTTCAACACTTAAGAATAACTGTGTATTAATTACAGAATTAAACCAGTCATATTAAGTAGAACAGACAAAAAAACTACTAAGAGGGATAATGTATTAAGTTGTTCATTAACATTCAGGGCTATGCTGATCAAGTCACCGTTTCCCATAGTGTCCATTCCAGTTCAACAGGTTTCCTTTTTGGTGTTCAGTCAGTTGTCACCGATCAGGGAGAACATATGGTATTTGTCCCTTTGGGACTGGCTTATTTCACTCAGCATGATGTGTTCCAGATTCCTCCATTTTGTTGCAAATGACTGGATTTCCTTGTTTCTTATTGCGGTATAGTATTCTAAAGAGTACATATCCCATAATTTCTTTATCCAGTCTACCGTTGATGGGCATTTAGGTTGGTTCCAGGTCTTAGCTATTGTGAATTGAGCTGCAATAAACATTAGGGTGCAGACTGCTTTTTTGTTTGCCAATTTAAATTCCTTTGGGTAAATTCCAAGGAGTGGGATGGCTGGGTAAAACGGTAGGGTTATCTTCAGGTTTCTGAGGAATCTCCAGACTGACTTCCATAGTGGCTTGACCAGTTTGCATTCCCACCAACAGTGGGTTAGTGTCCCTTTTTCCCCACATCCTCACCAGCATCTGTTGTTGGTAGATTTCTGAATGTGAGCCATTCTAACCGGGGTGAGGTGGAACCTCATTGTGGTTTTGATTTGCATTTCTCTGATTGCTAATGACCTTGAACATTTTTTCATGTGCCTGTTGGCCATTTGGATTTCCTCTTTTGAAAAATGTCTATTGAGGTCCTTGGCCCATCTCCTAATTGGGTTGTTGGTTTTGTTTTTGTGGAGTTTCTTGATCTCTTTGTAGATTCCGGTTATTAACCCTTTATCTGTTGCATAGTTTGCAAATATTTTTTCCCATTCTGACGGTTGTCTCTTCACTCTCCTGACTGTTTCTTTTGCAGTACAGAAACTTCTCAATGTGCTGCAATCCCAATAGTGAATTTTGGCTTTGACTGCCTGTGCCTCCCGGGTCTTTTCCAGAAACTCTTTGCCTGTGCCGATATCTTGAAGGGTTTCTCCAATGTTCTCTAGTAACTTGATGGTGTCAGGTCGTAGATTTAGGTCTTTAATCCATGTTGAGTGGATTTTTGTGTAAGGTGTAAGGTAGGGGTCTTGCTTCATGATTCTGCACGTGGAAATCCAATTTTCCCAGCACCATTTATTGAATAGACTGTCCTTGCTCAAGGAATTAGTTTTAGATCCTTGATCAAATATAAGTTGGCTGTAGATGTTTGGGTTGATTTCTGGTATTTCAATTCTGTTCCATTGGTCTATCCATCTGTTTCTGTACCAGTACCATGCTGTTTTGATTACAACTGCCCTGTAGTATGTCCTGAAATCTGGTATTGTGATGCCTCCGGCTTTGTTTTTGTTGTACAAGATTGCTTTAGCTATTCGAGGTCTCTTGTGCCTCCATATAAATTTCAGCACCAATTTTTCCAGATCTGAGAAGAAGGTCTTTGGTATCTTGATTGGTATTGCATTGAATCTATAAATTGCTTTTGGGAGAATGGACATTTTGATGATATTGATTCTTCCAATCCATGAGCATGGAAGATTTTTCCATTTCTTGGTATCCTCTTCTATTTCTTTCTTTAAGGTTTTGTAATTTTCATCGTAGAGATCTTTAACGTCCTTGGTTAAGTTTATTCCAAGGTATTTGATTGTTTTTGTAGCTATTGTGAATGGGATTGATCTTAGAAGTTCTTCCTCAGCCATGGCATTGTCTGTGTATACAAAGGCTGTTGATTTTTGTGCATTGATTTTATACCCTGCTACTTTGCCAAACTCTTCTATGAGTTCCAATAGTCTCTTGGTAGAGTTCTTTGGGTCCCCTAAATAAAGAATCATGTCATCTGCAAAGAGGGATAGTTTGAGTTCTTCCTTCCCAATTTGTATCCCTTTAATTTCTTTTTCTTGCCTAATAGCTCTGGCTAGAACCTCCAGAACTATATTGAATAGCAGTGGTGAGAGTGGACATCCCTGTCTGGTCCCAGATCTCAGTGGAAATGCTTCCAACTTTTCCCCATTCAATAGGATGTTGGCTGTGGGTTTTTCATAGATTGCTTTGATTGTATTGAGGAATGTTCCTTCCAAACCCAGTTTGCTTAGAGTTTTCATCATGAACGGGTGTTGTATTTTATCAAATGCTTTCTCGGCATCTATTGAGAGAATCATATGGTTTTTCTTCTGCAGTCTGTTAATGTGGTGTATCACATTGATTGTCTTGCGCACATTAAACCATCCCTGCATACCAGGGATAAATCCCACTTGGTCTGGGTGGATGATCTTTCTGATGTGTTGTTGCATTCTATTGGCGAGAATTTTATTGAGGATTTTTGCATCTATGTTCATCAGGGATATTGGTCTGTAATTCTCTTTCAGTGCTGCATCTTTTTCCGGCTTAGGAATTAAGGTGATGCTGGCTTCATAGAAAGAATTTGGGAGGATTCCCTCTTCTTCGATTGTTCTGAATAGTTTGAGAAGAATTGGAGTTAGTTCTTCTTTAAATGTCTGGTAGAATTCAGCAGTGAATCCATCTGGTCCTGGGCTTTTCTTTGTTGGGAGGGCCTTTATTACTGTTTCAATTTCTGTCTCAGTTATGGGTCTGTTTAGGTTTTCGATGTCTTCCTGGTTCAATTTAGGTAGGTTGCATGTGTCCAGGAATCTATCCATTTCTGATAGGTTTCCCTGTTTGCTGGCATACAGGTCCTTGTAGTAATTTCTGATGATTCTTTTTATTTCTGTGGTGTCTGTTGTTACATTTCCTTTTTCATCTCTGATTTTATTGATTTGGGTCTTTTCTCTTCTTTTTTTAGTTAGTTGGGCCAATGGGGTGTCAATTTTGTTTATTTTTTCAAAAAACCAGCTCCTCGTTTGGTTGATTTTTTGTAATGTTTTTCTTGATTCAATCCTGTTGATTTCTTCTCTGATTTTAATTATTTCTCTTCTCCTACTAGATTTGGGTCTGGTTTGCTGTAGGTTTTCTAGATCCTTGAGGTGAATAGAAAGCTCATCTATTTGGTGCCTTTCCAATTTCTTGATGTAGGCACCTATTGATATAAACTTTCCTCTTAACACTGCTTTTGCTGCGTCCCATAAGTTTTGGTATGTTGTGCTGTTATCCTCATTTACATCCAGAAAGTTTTTGATTTCTCTTTTGATTTCTTCTATGACCCATTGTTCATTCAGGAGCATGTTGTTCAATCTCCATGTGTTTGCGTATGCTCTAGGGATTCCTGAGTTGTTCATTTCCAACTTCATTCCTTTATGGTCTGAGAAGCTGCATGGTATGATTCTAATTCTTTTGAATTTGCTGAGACTTGCTTTATGGCCTAGTATGTGGTCAATCCTAGAGAAGGTTCCATGTACTGCTGAGAAGAATGTATAATCTTTAGCTGTAGGATTGAAAGTTCTGTATATATCTGTTAGATCCATTTGGGCTATAGTGTCGTTTAAATCTACTGTATCCTTGTTGATCTTCTGTCCTATTGATCTGTCTATTTCTGAGAGTGGAGTATTGAAGTCCCCCAGTACTATTGTATTGGGGTCTAAGTCTCCCTTTAAGTCCGTTAACAAATCTTTTAGATAAACCGGTGCCCTGTAGTTAGGTGCATATACATTGATAATTGTTATATCTTCCTGTTGAATTGATCCCTTAATCATTATGTAGTGTCCCTCTTTGTCTCTCTTAACGGTTTTTGTGGTAAAGTTTATGGTGTCTGATATTAAGATGGCTACGCCTGCTCTTTTTTCATTTCTGTTGGCATGGTATATCTTTTTCCAGCCTTTCACTTTCAGTCTGTATGGATCTTTGTTGGAAAGATGTGTTTCTTGTAAGCAGCAAATAGATGGGTTTTGTTTTTTAACCCAATCAGCCAAACGGTGTCTTTTAACTGGACAGTTCAGGCCATTCACGTTCAATGTGACTAATGATAAGTGGTAACTTTGCCCTGCCATTTGCCAAAGATAAGTTCTAATATATGCTTTGATTTCCCTGTGATCTTTTGCTGTGAGCTTTCCTTCCTTGGTTTCCTTCCTTTACCTTCTTTCATATTGATGACCGTGTTTCTTTGTTTCTGTGTGTAACACATCTTTAAGCATCTTTTGCAGGGCTGGACGAGTGGCAACAAATTCTTTCAATTTCTGTTTGTTATGAAAAGTCTTTATTTCACCTTCATTCACAAATGATAGCTTTGCAGGATATAATATTCTGGGCTGGCAGTTGTTCTCTCTTAGTACCTGGGCTATATCTCGCCATTCCCTCCTAGCTTGTAGAGTTTCTGATGAGAAGTCAGCTGTGAGTCTGATTGGAGATCCTCTGAGAGTAATCTGACGTTTCTCTCTTGCACATTTTAGGATCTTTTCTTTATGTTTCACTGTGGAGAGTTTAATTACAACGTGTCGTGGTGAGGGTCTCTTTTGGTCGTGTTTATTAGGGGTTCTGTGAGCTTCCTGTACTAGGATTTCTCTGTCCTTCTCCAAACCTGGGAAATTTTCTGCTAATATCTCACTAAAAAGGCCTTCTAATCCTTTCTCCCTCTCCATGCCTTCAGGAACTCCTAGAACCCGAATGTTGGGTTTTTTAATAGTATCCTGAAGATTCCCGACAATATGTTTTAGATTTCTAATTTCCTCGTCTTTTCTTTGGTCTGACTGTATCCTTTCCTGTTCTCTGTCTTCTAAGTCCGATATTCTCTCTTCTGCTTCTCCCATTCTGTTTGTAAGGCTCTCTATTGTGTTTTTCATTTGATCTATTGAATTCTTCACTTCAGTCACTATCCCAGTTTCCTGTTGTACTAGTTGTTTAGTTTCATTTTGATTCCTCCTTAATATTTCATTTTCACGAGAGAGATTTTCTATCTTGTCCATTAAGGATTTCTGTAGTTCAAGAATTTGTTTTTGAGAACTTCTTAATGTTCTTATCAATTTTTTGAGATCTGCTTCTTGCATTTCTTCTATGTCATCATCCTCATAATCTTGAATTGGGGTGTCTTTTTCATTTGAGGGCTTCATGGTGACTTCCTTGTTTTTATTACCTTGGTTTTTGCGTTTGTTATTTGTCATATTGGAGATATTTGGTTTCTTCACTGTGGTGCTTTTTCTTGTTATACTATGACTCTAGATTAAGTGGACTATCTGTTTTTGATGGAGCCTTAGGGCTTGAGATGGGTGTGGCCTGAGAGCTCTGTTTGGTGTGCCAAAGGTGACACTCCCAGGTTAGGCGTGGTAAACCTCTCTCTCTCTCTCTCTCTCTCTTTTTTTTTGATTCAAAAGGGAAGTTATTCTGCACAGCTGAACGAAGTTGGAGGTAGTTAGCAGGCAAATGATATACCCACAGGAGCCAGAGATCGGAAGCTCTTTCCCAAGGACCACACAGGGAATCTGTTCGGCCCTTAGAGTGGGCTCAAATTCTCCTTCAGTCTCCCACTGGGTTGCCAAAGTTACGGAATTGTAGCGTCTCTGGAGAGTGCTCACGTGAATTCCGTGAGTTCTCTCCCCCACCGTCTCTTTTTTCACAGTCTCAGTTCAGTAGCAGGACAAATTTACTAGGTCCTAATCTCCTGTTAATTCGCCCCACCCAGAGTCAGGTTTTACTGCTAGGCTCAGGGCCGGTGCAGACCTGAGGTCGCTCTGCTTATGACGTATGTCCAAGATGGCGCCTGCTCTTTGTCTTGCTCGCCCTTGAGAGGTGAGCGGAGAGAGAGAAACCCGTGTCCGTACCAGTTACCTTTTTTTTTTTTCCCTCTCTCTCTCTTCCAGTTAGCTTGGTGAAGTCCCCCCCCCCCCGGGGGTCGTTCCCTCTAGTCTCCTCTCTCCGCTTGCCTGCCGGTGTCTCGG
Organism: Oryctolagus cuniculus; assembly: GCF_964237555.1. Lineage (NCBI taxonomy): Eukaryota > Metazoa > Chordata > Mammalia > Lagomorpha > Leporidae > Oryctolagus > Oryctolagus cuniculus. The sequence goes on from NC_091441.1 coordinate 74,715,133, forward strand.
GTTATTGAGGTTCGGCTCACCTCGCGTTCCAGCGCTGGTGTGTTGAGTCTGCCGCTGGTGTCCCGAACTGTGGGCTCCCACGCTCTCCACGCAGGTCTGCTCCCCTTCCAGCGCCGATGTGTGGACTCGGAGCCCTGGACGTCCCAAGTCTCCCCGCTGTTGCACTCCCCTTCGAGCACTTGCGCGCAGACCCTGCAGCTTGCGCAGCTCAGTCCCGCGGCTAGGCTTCCGCGGCTCAGTCCCGCGGCTCGGTCCTGCGGCTCGGCTTTCGCGCGCGGTGGGCGACCTTGTTCTCCCAGTAGGTCCTCCGATTCATGCCCACTGGATCCAGAAGAGTTTTGTCTGCAATATTTTCCTGGTTCTTTTTTCTGAGGCTACCGTAACTCCCCTTTTATTAAACTAAATTTTCCCGGACTATCGGTGCGCGCCCTCACTATTCCGCCATCTTGGCTCCGCCCCCCCCCACTCTTTTTCTTCCTCTCTCTCTCTCTCCCTTCTCCACTTTCCATCTACCTCTAGCCCCACCCTTTTTCTTCCTCTCTCCTTTCTCCACTTTCCATCTATTTCTCCCTCTTAAATAAATAATTTTAAACATTTATGTGTGAATAGTAAAGGCTCTTATTGCATGGAAATGAGAAAGGATAGCCCCAGCAGTAAAAACAATGTGTCCAAATGCAAATAGACCTAACGTTTGTTGCTGGTCCTTAGACTGGAGAAAAAAAAGAAAAAGAAAAAGAAACTGGGTTATTTAGTCAGAAGAGAAGACTGATTAAGGGTTGTAGTAGGCCAACATTAGTGTAAATATAGTCTCTCAGCACCTGGGGTGTAAAAATTTGTGTTTGGCAGTGGGGGGAGTACTTGCAGGAACATGCCTAATTTTGTGTTCCCAAGACCACCTGACATATAAAGATTAAATTTCTGTATATTAAAAGGAAGTTCCAGAGGACACAGTTAGCTTAGAGGAGAAACCTACTTCCCTTCTAATAGATTTTACTGTAAAAGCCTCCTACCTCATTATATAATTGTTTGTGGAAAAATGAAACTGAGTAGAACAGGAGCATAGAGACCTCAGTTGTCGCTCCCCGTCTTCGTGGAGGAACGACACAGGACCCTGCGCTGTTCTTTCGTCTGCTCGGCCCTCCCCGGGTTTGCTGCTGGTTCTTCCCGGGTTGGCTACTATCCCTTCCACCTCCGTGGAAGGGCAGTTCCCCCTGGCCGCATTCCCCACTTCCGCAGGGGAGCGGCACACCGCCGGCCAGCTCTCTGGGGGCTGCACGGGTTCCCTTAGATGTTCCCCATAGATGTTCCTGGTGCATGCCGTCTCTCTCCTCCTTTATAGTCCTCCTCCGCCAATCCTAACTCGGCTGCCCACACGCCGAGTACGCTGCTCTCCAATCAGGAGCAAGTCCTACAGTTTATTGGTTGAACTGGAGGCAGCTGGGTAGAAGCTGTTTTCTCCTCTCCCAGCGCCATATTGTAGGAGAGCAGATGCATAGAATAAGTCTTAATTCCAGTAACTTAGTCTAGTCCGAGCTGCTCCCCACAGAGGAGAGCAGATGCATAGAATAAGTCTTAATTCCAGTAACTCAGTCTAGTCCGGGTTGCTCCCCACACTCAGTGTTGAAAACAACAAGATTTTAAAACTTATACTTGAGGGCCACCAATGTTGCATAACAGGTAAAGCCGCCACCTGCAACGCTGGCATCTCATATGGGTGCTGGTTTGTGTGCTGCTCCACTTGGGATCCAGCTCCATGCTTGTGGCTTGGGAAAAGCAATGGAAAATGGCCCAAGTGTTCGGACTCCTGCCACCCATGTGGGAAACCTGGAGGAAGCTTCTGGTTCCTGGCTGCGTTCTAGCCATTGTGAAGGAGTAGACTCACGAATGGAAGTTCTCTTTCTCTGTCTCTCCCTTGCTCTGTAACTCTGAATTTCAAATGAATAAATGAATCTTTTAAAAAATTTATATTTGTAGAGAGGTAGTATCTATGCAAATGGTAGCTTAATGTATCCTGCTGGCTAAATAGAAAACAGAATTTATTTTATGGATAGCAACATGATGGGTATGATTGATGGGGTGCATTACTCCTATCAGATTCATTATTTCTGATACTTTGAATTAATGAACAGTTCTGAAAGGTAATATAATGTGTTTAATAAGTTGACACATTTATTGTAACAAAAATGTATTTGTAAATTTGTCCCATTTTCATTTCATATTACACTCTGCATCAGCACAGTTGCCCTAATTGCTTTCTAATTTGTATACAGTTTTGCACTTTAAAAATTTAAACTATAAACCCTATTTAAGGGCTCTTTAAGTACCAAAGAGTGGGTATTCTGCCAGGCTAATGGATCCATGTGTCACCCCATATCACGTGGAATGCAGTTCTGAAGAACAAAATTGTACTCTTGTTCTTGGCTTACTCTAGATCTCAGATATAACTTATAAAGAAAGCAAGTAGCATGAATTCATGCTTGTTTGCTTAGCCAGAGAAAGAGGCAGCTGCATATTCAGAGGTATACTGATAGTGATGTTTCCATGGCAACTAGCGGGCTATCATAATATTTATATCCATCTATTATACTTTAGGGTTTTTTTAAGGTATGGTGTTAAAATGACAAAAAAAAAAGACTTTATTAAATAGCTTTTATAGGTTGTGTTTTTCTGAGTTAAATGTTTTTAAAAGCTTACTTTATGAAAATTAGCAAGAAGTCATATTAAGAGTATAATTTTAATTTTTTATGGAAGTTGTAAATGACATACATTTGCTTGTTTGTAAAATTTTGAAATTGAGATACATAATACAAGCCTGATCCAGTGTTAAAGTTAGAGGGAAATACATGTGTTTCTATTCAATAATTATATTTCACAAGAGAATTTTCCCTAGCTATTCGACTTGCAGGCTTTCAATTATCACTAATACAGTACAGATGCAATTTTATTTATTTATTTTCCCCCTCCATATATATATATATATATATATATATATATATATTTTGCATTGTTTGAATCTATGAATGAAGAACCCAAGAATATTGAGGACCAATGTCACAGTCACAGAAAGTGATGCAGAGTTACAGAAAGTGATAAGGAATAGGAGCCAGTTTACTTTACATTTTTTTATTTTATCTTTCTCTTTTTATTTTTGTTTAAATATTTATTTATTTATTTGAAAGTCAGAGTTAACACAGAGAGAGGAGAGGCAGAGAAAGAGAGAGGTCTTCCATCTGCTGGTTTACTCCTAGTTGGCCACAAGGCCAGATATGTGCCGATCTGAAGCCAGGAGCCAGGAGTTTCATCCAGGTCCCCTACATGGGTGCAGGGGCCCAAGGAGTTGGGCCATCTTTTACTGCTTTCCCAGGTCATAGCAGAGAGCTGGATTGGAAGTGGAGCAGCTGGGACTCGAACTGGTGCCCATATGAGATGCGAGCACTGCAGGCGGTAGCTTTACCCTTTACTCCACAGCAAGGATCCCTCTATTTACATTTAAAGCATTTTATTTATTTTTAATTTATTTGAAAAGCAGAGAGACAGTGAGATCTTGCATCTGCTGATTCACTTCCATAAAAGCCTGCAACAGTTAGGGTTGAGTCAGGCTAAAGCCAGGAGCCCAGAACACCATCTGGGTCTCCCACATGGGTGGCAGAGCCTGAAACACTTGATTCATCACCTGCTGCTCCCAGGATGCACACCAGCAGGAAGCTGGATTGAAAGCCGAGTAGCCAGGACTCAAAGCACTCTGCTATGGGATGTGGGCTTCTCAAGCCTGTTGTGCCCAATGCCTGCCCTGCAGTTACATTTTGAGCCCTCTCTTATTGATCATGGCCATTGCCTTCCATTTTTATCTCAAATTCCAAGGGTTCTTGGACTGGTGTTATCCAGAGTTGTTGGTAGAAATGAAAAGAAGGTGCTGTGTGGTTAAGGAACCCATGGCCCAGGTACAGAAGCCAAAACTTATGCCTCTCACTCAGTATTATTGAATAATTGAATGGAGGATTAGGAGAAGATGACTAAATATGACTCAAACTGTATGCATCTCTACATCAGCCTTATTAGAGAATGCTCCTAGAGCAAGTATTTGAACTTGGACTAGTATGCCTCTTTTTCTCCACCTTGGAAATCAGAGGGTGTACCTGCAGCCCGGATGACATGCTAGGAACCTGACATCTCTAGCCTTGATTTGCTCAGGCAGAAATTGAGAATCACAGTATCTCTATCATGTATCTCACAGATTGCTTGATGAATCCTGGAGATAAAATATGTACATCTACATGATCTTACACAGTTAAGTCGTTGTCAGTCCTTTAAAAAGTTATCTCCCTTTCACTTGGATTAGGGAAGTATTTTTTCCAAATGGCTCATAAAGTAATCTTTGATGCTACTCTCTTCTATTTTGATGAAAATTGTCAGAATGAAACCATCATACGATTAAAGAAGGAAATCTAATTAGGTTCTTTCCATGTTCAAAGGTACTCTTCGAATGTCTGACTGTAGCAGTTCACAGGCCAGTGAACTACTTTGTTAATCTGGAAAAGTACTGCTGGATGAAGCATTACACAATAAAACCATCTAGTTTTAAGTAAAGGTTCAGATTTCATGTTTGATATAGTTTGTATCTAGAGTTAGGTATTGGACTTTTTTATTTTTTGTTATTCCTGTGATGAATAAGATTATACTGTTACGTGATAGAGTCATTGCTAAAATCACTGATAACTAAAGGTGACAGTTCATGAAATTTCTGAGCAGTCTCAGTGACTTAGACAACCACAGAGAGCAAATATCACATGGGGCTTTAAAACTCATTCCATGGGTTGAATTGAGCATAGTTATCAACTATTCTACTGATTAAGGCAGGGTTAAGAGACAGCGAGAAGAATGGACATGGTGTTCCTGGAAAGACAGACATGCTTAGAAAAAGCAAGATGATAAATCTGTATAAACTGGGATAGTCGTTGAAGGCTTCAAAGGAGAAGGAAAAATAATAGCTGTGCTTGAGTGTCAAATAAGTGGACAGATTTGTCTAGAAGGAGTTGTGGATGATCCTTGCCTAGAGAGGGGAAAGGGCATGCTTACTAACTTATTGAGCACCTAATGTATTCCAATAATTCTGTATTTATTTTCTCATGTAATCTTCTCAGCAGGTCTTAACACAGGCCATACTATCTGCATTATTCAGATGAAAAAAACCAAAGTATCATAGAGTCTGAGAAATTATACAAAAGCACAGAGCTGGTTTTCATGGTGGATATCACTCCCCAAAGTCTGCGTAGTTCAAATGCTTTGCTGAAGAAACTGAGACCTTTCTTTGAAATTTTAGGGAAGCAGATTTTAATGAGAGATATTAATGTAGACTAGTACAAAGCTTTTAAGAACAATTTGAGTACATAATTAAGATAACTGCATTGAAGTGGAGTGATTTGTTCTTACATTTGGAATATTGTCACTTTATACTCAGATCTCTTTATTTCCAAAGTGGTAAGCATATGTTTCTAAGTGAAGGGACCATGTATATCTTTGTATAACTAATTGTTACAAATTCCTTATGGCACACCCAGTAGCTTGTCAGTTTTTAAAATATGAGATTCTTTAATAGTATAGAAGATGCAGTTTTTGTTAATATATTCATTTTTCCCAGAAATCTTTTATTAAAGAAACACAAACTTCATGCATTTCATAAACACAACTTGAGGAACATAGTGATTTTTCCCACCCACATTCCCATCCACACTCCCACCCCTCTTCCTCCTTCCTCTCCCATTCCCATTCTTATATTTTATTAAGATCTATTTTCAGTTAACTCTATACACATATGATTAACTCAATACTAAGTAAAGAGTTCAACAAAATGTATGAAAAAAAAAAATCTGTTCCTCAACAGTAGAGACAAGGGCTGTTCAAAGTTATTGAATCTCAAAGTGTTCATTTCACTTCTGTAGGTTACCTTTTAGGTGATCAATTACTTATCACAGACTGGGGAAAACATACGGTATTTTTCCTTTTGGGACTGACTTATTTCACTAGAATGATGCTTTCCAATTTCATCCATTTTGTTGCAAATAACAGGATTTCATTTTTTTCCTACTGTGTAGTATTCAGTGGAGTACATATCCCGTATTTTCTTTATCCAGACTTCAGTTGACTGGCATTTGGATTGATTCCAGATCTTAGCTACTGTGAATTGAGCTGCAATAAACATGGGAATACAGATAAAATTTCCATATGCTGATTTTGTTTCCCTTGTGTAAATTCCCAGGATTGGGATGGCTGAGTTATATAATAGGTCTAAATTCTGATTTTTGAGTTATCTGCAAATGGTTTCCACAGTGGTTGTAATAATTTACATTCCCACCAACAGTGGATTAGAGTACCTTTTCCCCACATCCTCAGCAGCATTTGTTGTTTGTTGATTTCTGTATGAAAGCCATTTTGAAAGGGATGAGGTGATATTTCATCATGGTTTTAATTTGCATTTTCCTGATGGCTAACACTACTGTGTATTTTATCACGTATCTGTAGACCATTTGGACTTCTTCTTTTGAAAAATTCCTGTTTAAGTCCTTTGCCCATTTCTTAAATGGGTTTTTTGTTTTGTTGTTGTTAGTTTCTTGATCTCTTTATATATTCTGATTATTAATCCCTTATCAGTTGTATAATTTGCAATTAATCTCTCCCATTCTGTCAGCTGCATCTTCACTTTGCTGAGTGTTTCATTTGCAGTAAAGAAGCTTCTCAATTTCACATAATCTCATTTATTAATGTTGGCTTTGATTGCCTATGCCTCTGGGGTCTTTTCCAAGAACTTTTAGACTATGCCAGTGTCTTGAAGGGTTTCCCCAATGTTCTCTAATAATTTTATGGTGTTAATTCATAGATTTAGGTCTTTAATTCATTTTGAGTGTATTTTTGTGTAAGATGTAGGATAGGGATCTTGCATGCGAAGATCCAGTTTTCCCAGCATCATTTGCTGAAGAGATTGTCCTTGCTCCAGGGATTGATTTTTTGCCCCTTTGTCAAAGATAAGTTGGTTATAGATGTGTGGGCTGATTTCTGGTGTTTCTATTCTGTTCCATTGGTCTATCCATCTATTTTTGTACCAGTACCAGGCTGTTCTGATTATAACTGCCCTGTAGTGTGTCTTTTTTTTTTTTTTTACAGGCAGAGTTAGAGAGACAGAGAGAAAGGTCTTCCTTTTCCGTTGGTTCACCCCCCAAATGGCCGCTATGGCTGGCACACTGTGCCGATCCAGAGCCAGGAGCCATGTGCTTCCTCCTGGTCTCCCATGCGGGTACAGGGCCCAACCACTTGGGCCATCCTCCACTGCCTTCCCGGGCCACAGCAGAGAGCTGGACTGGAAGAGGAGCAACCGGGACAGAAACTGGCGCCCCAACCATGACTGGAACCCTGGGTGCCAAAGCTGCAGGTGGAGGATTAGCCCAGTGAGCTGTGGCACCAGCCTATAGTGAGTCTTGACATCTGGTATTGTTATACCTCCAACTTTGTTGTTGTTGCATAAAATTGCTTTAGCTATTTGGGGTCTCCTGTGTTTCCATATGAATTTCAACAGCATTTTTTCTTGATCTGAGAAGAATGTCCTTGGTATTTTGATTGTTATCACATTGAATTTGTAAATTGCTTTCAGTAGCATGGACATTTTGATGATATTGATTTTTCTAATCCATGAACATGGAAGATATTTCTATTTTTCTGTGTCTCCTATTTCTTTTCTTTAATGTTCTGTAATTCTCATTGTAGAGATCTTTGACATCCTTAGTTAAATTGATTCCAAGATATTTGAATTTTTTGTAGCTATTGTGAATGGGATTGATCTTAGAAGTTCTTTCTCAGCTATGGCATTGTTAATATATACAAAAGATATTGATTTTTGTGTGTTGATTTTATATCCTGCTACTTTACAAAACTCTTCTATGAGTTCCAGTAGTCTCTTAGAGAAGTATTTTGGATCCCCTATATATAGAATCATGCCATCTGCAAATACCGATAGTTTGATTTCCTCCTTCCTAATTTGTATCCCCTTGATTTCTCTTATTTTTAAGATTTATTTCATTTATTTGAAAGACAGAGTTGCAGAGAGACATAGAGCCAGAGAGAGGGGGAGAGAGGACTATCATTCTTCTGGTTCACTCCCCAAATGACTGCAATGGCCAGAGCTGAGTTGATCTGAAGCCAGGTGCCAGGAGCCTCCTCCAAGTCTCCCACATGGGTGCAGGGCCCAAGGAGTTGGGCCATCTTCAAGTTTTCTCGCAGGCCATAACAGAGAGCTGGATCAGAAGTGAAGCACCCGGGACCTGAACCTGTGCCCATGTGGGATGCTGGCACTGCAAGCGGCAGCTTTACCTGCTATGCCACAGCACCAGCCCTGATTTCTTTTTCTTGCCTAATGATTCTAGCTAAAACTTCCAAGACTACATTGAATAGCAATGGTGAGAGTGGGCATCCTTGTCTGGTTCCAAATCTCAGTGGGAATGCGTCCAACTTTTCACCATTCAATAAGATGCTGGTCATGGGTTTGTCATAAATTGCCTTGATTGTGCTGAGAAATGTTCCTTCTATACCCAATTTGCTTAAAGTTTTCATCATGAAAGGGTGTTGTATTTTTATCAAATGCTTTCTCTGCATCTATTGAAATAATCATATGGTTTTTGTCCTTCAATGTTAATGTGATGTTTCACATTGATTGATTTGTGAATGTTGAACCATCCCTGCATACCTGAGATAAATCTCACTTGGTCTGGGTGAGTGATCTTTCCGATGTGTTTTTGGATTCAATTGTAGTATTTTGTTGAGGATTTTTTCATCTATGTTCATCAGGGAAATTGGTCTGTAGTTCTCTTTCTTTGTTGTACATTTTCAGATTTAGGAATTAAGGTGATACTGGCTTCATAGAAAGAGTTTGGGAGGGTTCTTCTCTTTTAATTATTTAGAATAGCTTTAGAATAATTGGAGTTAGTTCTTCTTTAAATGTCTGATAGAATTCAGCAGTGAAGCCATCCAGCCGTGGGCATTTCTTTGCTGGGAGGGTCTTTATCATTGATTCAATTTTTGTCTTGGTTATTGATCTATTTTTGTTTGTCTTCATAGCTCAATATAGGTAGATTATATGTGTTCAGGAATCTATCCATTTCTTCTAGGTTTCCTGATTTGTTGGCATACAGCTCTTTGTAGTAATCTCTGATGATTATTTTTATTTCTGTGGTGATTTTTGTTACATTTCCTTTTTCATCTCTAATATTATTGATTTGGGTCTTTTCTCTCCTTCTCTTGGTTAGTTGAACCAATGGTGTGTCAGTTTTATTTTTTTTTTAAATCCCAGCTTTTTGTTTCACTGATTTTTTTTGTATTTTTTGCTTCAATTTTGTTGATTTCGCCTCTAATTTTAATTATTTCTTTTCTACTAGTTTTGGGTTTGGTTTGCTATTGTTTTTCTGTGTCCCTGAGATAGCTCATTTATTTGGTGCCTTTCTAATTTCTTTTTTCTTTTTTCTTTTTTTGACAGGCAGAGTGGACAGTGAGAGAGAGAGACAGAGAGAAAGGTCTTCCTTTTGCCGTTGGTTCACCCTCCATTGGCCGTCGCGGCCGGCGCGCTGTGGCTGGCGCACTGCACTGATCCAATGGCAGGAGCCAGGTACTTATCCTGGTCTCCCATGGGGTGCAGAGCCCAAGTACTTGGGCCATCCTCCACTGCACTCCCTGGCCACAGCAGAGAGCTGGCCTGGAAGAGGGGCAACCGGGACAGAATCCGGCACCCTGACCAGGACTAGAACCCGGGGTGCCAGCGCTGCAAGGCGGAGGATTAGCCTAGTGAGCCACGGCACCGGCCTTTTCTAATTTCTTGATATAGGCACCAATTGCTATAAACTTTCCTCTTAAAACTGCTTTAGCTGTATCCCATAAGTTTCAATATGTTGTGTTGTCATCTTCATTCATTTCCAGACATTGTTTAGAATTCTCTTTTGATTTCTTCAACAACCCACTGTTCATTCAGGTTCATGTTGTTCAGTCTTCGAGTGTTTACGTATATTCTAGAGATTCCTGAGTTATTTCTATTTTGATTCCACTGTGGTAAGAGAAGGTGCATAATATGATTTTGATTTTGATTTTTTACAATGTGCTGAGATTTGCTTTATGGCATAGCATGTTGTCTATCCTAGAGAAAGTTCCATGTATTGATGTGAAGGATGTGTATTCTGCATCTATAGGATAAACAGTTCTGTAAATATCTATTAGGTCCATTTGGTCTATAATGTCGATTAACTCTGTTGTTTCCTTGCTGATTTTCTATCTGGTTGATCTGTGCACTACAGAAAGTGGATTACTGAAGTCCCCCATTACTATTGTATTTGAGTCTATGTCTCCTTTTAGATCTGTTAAAATTTATTTTGAATACCAAAGTGACCTGTAATTAGGTGCATATACATTTACAATAGTCATATCTTCCTGCTGAATTGATCCCTTAATCATTACATAGTGCCTTTCTCTGTCTCTTTTAACAGTCTTTGTTTTAAAGTCTATTCTGTCTTATATTAGGATGGCTACACCAGCTCATTTTTGGTTTCTGTTAGCTTGGAATATCTTTTCCTATCCTTTCACTTTCACTTTCAGTCTGCATTTAACTTTGTGAGGTGTGTTTCTTGTAGGCAGCAAATAGATGGGTCTTGTTTTTTTAATCCATGCAGCCAGTTTTATCTTTTTTTTAAATTATTTATTTTATTTTAAAGTCACAGTTACACAGAGAGAGGAGAGGCAGAGAGAGAAAGAGGTCTTCCATCCAATGATTCATTCCCCAATTAGCTGCAACAGCTGGAACTGAGCTGATCCAAAGCCAGGAGCTTCTTCCGGGTCTCCCACAAAGGTGGCGGGGCCCAAGGACTTGGGCCATCTTCTACTCTTTCCCAGGCCATAGCAGAGAGCTGGATTGGAAGTAGATCAGCCAGGATTTGAACCGGTGCCCATATGGAATGCCAGCACTTCAGGCTGGGGCATAACCTGCTGAGCCACAGTGCTGGCCCCCAGTCTTTATCTTTTAATTGGAAAATTGAGGACATTTACATTCAAGGTTACTATTCAAGGATAAGTAATGACTTTGCCCTGCCATTTTCCCATAGATATTCCTATTTTTTTTTTTTTTTACTTTGGCTTTCCTTTGTACTTTTACTGGGTGATTTCCTTCCTTTACCTTCTTTCATAGTGATGACCATGATTCTTTGTTTCTGTGTGTAGCACATCCCCAAGCATCTTCTGCATGGCAGGATGAATTTTGACAAATTTTTTGAATTTCTGTTTGTCATGGAAGGTCTTTATTTCAGCTTTGTTCATAAATGAGACCTTTGCAGGGTATAGTATTCTGGTTTTACAATTTTTTTCTCTTAATACTTGAAATATATCTTGCCATTCTCTGTCAGCTTGTAGGGTTATGTTGAGAACTCAACTGTGAGTCTAATTAGAGATCCTCTGAAAGTAATCTTGTGTCTCTCATACATGTTATAGAATATTTTCTTTATGTTTTACTATGGAGAGCTTGACTACAATGTGTCATATTGAAGATTGTTTCTGATCATGTCTATTAATGGTTCTATGTGCTTCCTGTACTTGGAAGACTCTTTCTTTCTCTAAATTAAGAAAGTTTTCTGTAATTATTTCACTAAAAAGATCTTCTAATCCATTCTCTTTCCATGCCTTCATGAGTTCCTAAGACCCATATGTTGGGTCGATTAATAGTATCCCATAAATCTCTGACACTGTTTTTTAGTTTTCTAATTTTTTTTTTTTGGTCTGACTAAATTTCCAAATGTATGTCCAAAATGGCACCCACCTTCTCTCAGCTAGTTACAGGATGCTGGTGCTGGGTGATCAGGGACAGAGAAATGTGCCTTCCCCCTTTTTTTCCCTCTAGGTTGGCAGGTACACTGTCCCCTACAACGCTCCAAGCCAGATTCATGTCAAGCTCTTCCAGCAGCTTTATTGCCAGTGGCTTGGGTTGCTGTAGTTTGGTCTCACCTCACTCCAAAGCTGGTGCTGAGGCTCTTAGCTCCTAGGGTCCTGAGTTGTCAATATATTCTTTAATATTATTAAATAATGACTTGTGCTGCAGTTGTATATATACAACATTTTCTTTATCCAGCTGGCTAATGATGAACACCTTAGTTAGTACCAAATTTTGGCCATTGTGAACAGGGCTGCTCTAAACATGGTGGTACAGGTATATCTTTGATTTATTCTGTTCAAATCTTTCAGTATATACCCAGTGGTGGGATCATATGGCATATCTGTTTCTAGTTTTTTTAAGAAATCTCCACCCTGTTTTCCATGGTGGCTGCAGTAATTTACATTCCCACCAACAGTGTATAAGTGCTCCCTTTTTCTCACATCCTTGCTAGCATTTGTTATTCTCTGCATTTTGGATTTTAGCCATTCTGACAGTGGTGAGGTGGTATCTGAACTGAATGAAATCATGCTGAGTGAAATAAGCTGCATCCAGAAAGACAAATAACACATGCCCTCCATTATATATGGGAGGTAAAATTTAAAAAACCACAAACCAAAAAATAAAAAATAATAATGCATTGTATCAGATCATTGGCTGTTTCTGTTGCCCTATTGAAGTCAAATTAATGTTTCAAATGTAGTTTTCAGGATTTTCTGAGTTATCTCAGGTGTACCTGAGAATCATTCTTTCAAAGAAATGGAAAATGATTCCCAGTGTTGCTGTGCTGCTGCAAAAATGAAAAAAAAATGTAGTTTTGATAACGAAATTAGAATTTTCTTTTATATACATGGGAGTAGAAGAGGAAACACCTTTCAGAAAGAAAAGCTTTATTTCACTCTTCAGTTCACATTAGCTGTTTAAGCTTTATTGTTCTAGATGAAATTAACATTCATAATCACTGGAGAGGGTTTTTTTTTCATAGAGTAGATACATAAAGAGCATAGCTGTCAAAAGCAGAAGCACTAACACAGGCTTTGTCTATTTTGTTGGATTTAGCAAGCCTTCACTTTCTACTCAACACTGAAGGGGCTTTTCTCATTAGCGCAGTCAGAAATAATAGTTGGACTCTTGCTTGAAAAATTTTTTTGAAACAAAAACCATTTAAAGAAAGGTGCATCCCTATCATAAACAAATTAATTTTTCTTTGAATACACAACTGTGAATGCTTTTACTTTTTATTTTTGTTTGTTTTTCATGTGCCAAGTGCTGTAGTTTGAGGAAAGAGGTCATTGTATTATTTGTATAAACTGCACCCATTATGAATTTTTTGTGATTTCCAATTATTATTTTCCTTTGCATTTGAGTGATAATTTAAAAAAATACTGTTTGAATTAACCTGGGTACAGAAATAGAATAAATAGTATAAAGATTTTGTTTTGTGTTTCCAGGCTTTTATGGTTGTCTTGCACTATCTATTCCATTTATTTTGACATCAGTTTTTGAGGGAGGAAAGGTGACTTTCTTTTATTGAGTTTTTCAAAAGCTTCTAAGTTTGTTTTTTAAATAAACAACAGATCCCTTCCTTTGCATATTCACATTTCAACAATCTCTTTGGTATTTCTCCAGTGACTTAATTTCAGCGAAATTACGAAGTTTTGAACTAATGCAGTTAATGCAGCTGATGGAAGGGAGAAATCAAGCTGGAGAGGAGCTACTGGGCACACACATCCCTGTGGTCCTAAATATTGGACAGTGTCACAGAGAGAGTGGACTGCACTGTTTACACTGAGGGCATTTGTGCTGGGAAGGTGCATGGCGAGGCCCAGGAAAGGCAACGTGAGGCGCTGGAAGGATCCCTGCCCTCGGTGTTGTTGCTGAGAGGACTGATCTTGTATACAATTTCCATAAACATTCAGTGTTCAGAGAATGATGCCTGCACAGAGGGGAATATTTTTAACTACACTTTGAGGGAAAGCAGATTTAACATAAGTTGAAAGAAGAATTGTGGGATGTGAGCAGAGTTTTAGAATTAGAAATACTTAATGTCACAGGCCATGCTTCCTTGTCCAAATGCCTAGGACATAGGCAAGTACTTCATATACACATGGATATGCATTTCTGTTGAACGACTGAATGGGTGTTAGGACAAGAATTGTGGACTGATTCAATATCTTGGCATCGGGAAATACATGTAGATGTTTTAGCAGGTCTTAAAAACTGAGAGTATGCTTTATGAAGAAAACTGGACTCAACTCTCAGTAAAGGATAGATGGATTGGATGGGTGGAGAAAAATTGTAGTTGAAGAGACTGGCCCAGAGTTTAGATGGACTTGTCGCATTCAACAAAGATCAGAGGAACTGGACTTGAAATCAGTGGAACTGGATGTGGGTCTTGGTCCACCGTTTTCACCTTCATACTCCTCAAATTCCGTAATAGCTTTGGACCACTGCTTTCTGCAAAATGGAAAAATAATACTTTCATAATAAAGCTTTTATGTAAATTGATATAACTTCCAGAAAATTTTTATCACAGTGCCTAGCATATTTATCCAGCTTAAATTCCTTTGTATGCCCATTTAGTCATTGCTTTAAGAAGCATATTCTTTTGGAGATGCTATGGTGTAGAAGACAAACAAGTGTAGTGGGGCCATATGTTTAGTATGTGTCAGCCGAATCTTTGTCATAAAATAGTTTCAGAAAAAAATTTAATATGGTGGTGGTGAGAAGTTAGAGAGAAATGCGTTAGAGAAAGCCTGAGCTTTGTGAAACAGTTGTTATGATCAAATTTAGTGGATTGAGCAAATGTAGAAAGGAGAAGGGACAGATGGGGCATGGGGATCCTTGAGAGAAATAATAATAAAGAAGTGGAAGTTCTTAGAGGAGGACCTTTGTCATTGCAAGCCTAGAGACAATGACTTTAATTTTGGCAAAGCCTCCAGAATAGATGAACAAGATCAGAAAATCTCAAAGTGTAGAAAATGCAGAGGTGGGGGGAAAAAACAAACAAACAAACAAACAAAAAAAAAACAGTGGTTTCAAGGATGTAATCAAAGGCATGTGGCTGGTTTTGAAGATGAATGTGTGCTGTATCTGTGAAGGTTGGGGGGGATCTCTTGCCTGGGGCCTACATTTTGTGGTTGGGGGAAGCCAGATAATTTGTTCATGCTTCTGTGTATGCAGTTGGGAGTAGGGGATGCCAGAGAAAGGGGTTGCATTCATCAGTTTAAGCTACTATATAATAAAACACCTCTGGGGAATTTATAAACAGTGGAGTTTCTTTTTCTCACACTTACAGAAGCTGGGATGTCTGAGGTCAAGGTGCTAGCAGTTTCAGTGCCTCATGAGAACTCTCCTTTTCTCTGCTTGCTAGATGGTGCCTACTTGCCATGTTCTCATAGGACAGAAAAGGCAGGCAAGCTCCCATGAGCCTCTTTTATAAGGGCACTAATGTCATTCCAGGGGACTTCAGTGTCCTGGACTCCCAGATGCCCAACCTCCTAGTACCGTCATCGTGAGGGGGTTACAATGTCAACCTAGGAGCATGGGTGGCAGACACTACTGAATGAGAGGTGGAAGGCAGAGCTGAAGCTGAACTGTGGAATACCTGTGGGGTAGGGCTTGGTGGAGTATGCGTGGATGCCTCAAGTTCACCCTTGGTGCTGACATTCCCCATGTTGGGTTTAGCACAGAACCTAATGACAGTTCCTGAGGATGTTGAGATCTTAAGATTAGCTTCCCTATTTCCTAAGTAGCCTTAGAAAAGTATGGACTACTTGAGACTCCAGTGGGCGACTTATAGTACTCATAAAAAGCCTGTTTACAGTAGACATTTTTGTGCCATGTATCACATCCCCAGTATACACCTGTGATTCAGTCGCAGATCCATGTGGGAGGTTAGATTGCCCTCCTTGAAGAAAACCCTCCACTTTGGGGGCTGGGAGCTTTCGCATAACTAACTCAAACTTGTGTCTTTCAAAAGGAAGATTCTGAAGGCTTCTGTCAGCTTCTCAGAGGTTCATGTGGGATCAAACCCTCCTTGCTTCCAGTGGGAGCTTCAATAATGCACCCAGATGTTGGAGTTCCCCTATTGCTCTCCCATCCCCTGAGGAAAAATTGTTCCATGACAAAGTGTGTCTCAGGAAAATAAAATTTTTCCTTCATGTAAAAACAATGGCTTCTTCAACAAAGTTCAATCGTTTTTGTTTGCAACAAGTCAGAGCTTCAGAAAGAACTTGGGTGACAGATTTACATGGGACAGGATCTCAGGAGGCAGGAGGGAGTGAGGAGAATAAGAGAGTGATGGGGGTGGGTGGGAGGGGGCAGACATTTGGACTTATTAACAGCTGGTTAATAAGGCTGCATCCACATTGAAGTGCCTGGGTTCTAGCCCCAGCTCTGCTCCCAATTCCAGCTTCTGGCTGATGTAGACCCTAGGAGACGGCAGTTAATGTTTCAAGTAATTGAGTTCTAGCTATCAATGTGGAAGACCTGGATTGAGTTCCTGGCTCCTGTCTTTGTCCCCACTCAACCTCTGCCATGGTGGGCATTTAGGGAGTGAACCAGCAGAAGAGATAACAGCAACTGTCTCTCAAAATTAAGTAAGTAATTTTTTAAGATGAATAAAGGTTGTAGTCATCCATTCTTTTTGGCTTATGAAGTGGAAATACCTTGATGAGATTAATCAACTAATTGAAACTTTACCACTTGTTCATGAAACTGAACATTTTCATGGGATTCTTCTGAATTTACAAAATCTGATACTATGGAAATGAAGGTAAAAATTTTAGCCAACTGCAGTCTTGATTTTGACTGCCTTTTGGAATGTGTTCATTGAAGAATTTTTGTCAGCCTTTGCGATAGAAGAAAGTTGTACACTGCCGTGCAATGACCTGCTTCTTTTAAAGGTAGTCTTGTCATTTACACTGTTTGAGTCATGGCTTAATTTGGTAGCTACCAAATCACTAAGCATTTCAACACTCAACGTTAAAGGCATCCATGTGTTACTTACCAATGAAAGACCATCTCATGACCTATCTCTGTGTGTCCCTAGCACAATTATCACTACTAGGCAATATTTTGAATTTCATTTGAAACAAGTAGCATTTCACTGCATAGCATGGAATTAGATTGGGTTACACAAGCAGTAAATTTCACATGCAGTGTTCAGTGACACTGATTTTATTAGCTCCTCATGCTTGATTACAAGTGGTCACAAAGTGTTTTGAGGCAGAGCTGTAATTCTTTTTTTTTAATTTAGAACCAAATTTCATTTCCATTTTAATCTTTTTTAGGGGGAAATAGTCTGTTGTTGTCATTTTTTTATTCTTACATAGCCAGTTGCAGGTGTCACTTTTGCCAGTCTACCCATAAAGTGCTCTACACAGAATATTTTGGTCAGATATGTTTAGAACACTCTGTAGTACCCATCCCAATTTAATAGACCTTATCAGTGCCTATTTTCTATTAAACTCTGATTTATCCTGCCTAATGAAACTCCTTTAACTTGGCCTAACACAGGGTTTGCCATGCAGAAAATGGTGTCATTCTTTTGGGTGATTCTAAATTGTACAGAGATAACACTTTTATTCTGCTTAACAGTTGGCTATCTAAGTTAACCCGCATGAGAAATCAACATCAGCAGTGGGTACACAGTGGAATCAGATGGCAAATTAAGCACATGAATGATAGGGACAGTCACAGCCATGCAGTCTCCTTTCCCGTATATATGAGTGGTTTCCTGTGGTCCTGTACACAGTACGATCAGTGAGGTGTTTGGGATGCTTGATGAGTGATGAGTAGGAACTTGGCCTAATACAGAAAACTAACAGATATGTATCAAGTGAGGGACTTTTACACACCAGAAACCATCCACATGGATTTTCCCACAGAAATAGAAAAAGACCCTTTCATATATTTCTAAAATTCGAAATTTATTTTTAAAATATTTATTTGAGCAGCAGTGAGACAACAGAGAGAGAGAGACAGAGAGCTCTCATCTTCTGGTTTACTCGCCAAATGTAACATTGGCTGGGGCTGGGTTGGGGCCAGAGCCAGGAGCCTTGAATGTAATCAGAGTTTCCCACATAAGTAGCAGGAACTCAATTACTAAAGCCAGGGTCCACTGCATCTCCGGGTCTGTGTTGGTGGGAAGCTGGAATCAGGATCCAGATTTAGGAATCCCAATCCTGACACAGGGCTAGGCTGAACACTTTCTCCCTTAAATTGTTATAGCTTAAACTATGTTATGCAAGTGGAATCACACAGTGTGTGTAACCTTTCAGGGTTTGTTCTTCCTAGTCAGTGCAGTTCCCTGAACATTCATCTAAGTGGTGGGGAGTATCAGTCGTTAATTGTGCTTCACTGCTGAGTGGTAGTCTGTGGTATGTGCGTACTGCTGTTTGTCTAGTCATTCATCCAGTGAAGGACATCTGGGTTGCTTCCAGATTTGGGCTATTATAAATAAATAAAGCTGTATGAACCTTGTGTATAGGTTTCTGCAAGAACATATGTTTTCATTTCCCTGGGATAAATGCCCAAGTGTGCAACTGCTGGGTCATATGGTAAAGAACTGACAAACTGTTTTCCAGAGTGTAAAATTTTACACTCCCACAGGCAATAATGGGTAGACCTTCCATGTCTTCTCCAGGATTTTCTGCTGTCACTATTTATTTTAGCCATGTTGATAAGTGAGCAGTGGTGACTCAGTGTGATTTTAATTTGTATTTCCCTAATGGCTAATTCTCATGTGCTTATTTTCCATCTCTGTAGCCTCCTCAGTGAAATGTCTTTTTATATCTTTTGTAACATTTTCTTATTAAATAATATTTTTTACTACTGAGATCTATGTATTTATTTATTTGAGTGTGAAGCTCTTATCTGCTTGTGTACACCCAAATGCCCACAGCAGCCAAGGCTGCACTATGCCAAAGCTGGGAGCTGGAAATGTAATCTAGGTCTACCATGTGGATGGGAAGGACCCAAGCATTTGAACCATCATCACTGCCCCCTAGAAAGCTGGGATTAAAAAAGAAGCTGGGACTCTACCCTAGGAACTGTGACATGGGATGTGGCACTACAACCAACCTCCTAACTACTAAGCCAAATGCCCTCCTGCCCTTTGCTATTGAATTTTGAGAAGTCTTACTTTTTCTAGATACTCTTCCTTCACTGATAAGCATTTTAAAAATATTTACTTCCAACCCATGACATTTCTTTTCTTTCTTTTCACCTGGGCTTTCATAAAACAGTTTTTTTTTCTTTTGATGATACTCCATTTATTAATCTTTTAGTGGACAGTATGCATTTGGTGTTTACAAGGTCCTAGATCCTAAAAATGTTCCCCTGTATTTTCTTCTAAAAGTCTTACAGTTTTATGTTTTATGTTTAAATTTGTGATCCATTTTGAATTAATTTTTGTATTTGAGAGGGGTTAGGGTGAAGTTGTTTTTTTTTTTGTTTTGTTTTGTTTTTTTTTTTGTTTTTTTTTTGTTTTTTGTTTTTTTTTTTTTTTTTAGTATAATCATCCAACTGCTTCAGCCCTATTTATTGTATGACTGACTGTCTTTCTCCTCTTGAGTTGCTTTTGTTCCTTTGTTGGGAATCCATTGAGCATATTCATGTAGGTCTATTTCTGATCTCGAGTTTGTTCTGTGTATTTATCCCTCTGCCAACCCTATACTTTCTTGATCACTATGGCTATTAAAAAAAAAAGCCCTGATATTAAGTATAATGATTCTTTTTAGTCAAGATTATCTTAACTGTTTTAAGGCTACTGCTTTACCATATGAATTTTAGATCTACAAAAAAATAAAAATAGGGGCTGGCGCTGTGGCTCACTTGGTTATTCCTCTGCCTGCAGCACCGGCATCCCATATGGATGCTGGGTTCTAGTCCAGGTTGCTCCTCTTCCAGTCCAGCTCTTTGCTGTGGCCCAGGAAGGCAGTGGAGGATGGCCCAAGTGCTTGGGTGTCTGCACCTGCATTGGAGACCAGAAAGAAGTACCTGGTTCCTGGCTTTGGATTGGTGTAGGTCCGGCCGTAGCAGCCATTTCGAGGGTGAACCAATGGAAGGAAGACCTTTCTCTCTGTGTCTCTCACTGTCTCACGCTATCTGTCAAATAAATTAAAAAAAAAAAAACTAAAACAACATGCTTGAATTTTTATAGGAATTGAATTAAACTTACATGCCAATTTAGGGAGAATTGAAAACTGTATTTAGTCTAACTTTCCATGAACATAGTATGTCTCTTCATTTATTTAGGTCTTTATGGTTTTTTCTTCTTTTTTTATCCATATCTTATAATTTTTTATATAAAGATACTGTGTATGCTTTGTATTATTAATCTAAGTTTTTCACATTATTTGTTATTAGTACATACATATTATATCCTCTGATCTACATAACTTACTTATTAGTAATAAGAGGTTTTTTCCAGATTCCTTTTGATTGCCAATTTAGACAATCATATTATCTCAAGAAGTATAGTTTTATTTCTTCCTTTGTTCCTTATTGCAGTAACTGGAACATCTAATTCTGTGTTGACTAAAAATGTTGAGAATGGACATTCTTGTCACATTTCTAGCATGAGGGGGAAACTTTCATTTATTCACCATTAAATACAGTGCTACTTGTAGTTCTTTGTTGACTTTATTAGTTATGTTGCTTTATTTTAAAGACTAGGTAATTAGAGACTCTAGTGGAAAGACTCTAGTTTGCAAGAATTGAGGAAGAGAAAAGTTAGAAAAGTCTCTACCCAGTAAATACTGGACTACAGTTTATTTATTTTTTTAATTTCTGGGCAGAGATGTTGTCAGTATGATTCTTGCCAAAACTGAACTGCATACAGCATGACCTGTGTTTGGGTTACTTGTGTAATCTGTCAGATATTTTAGTAATTGGAGGTTTTTATACATTTATAATACTTTTCTCTCATAGTTCCCAGCAAAGGGAGTAAAAATATTGCTTTTCTTTGACTATGACATATGTGGTCTTATGCATCAGCACTTTTCCCATGTTGATCCCTCTGTCTGACAAAAATAAATAAAAAAACCTGCCCCCCCCAACCCCACCTACATCACACGAACCATCTAATTGGCCAACCTGTACTCTTTGAGATGTCATTCTTTTGTGTACTTACTGCCATTTCAGCAAGTGCCATTTAAAATGCCATTCTTGGCCTTGTTTGTCTTTTTCACCTTGAAAGTATACCTTCATACCTTCAAAACCTAATGTCTAGTGGACTGGAGATTTATAAGCTTTCAATGAATATTTATTTAATAAGTGACTTGGACGTCCCTTGCGCTACTTGCATATTTAATAGATTCTCTATCTCCAAGACATTTTCATAAGTTCCAAAAAATTTGAGATGTATTAAGATACATAATCTGAATTGAACCTTATACATATTAATGGTAAACTACAAAGTGGTAGGTACTTGGTGTGGTTAAGGTTCTGAGATTAATTCAGATCCTTGGATTTAACCCCCAGAGATCCTAATTCACTGATCTTTAAAATCTCAGATGATAATGATGCAAGTGATCCTTGGACTATGCTTTGAATAACATTAGCTAAGCATTCAGGAGATACTGTCTTATGGGGGAAAAATCCCACTGAAGTCCCAATGCTGTGTTCTCAAAAAAGCCCTGAATATCAGATGGGAGCCACCACTGTTGTTTTCCTTGGCTGTCCCTCATGCTTGTGTTCCATGTGGCTGCATCAGGTCTCCAAAACCATGCCTCTTGCCTTCACGTGTTGCAGAGAGGATATCAGTGCAGGTGTCCATACCAGAGGGCAGATCTGAACCAGACAATGTTTGTGCTGAAGCACAAGAGGATTTTACCTTTGGAGGAGTCAGTGTTGGTTTCTGGGATTTTGTACATGTGTGTGTGTTTGTGTGTTCATGTTCTAGTTACAATCTTGTGGAAAGCTTCTGCAATATGAAATAGTGTAGCAGAAGAAGACAAAGCATTGGGCAAGAAAACAACAAAGATGATACATACTTAGTTTTGAAAAAAGTAGTATTTGGAAGTTCTTTTTCCATGGTTAGGTCACAATCTGATCTGATGTGCTTTCTCATTTAGCCCTTGGGGAATATTTGAATGGTCTGGTTTTTCAGTTTCAATTCAGCTACACTTCAAGAGCCTCAATGTTTTAAGAATATTGCATTTTAGTTGCAGATTGAGTTGATAACAGTGCTTTGTAGTATGATTTCTGTAAGGTACCTCTGGTTAAAGTGAGGGCATTGCACTTTTTCTTGTTTCCTGGGCATAAAGTGTATGTGAGTTTGCTGAATCACTTTATTCCATATTTAAAACCTAGTAATTTAACACCATATTTCAGGAGCAATAAAATAAAGCAAGTTGGCCACCTTACTTCCTTCTGCCAAACTGATTTATGGTGCTTAGAATATTCATAAGTGTCTACAGGTTGTGGCTTCATCAATATGAAGACAATTATTGTGCTTTTCTCCATTTTTCAAAAAACCGTGAAATTTTCCAAGTTATATTCTAGAACACATACACTGCCTCACTTTGTACAGTCACCATTAACATAATCTATTTCAACCCTTAAGCTCCATGATGTGAGTATACTCTTTCACATGTTGACAATGCAATTGTTCTGGTACAGAAAGTGACACCATCGAGTCTACTGACTGTGTAATTCACAAGCATTTTTTCTGAAGTTGGAGTTAAGAAAATAAATCTTTCTTTCTTCCCATAGACTTTTATGATGCCAATAGAATTTTCTCTACTGTAGTCTAAAGCTAGAAAACACGAATAATTATTTGCTATCCTGGATTATTATTGGAGGAAATTAAATGTTTTCTAACAATAACCACTGATAATCAAGATGGTATTTGTGACAGATTACTAAATACTTGAAAAAATATTATGATGGCTGTAATGATCATTTTTATTTTTAAAGCTATAAATTTTTTAATCATTCATTTTATTTATTTATTTAAAAGACAGAGTTACAGAGAGAGGTAGAGACAGAGAGAGGTCTTCCATCCATTGGTTTACTCCCCAGATGGCCACAATCACTTGAGCTGCGCCATCCAAAGCCAGGAGCCAGGAGCTTCTTGGGTCTCTCACATGGGTTCAGGGGCCCAAGGGCTTGGGTCATCTTCTGCTTTCCCAGGCCATAGAAGAGAGCTAGATCAGAAGAGGAGCAGCTGGGACTAAAACCGGCACCCATATGGGATTCTGGTGCTTTAGGCCAGGGCTTTAACCCGCTGCGCCACAGCGCCGGCCCCTAAAGCTATAAATTTAAAAAGCATATACAGGTTTAATTTACTATTATCCATCGAATCCTAATTACTTGGTAATTTCAGTGGCACATGTCTTCTACAGAGCCTTTCAGGGCATGGGACAAACAGGACTTACATCCAGAAGCTCAGTACTTCCAAGTCTATTTGTAAATAACAACAATTATAAGTAGAAGAAAATCCCAGGCTTTCTAGAAAAATCCTTAAATAGTTGTTCATTATTATAAGCTGAAGCTAAAAGTCATCATGATATAATGAATCACTGTGGCAGATGTGGAAATCGTACTATTCATATTTATTTTCAACTCAGGATATTTCCTTTCCTTTGAATAATATTGCTTGCTTAATTCATTCTAATATATGTTTCACGGTTTCAGATAGTCCTTCGCCAGTTTTTGACACTGGGATGGGAGTATATCTATATTGTATTGCTGAACTTCCTAGAAACCTTAAGAAAGAAATCAAAATCCCACTTTTCTTCCTCAAAATAAATGCTGTCTTCTGGAAGTTCCTATGAAGAGATTTTTCAAATTTCTTTCCAAAAGAAAGATATTGCTTGGTATAAAAATTTAATTGCATTATCCTTTCTGAAATTCAGTTTTGTTTTGTCTTCAAATCAGATCTTGAAAATTTTAAAACTAAAATGAGAAGTACGGTGTCAGTGCGTGAAGGCCAGGGAGTCGTCCTGCTCTGTGGACCCCCGCCACACTCTGGAGGTAAGCAGTGCTCTGTTCTGCTTTTCCCATCTACTGAGGAAGCTTCAGGGCAAGGCCAAGAGCATAGGGACTGCTAGTGCGTCTGTGAGTTACCCTCAAAGCTTGGTAACTCAAGCTTTAGATTCTGTCCTCTGAGTGGAACATAAGAAACTCTACAAAAGTAGTCCATCCAGAGAAGCTGATAAACATAACTTACAGATTCTAACAAAGGATTTTAAAGGCAAGAGAGATCAAATTCATTTTGATTATGTAACAGCACTGACAGTGCTGACACAATTATCGTTTGTTACTGAAATTTTGACCTTGACACACAACTTGGAGTCTATGCACTCTCTCCACTTTCTCTCTCTCTCTCTCTCTCTCTCTCTCTCTCTCTCTCCCCTCCCTCCCTCCCTCCCTTCCTCCCTCCCTCCCATACACACACACACACACACACACACATATTAATATATGCTATTGAACATTCCTGTAAGTATCTAATATGTACACACTATCTTCAAAAAGTTCATGGAAAGTGCATATCATGAAAAAATTCTTCAAGGCTGTCAAAAATTTTTGGTACCAGAATGATCTTACTTTTAATTTTTTTTATGAGCTGTTTGAAGTCTCCTAGTAGATGTGAAATGCAATGTGTGTGTGTGTACCTCTACATCATCTTCACTGGGGCATTGGAATTGCAGATGTGGTGCTACATAAGTATAAACTGAAATACGTTGGTCTGAAATACATTGGTGTAAATTGAAATGTGTTGCTAGAAATTCAGAAGCTTAACAAAATAGCTACCAAGAGTGAAAATGAACTTCAGCACTTAAGAAAATAATTTAATTAGCTCCCCAGTATGAGGCTAGAATGCTGGTTTGATTTGCTTCTTGTGCTCACTCTTGCAACTTGGTCACTTATGGGAACACAGTGGACATTATTAATATATAAATCACATTTTTCAGAGAAGCAAACACTTATCGCTGTAGAGAGGATGAGAATCATTGAGAGATAAACAAGTTAGAAAAGATCTTTTTGACCAGGATGAAACTAGTAAAGCTTCATCAAATAAAAAGATTCTGGGCCTTCTTTGTTCTGTGATATACAACCAAAGTCCCTTTCCCCCAATATCCTGTGGGTTTCAGTTAAAAATACTCACTGCTATAAAACAAATATTTCCCATTTTCAACACCTGTCCATATGAAATGTGTGACCCATCTGGATATGGGGCTTAGTCACAGATGTGGTTGGCATCATGGTGGTCAGTATGAGTTTAAATTAGGCTCCCTGATTTATTTTTTAAAGATTTATTTATTATTTATTTTGTCTTTGGAAAATATTTTAAAAAGTTTATTGATAGAAGGAGAACAGATTTTATGTATTTCATAGGTACTGTTATAAGATCATCATATTTCCATACATCTCCTATCCCTCCCACAATCCCCCTCCTTCCTTCCTCCTTTTTTCTTTGATTTTTGCAATGACATAATTTTAATCCAATCTATAATCACAGGATTAATTTACTATAAACTATAATATTCAACAAGAAAAAGTAGGAAGAACACAGTTCCACAAGAGTATAAACAAGGGCTATAAAAACCAATCATATCACAAGGTGTCTGATTCATTCTAATACATTTTTTTGTGTTCTGTATTAACTGCCACATATCAGAGAAAACATATATTTGTCTTTTTGGACTGGTTTATTTCAAGAAACATAAAGATTCCCAGTTGCAGCCAGATTGTTGCAAAAGTCAGGATTCTGTTCTTTCTTATAGCTGAATAGTATATATACCACGTTTTCTTTATCCAGTCATTAGCTGATGGCCATCTGGGTTGATTCCATACCTTAGCTATTGTGAATTGAGCTGCAGTTGAAAGGCAGAGTAACAAGAGATTGGGAGGTGGAGGAGAAAAAGGTCTATCCCTGATTCATGACCCAAATGACCACAACAGCCATAGTTGGGCCAGGCTCAAGCCAGGAGCCAAGAACACCAACCAGGTCTCCCACATGGGTGGCATGGGCCCAAGCACTCAGGCCATCTTCCACTGCCTTCTCAGGCGTGTCAGAAGGAAGCTGGATCAGAAATGAGCCAACTGATGCTTGAACTTGTACTGTGATGTAGAATACCAGCGTCACAAGTGGCAGCTTAGTGCACCACCACAGTGCTGTCCCCACCCCCATTCCCAGTCTAGTTCAGTAGAGTACATTTTGCTGGAATCTTGAAGTTCTGGAGGAACTTTCTCTTTGGAGGGTGGCTTAGTCCCTTGATTGCAAATACAATGTTGACTCCATTCTCATGAAGATTCCTTGTGGTGGCAAAGTTGGCTTCTGGCAATGCCAAGCTTGTGTGGGTCTTCATTCTAAAGATTAGTCAGCTAGACATTCTGTTTAGCGGCAGCTCCCCAGTCTAATGGGATCATCTTGATTTACAGTGTTATCCAGGCAGCTGAAGGCTAGAGTCAGCGTCACCTACTGGCAAGCTTTGGAATGAGAAAGAAGCAGGTCCCCCCCCCCCCCCGCCATAAACCCCCAAATAAAGGTTTGATTATGGGGAAAAAAGGGGAGATGTATGTATTAGGTAGAAATCACAAATGACTAAACTATAACTGATCAGAACATATCAGAATAATTTAAATGATATGGGTTCAAAGTAGCATAAAAGTCCTAGATGTCGCTCCCCCTCTTCGTGGAGGAACGACACAGGACCCTGCGCTGTTCTTTTGTCTGCTCGGCCCTCCCCGGGTTTGCTGCTGGTTCTTCCCGGGTTGGCTACTGTCCCTTCCACCTCCGTGGAAGGGCAGTTCCCCCTGGCCACATTCCCCACTTCCGCAGGGGAGCGGCACACCGCCGGCCGGCTCTCTGGGGGCTGCACAGGTGTTCCCCTTAGATGTTCCCCTTAGATGTTCCTGGTGCATGCCGTCTCTCTCCTCCTTTATAGTCCTCCTCCGCCAATCCTAACTCGGCTGCCCACACGCCGAGTACGCTGCTCTCCTCCAATCAGGAGCAAGTCCTACAGTTTATTAGCTGAACTGGAGGCAGCTGTGTAGAAGCTGTTTACTTCTCTCCAAGCGCCATATTGTGGGAGAGCAGATGCATAGAATAAGTCTTAATTCCAGTAACAGTCTAGTCCGGTTTGCTCCCCACACTAGATGATAGTATTGTCTGTGAAGTGTTTTGCATGTGTTGACACAAATAA
Organism: Oryctolagus cuniculus; assembly: GCF_964237555.1. Lineage (NCBI taxonomy): Eukaryota > Metazoa > Chordata > Mammalia > Lagomorpha > Leporidae > Oryctolagus > Oryctolagus cuniculus. Next base: position 74,742,241 of record NC_091441.1, read on the forward strand.
AAGTACTGATTGAATGATCTTTTTTTTTTAAAGATTTATTTATGTGTTGGAAGTCAGAGTTACACAGAGAGAGAAGGAGAGGCAGAGAGAGAGAGAGAGGTCTTCCATCCTCTGGTTCACTCCCCAGTTGGCCACAACGGCCAGAGCTGTGCTGATCCAAAGCCAGGAGCCAAGAGCCTCCCCCAGGTCTCTCACGTGGGTGCAGAGGCCCAAAGACTTGGGCCATCTTCCACTGCTTTCCCAGGCCATAGCAGAAAGCTGGATTGGAAGTGGAGCAGCTGGGTCTTGGACCGGCACCCATATGGGATGCCAGCACTGCAGGCAGTGGCTTTAACTGCTACACTACAGTGCCGGCCCCTGACTGAATGATCTTTAAGTGTTCGTGTGAGTTGATAGTTTCATCATAAGCGGGGGGTGGGGGGTGGGGGGGACTTTCGATTGGGTAAGTCTGCCTTCAGTGGAAATTCTGCATAGTCTGTTGAATGAAACATGTTTGAAAAGGTGCATTTTCTCTAATGTCATGAATAAGAGAACTGTTCGCCAATTGCAGCCATCCTGTTTAATGATATCCTGATTTGTCATTGCCTTGGATGATTTCACATACTTCCTTCGTATTTAAAACACCAGGGGCGAGGTGCTTGCAGAATTCAAGTGAGATTTTAGGTGAAGAAAGAAAAAAATAAATCTCCTAAGATATGACACATTAGCACTTAAGAACTCAGAGCATGTACAGAAGAGCAGATAGCACTGACCCAAAACATACCTCCCTTGGTGCTAGATGGTACAGGAAGGTGACCAGAGCTAGGGGGTCGTATAAAACCTGGTTCTCATTGATCCCGGTTTCCTTAATGCTGCACCCAATGGCCCAACGTCAAGACGTGTTTATAACAGGCAGTCAGGAAATATCGACTGGACAGATGAACACATTCATGAAATGAGTAAATGAATCCTTTTTCAGATTTGGTCAGCTATAAATGCTTTTTGAAAATTCACTGGCACCTTAGTTTCTGGAGGTGGAGGAAGCATTTAACAAACAAAATGTCCTCTGTGCCAACCAGCAACGTGTAGGCACTGACAGATCAGCATAAACCCTGCCCACTGATGCTGTTGACCCCAAGACTTTAGTTCAATAGAGGGTGTGAGCCGGGGCAGGGAGCAGCTGAAGCCATGACTCCAGGGTTTATCAGAGCAGGCATAAAAGGGTTCTTCGGAGAGCTCATGGCCCAGGTACTGGTTAGATCAGTCATCTCCCACAAAGTTCCGTGATACTTGTAGGACATGGGTTTGGGTGTCTCTGTCTCCACTGGTTTTTTTTAAAGATTTATTTATTTATTTATTTGAAAGTCAGAGTTACACAGAGAGGAGAAGCAGAGAGAGAGAGAGAAAGAGAGAGAGAGGTCTTCCATCCGATGGTTCACTCCCCAGGTGGCCACAACAGCCAGAGCTGTGCCAATCCAAAGCCAGGAGCCAGGAGCTTCTTCCAGTCTCCCACGTGGGTGCAGGGGCCCAAGGACTTGGGCCATCTTCTACTGCTTTCCCAGGCCATAGCAGAGAGCTGGACAGGAAGTAGAGCAGCTGGGTCTCAAACCAGTGCCCATATGGGATGCCGGTGCTTCAGGCCAGGGCATTAACCCACTGCGCCACAGCACCGTCCCCGGTCTCCATTGTTTTGTATGAATGTTACTGGCTTCTTCTTTTCTCCGTGGTTGAAAAGGTTTACATTTGTTACTTTCTGATTACTAAAGAGGCAATCCTGTTTTATTCATGTCATACCCCTTCCCACATCAGTCTCACAGAGGAAGCACAGAAAGTAATAATAATAATAATGGGAATTATACTGATAATAAAGATAAAGCTGTAGTCTCTGTTTATTGAGGATGACCCATATGCCAGGCAGTGCACTAACCCTTTGCAGAAATTGCTAGTGAAATGCATTCTTCTGATTAACAGAATGGAGATGAATAGGATGAGTGACAATCTCAGGTGGAGTCTGGAAGCTCCGGCCCAGAGATGCCAGGAACATGAGCTCTCATCCAGCTGTTGCTGACTGCCTTGAGCCCAAACTTGTGACATATGAGGCTAGAGGCCAAAAACTAACCTCCACGCAAAAGCTGCCAGCTTGCAATTAGAGCTACAGTTTGGGCACGGGCAGAGTGCAACTCTGAGAGGAAGCAGCCTAGCAGAATGAGAGCTGTGAAGGACTAGAGTGTTGATGCTCTGACCTCTGGCCAGGGCTCTTTCCAATGGCTGCACCATTTGCTAAATGGTAAGGTGCAAGTCCCCAGCAGAAGCATTACTGTCCGATGCCAAGATCTTCTGGCATTTCAAAATTGAAAGCAGCAGAGTTAATGGTTTTGTTTTAATGTCATCAGCAATACTGAAGTCACATTAGCAGAAATATCCCTAGAGTTCAACCAGATGCCCAGCTTGGGTATGCACTAGCCTGGTGCTTCTCAGATTTTAATTGCAAATGAATCAGCACTGGACTTGATAAAATGCAGGTTCTGACTCAGGGGTGTGGGTTGAGGTCTCGGATTCTGCATTTTTTTCTCATACACTCCCCTGGGAACTCAGTGCCACTGGTGCCTGGGCCACTCTGAGTAAGAAGACTCTGGTCTGTCCCATTATGCAAAGTCCCTAATTATTCTCCTGTTACCTCCCCCTGCCCACTCAGCCTCCCCTCTTCCCTCTCCCATCTCTCAGCCTGAACATTAGGATGCTTTGGGCATTTCAGAAACAGAATATAAGTCACCACAAAAGGATGCCCTTTTCCCCATTCAAGCCTAAGATGTTTTTCTCGCGATGATCTTTACCCTGGGATGCACATATTTCAAATTGGGTGCCTGGGGCTGAGTCCTGGATCTGCTCCAGATTGTAGGTTTCTGCTAATGCACATGCTGGGAGGCAGTGGTGACAGCTCAAGTAGCTGGGTCCCAGCCACCCACGTTGGAGACCTGGGTGAATTTCCTCACTTGGCTTTGGCCTGGCCCATCCACAGCTGTTGTGGGAATGAACCAATAGATGCAAGCTCTGACTCTGTTTATCTGGCTCTGGCTCTGGCTCTCTGGCTCCCTCTCTCAAAACACACACATGCACATACACACATGCACAATATATACCACACACACATAGCAATAAACACAAACACACGTATACATACAACACATAAACATACACACGTACACAACACATAAACACATATACGTAATGCACAGATATACAACACACACATATACACACATACACAACACATGCACATACACACATATACAACACATATGCATACACACAGATACACAACACATGCACACACATACAACACATACACACTCATACACATACCCACATTAACACATTCATACACACATACATATGCATACAACAATACACATACACACATAAGTACACAACACACACATACATCACATACATATGGATACAACAATACACATACACACATAAGTACACAACACACACATACATATACAAATATACAATACAATGCACAAAACATGCATAAATAATGCATACATATACAACACATGCACACATACCCACAAACACAACACACATATATATACACATACACAACAGACACATATACACATATACATACACAACACGCATATACACACAACACACATATACATATACACAACACATACACAATATACATACATTTTCACACACATACACACATATACACATATAGACATACACACATATACAACACACACATTTAGACATACACACATGCAGAACACATACACACATTTACACATACACCATATATAACACATGTACATACATAACACACATACATAACACGCATACCTACATGCACATACACAATACAAATACACACAACACATACACATATATTCTTATACAACAAACACATATATATATACACGCACATACACAATATACATACACACACTCTTTTTTGACAGTTAGACAGTGAGAGAGAGAGACAGAGAGAAAGGTCTTCTTCCTTCCGTGGTTCACCCCCACAAATGGCTGCTACGGCCAGAGCTAAGCTGATCTGAAGCCAGGAGCCAGGTGCTTCCTCCTGATCTCCCATGCGGGCGCAGGGGCCCAAGCACTTGGGCCAACCTCCACTGCCCTCCAGGGCCACAGCAGAGGGCTGGACTGGAAGAGGAGCAACTGGGACTAGAACCCTGTGCTCATATGGGATGCCGGCACCGCAGGCAGAGGGTTAAGCAAGTGAGCCACAGCGCCAGCCCCAATACACACACACTCTTTACCTTGCTGGGTTCTCTTGTTTGGTGCCTGTCCAGGCCTCCTGACATTCATTTATTTTTATTGTCTTATAAGAATCTTTGCTTTCTTCACTTTCTTTTTTTTTTTAACATCCTAAGGTTTGTGGAGACACTGTTTCCTTTTTAATGAAGGTCCCAGGGCCCCAAGCAAAAAAAGGGATCAAGTTCTTACCTTCCATATGTGATATGAAAGAGAAACACAGTCTCTAACTGAGGATCAGTTTACCTCCAGCAGTCCGTAAAGAAATTTACTGTAAAAGGACATGTTTCAGATTTTGAAATTAAACTGTTCAACACTAAGAACCATTTCATAGATGAGGAGGGTATCACTATTTGCTTTGTGTTTTAGCTTCTTTAAAAAAAGGGAGGGGGGTGGCGCTGTGCCTGCCATGCAGGCATCCTGTATGGGCACTGGTTCAAGTCCCAGCTACTCCACTTCTAATCCAGCTCCCTGCTAATATACCTGGGAAAGCAGTAGAAGATGGCCCAAGTGCATGGTCCCCTGCACCCACATGGGATACTCGGAAGAAGCTCCTGGCTCCTGGCTCCTGGCTTTGGCCTGGCCCAGCCCCAGTCATTGCAACCATTTGGGGTATAAAGCAGCAGAAGGAAGACCTCTGTCTCTGTCTTTACCTCTGTTTGTAATTCTGCCTTTCACATAAATAAAACAATTCTTAAAAAATAAAAAAAATTTTTAAAAATGAACGTGACTAATATCTCAGTACTCCATCTTTGTTTTAAAGATATTATTTATGTGAAAGGCAGAATGACAGCGAGGGGAGACAAAGAGATTTTCCATCCACTGGTTCATTTCCAAATGGAGTGAACACAATGGCTGAGGCTGGCCAAGCCAAAGCCAGGAGCCCAGAACTCCATCCTGGTCTCCCACATGTGTGGTAGGGGCACAACATCAGGAAGGTGGACCAGAAACAGAGAAGCTGGGACTAGAACCAGCTCTCAGGAGTGGGATACTGGCATGACAAGTGCACCACAATACAGGTGCCACTTTTATTCTTTGAATCACAAGAAGGTGAAAAAGCAAGATCTAATGTGACACCTGGGATGCCCTGTGCCCTCCCTGTCTGTCCCCACACCACTTTCTGCCTTCTCCTTGCAGGGGGTGCCTCAGCAGTCAGACCATCTTGTCTAGAAAGGCTTGGTCATTTGGTGATTTTGAGGCTGTGGAGTTGGGACTAGCCCCAAGGGTTCTTTGTTTAGTTTGGGTTTGATTTTTTTTTCCCTTAGCCAGCAAGCAATATGATCTGCAGGAACCATTGCCAAGCGACTTAGTAATAGAGAGCAATTACTGCCCTTACCTTCTGCTTTTCCCTTGCGTGTCCTGCTTCCTAGTCTTCCTTCTATTATTGGCCCTTTGGTGAAATTGTGTTAAAAATCTGTTCTCTTGGCCAAATAAATTTATAATTTCCTTTTGTTTATTTGAGATAAAAATCAGAAAGGTTCTGCCTAAGTGGATTGGACAAGGGCCTAAATAAACATCTTAGAAGATGAAATCACACGTTATCACTCAATCTCCTTCATGGCATCTGTGCAGCTGACTTAGAGGAAGGTTGCAGCACCCATGGGTGGCTCTGCTCAAGTGCAACCCCACTGCTTGATGCATTCAGAAGGGAACATTCATGAGAGAACAGTAAGAAAATTTCTAGGTATCCCTGCAACCCCTCAATCACGGACATCAACATCATTTGAGAGGGTTCAATCTCCCTTTCATTCTGTCATATTTCTGCCACTTCCTGTTTATTACTTTCTTTGTGGAACACTGCAGAACCTCTCTGAAGCAAGAAGTAACATCCAAAAACCAGAGGGGAAACTAGAATTGAGAAGCCAGAAATAAGGCACACTAGACATGGGTTACCTGTAGCATAAGTATTCATCCAGTTACCCATAGTGTGAAAGGATGGGGGAATTAGTGTAATTACCATGCAGTTGCTGATATCATCCGAAAGCCTTTAGAAATCAAATGCATGAGAAAAATTATGCTCTTTTAAATAAGGTCACGAAAGTAGTTCATGGGCACCTAATGATAAATACTAATTAGACAGGAATCCATTGGTTAATCAAAGTACTACATACATACATACATATTAACAAAAGTGGATTTTTTGCCCAGTGGCGGCTGATTCAATTTATTTTGAGCAAAGAAGAAGCTTGAAGTCTGTCCCAGTGATGAATCAGCGAATGACTTTGCTCTCCAAGCCGGCTTCCCGGATCAGTTATGCACATTTTCTTGAAAATGCAGCCCTGTGCGCTGCTGTGCTCTGCAGCAGCGTAGCCCTCGGGATGTGAAAAGGAGGCTGTGAGATGCCCAACAGCAGGAAGTGGAGGGTGAAGTGACTGAAGCTAAAAATTGCTTTGTAAGGCCTGGTGTGACAGAGGTGAGAACTGTTAGCAAGATAACCAGATGGTGTGGGATTTACACCCGGTATCCACATCTTTATTTTTTTTTTTCGTTCCCCAAGCTGGGTAGGCAAAAGCACGAGTCTTCTCAGCTAGAATCAATGGAGGAGCCTGAGGAAGAGGTGCCAAATAGGAATTCTCATCTCTGCTAGATCTTGTGCAGTTATTTGAGACTTCATCAAGATGACAGAATACACAGTGTTTTGGGATATAATTGTCACTCAAAAACAGTAATTTCTCCCAATAATTTAATCTATAATCAGAACACCACCTTGTCTCAGGCACACATTTTTCCTGGAGCAACACTTCCCTACCATTTTGCTTGTGATCCAATAAAACTCAATAGCAGAGCGCTTTTCAAACTTCTGATGGTAAGAACACGTAGTGTGTTCATGAGAGCACATCACTGTAGACTTTGTCCAAGAACCCCGTGGTTTCCTTCTTCCCCCAAAGCCACCTGTCCACGAGCTGCATCACGGAAGCACTGAGAAGTCAAGACTGAGACGCACACGACTGGTGGGTGATGGAAGAACTGACATGCGAACCTCTGAGTGTTGTTTCTTATTTACGGCTGCTAACCTGGGAGAGTGAGAGGATCCATCTGTAGGCTGAATGAATAATGTATCACGATTGTAAAACTTTTAAAAAATATATATGTCAATGCTGATCTGACTACTGACATTTCAGGCATCTAAAATACTAAGAAATTCATCTGGACAAGGGTGCTCTGAATCAACTGACACATGTACCTCAGCTGCTCTTCTATGGATCGCTGCCAGATATTTTGATCTCTAAAGAAATATTTGCTGTTGTGGAGAGTCCTAATTGCTGCACACCCCTTTTGTCACTGGAAATGGAGATGAAAAGCCTGAGTTTCTCCAGGCTGCCTGAATGTGGAAACTGAAATAAAAATGTTCAAGACTGCCTGCCTGCCTGCCTTCTTTCCTTTCTTCTTTCTGTCCAACCATCCATTCATACATCATTCCATCTACCTCTCCATTTTATTCATTCCTTAATTTATTTAAGCTGCCAGCAAATAACTGCTATGATAAATATGACCTTTCTTTTAAATAATCATGCTATTAGAAAAGTATCGTTCTAGTAAACTTGATAAGAATATATGCAAATCAATATTTGTTGACCCCCTGCCCCCCGCACTCAAAGCCCTTCCCAAGTGAAGTACACTGAGTTAGTGTGCAGAAAGTGGAGAGATAATTAAGAGTTCCCCTGTGACTTAGGGACTATAGACCCACAAGGAGCAGCACAGCTGTTTGCAGGTGACCGGTTAGCTCAAGAATGGTCCTAGGAGATGCTGTGATCCAGGCTGACTCTGGGTTTATTCCTAAAAT